>NC_140172.1:14747018-14897228 GCF_963971535.1 Notolepis coatsorum | reverse complement strand
AAACAAAACTCTTCACACGCTATAGAGACTGTTCAGAAACTACAACAAAGAAAACTTCAGAAACCACATTTTATTTATACTAAAAGACAAGATACTTGCCCTAATTATAAGGTTTGGCGCTCAAGAAACCTGCTCCCATTGCCAAAAGAAAGTCTAATGTGCCTTAATGGGGCACTTAACAAAAACAAAATGGCCGCTTTAAACACGCCCCTTAATCAAGTCAGCTGGTCAGTCAGCAGTCAAGTCTCAGTTTTAAAGATTTTACTAAATTACTTAAAATGTCTTACCCTGATGTAGTATAATGTCTCTCAGTGAATGTGCTGTCCTTCCACAACAGCTTGTCAGTACAGAGACAGAGTCATTACTAGAGTCTAGAGCAGGGGTCGCCAATTAGGTTTTGCCGCGGGCCAGATTTTCCCCAAGCCATTGCTTGGCGGGCCAGGATCTAAAACAATGGCTAATTTAATATACTGATATTGAAAAAAGACAAACGTTTTTCTCTGGTCTGCATCCCCCCAACAACCGTGTGCACTGCGCCGCACTGCACTGCACCCACTCTGCAATCCGCCAAACAAAGTTCTCACTCATCCATTCATTCATGAACAGCTCTCAGCTGTTGCAGATCAGCTTAACAATTGTGTGTATTGCGCCGTACTGTATTGTACCCATTCTGCAATCTGTTAAATAAAGTTTTCATTCATTCATTCATGAACAGCAGATCAGCTGTTGCAGATCACCGCGGCGGGTGATGAACAGATCAGAAGACAGAATGCATGAAAACACGACTCACCATACCTTGTTTGTTGTTCAGTCCTCCAAAATCCCTGCTAATGTTTGAAACATGTCACATATCCACTCGCCAGTCGCCGCCCTCCAATTCCAGATTGGCGTTGAATGCAGCTACTTTATCTGCCAACTTGAACACAGTTGTAATAACAACCATTTCCTCGTTGTTGTTGTCGCCACATATTATGCAGAGAGGACGTCGGCTCGGCACGCAAGAATCACCGACCTGTTGCAATAAACCCGTATTTTAAGTATGGCTCCTGTTTATTAAAAGAAGCGTTATATTTCCCTGTTGCATTTCCCTATCCAAAGATGTTTGTTTTGTTTTTTAACACATTTTGTTACTCGCTCCATCTCGAACGCGGAAGTGAAAGTTCGTTAGGGACTATTCCATTGGTTCTCTCAGTCCACGTGACCATTTCTAGCATTTCAATTGGCTATAGTGCTATTGATGACTACCGGTAGATAGATACAGCTTCACAATAAAAGACACCCTGGCGTCCCGAGTGAATATTTCCTGCGCGTAAATAAATATCATATTCTCAAAATAATCTGACGGGCCAGAAATTATTGCTGGCGGGCCAATGTCGGCCCGCGGGCCGCCTATTGCCGATCCCTGGTCTAGAGTGTAGGCCTACCAAATAGCATGTGAACAAAGAGAAGCCCTGTCCCAAATATATATTAGTAGATTTACATTTAGTGCTCTGAAAGTATTCAAATAACAGATAAATCAAGTTCATAAGTATTTATGCAAGAGTACCCCATTTGATTTATTTATTAACTGCTTGCTATTAGATTAGATTAAATGTATTGTAATTATACAGCACAAGTACAGTACAACGAAAAGAGGTTTGGCATCCAACCAGAGTGCAAATGTAACAGTAAAGTACAATAGTAATATACAATGTACAGGTGATTAAACTGGGTATAGGATATATACAATTCTAGTACTACTGAGTAATAGTGCTAATCGGATCTATGTACATAGTTTTAATATTAATATGTACAGTGATACAGGTATACAGACAGTATGGTAGTAGTCATACTGGCCAACAGCGTAACTAGTAAGTAGGTAAGGGTTATGTACAGATATAGATATAGTATCTACATAAGATTATTATATGTAGGTATGTACATATACTGTAAGAATAAAAAATAAAATATATGGTATATACAGCATTATTGTACATGCTATCATACAGAGTATATGGGTAGACCGTGAAAGCAGTAGGTAAGTATAAATTGAGTTTAGGCAACAGAGTTCAGAGTCGTACAGTATGGATAACAGCCTAGGAGGGTATAGGCAATGGAGCCAGAGTTCAGAGTTTATATGGTGGGGGGTGGGGGGGGGGGGGGGGCTGTCAACATGGCAAAGAGTTCAGGGAGATGACAGCTGAGGGGAAGGAGTTGTTAGTTTTGTTTCATCAACAAATGACAGGCAGAACACACAGTGAATGTATCCGTTTTGTTTATTGCACTTTTATTAGGCTAAGAATTGCTGCATTGGGTAACTAGGCAAAAGATGGTGGCCGCCTTGTTGACATTTGCTTTGCAGGCACATTCAAGTTCTGATTGGTTGAAATTGCCTTCATGTTTGCCACCTACTGCCACCTACTGCTTTGGCAGTGTACTACATCAGTGTGCTCGGGTGACAAAAACAAAAGTGTGACTCGAGGCTCACAACGTCGTGGCGAAACGCATATGACGACGATACGAAAATGATACGAAAGGTGTAACCGCCGCCTGAGTCTGCTTGACCTGGAGCGGAGGTACCTGTAGCGCCTCCCGGAGGGGAGGAGGGCAAACAGACCATGATTTGGGATGAGAGGTGTCCATGACAATGCTGCGTGAATGAATGAATGAATGAATGAATGAATGAATGAATTAATGAATGAATGACTTTATTTGACAATATAAAAAATAAACATGTGACAGAAGAGCACAGTCGGGATATACTGCCAAGGATGAACACAAGAAAGCTCAGAGCTTATTTCCATTGTGGTCCTTGTAGGGGGGTGGGGGAGTGTGATGCTTAAGACATGCATCATACAAAACGTGACATCACAACACATCACATACCATTTAACATTTATATACATACAGACTCATACAACATGCAAGGGTGCCTTAAGCTAAGTGTCTAGGTCAAGTATAGTCCCTTTTGAGCCATGTCTTCAGGCTGGACTTGAATCTAACGGCATTGTCTATGATTTTCAGTTCACTGGGCAGACTATTCCAATAGACAGCTGCTGAATACAGAAAGGACTCCTTCCCCATACAGCTCCTGAATCTGACTGGCACAAAGTCAGTTGAGCTGCGCCTAGTTGGGTATGCGTGGGTGTCTCTGATTCGGTTGAAGTAGTTGTTAAAGTACACTGGCACTACCCTGTGCACTATTCTGTGAACTAGGCACATCCCTATCTGGTTTACTCTGTCTTCCACCTTAAGCCATCTCATGATCTCAAAGTGCGTGCCTTCCTCATTGAATTGAAAACCTTTATTTATCCCCAAGGGGAGATTCAGATGTCCTTTACAGCATAAACAGTATAACAGCAATTTAAAAACAGCAATTAAAAAACAGTTTATACATAACATACATAACATACACTTATTAGTATGTGTTAAAAACACAGGGATATACACAGGGATAAAAATAGCTAAAATAGGACTAAAAAGAGCTAAAAAAAAGTGGTGAAAAAGAAAAAGAAACAAGTCCAATCATGAATGTGTTGTTAACTAATTAAATTAATTTGTTACAGTCCACAACCCAGCTCCTCCAGTCCACGGCAGTTAGCCCGTCCTGGCCCTGCTTGGTTGTGGAGCCTGATTGCCACCGGCACAAAGGACTGCCCGAAGCGCTTTGTGGTATGTCGCGGGGGGATGAGTCTGTGGCTAAATGTGGACCGCATTGCGGTCAGCTCATCATAGAGGGGGTGGCAGGGGTTCTCAAGGATAGCATGCAGCTTCCTCCTCGTCCTCCCCTCTGCCACCACCTCCAGACTGTCCAGGTCCGCTCGGCGCTCCCACCACAGAGCTTGCTTTTTTTTACCAGTTTGTTTGTTTTGTCTGTGTTGGTGTTGCCCCCCCAGCATACCACAGCGAAGAAGAGGGCACCCGCAACCACAGACTGGTAGAACATCTGCAGCAGTTTGCTGCAGACATTAAAAGACCTGAGCCCTCCCAGGAAGAACAGTCTGCTCTGTCCCTTCCTGTAGAGGGCCTCTGTGTTGTCCGTCCAGTCCAGTTTGTTGTTCATGAGAACACCCAGGAATTTGTAGTTCTCCACCCTTTCCACCTCCACCCCCTGGATGATGATGGGAGTTGGGGGCTTCCTCTTGCTCCGCCGATGGTCCACCACCATCTCCTTCGTCTTGCTGATGTTGAGCTGTAGGTGGTTTTCCTTGCTCCACTCTGTGAAGCTCTCCACCACAGCTCTGTACTCCTCCTCGTTGTCGTTGTCAGACATCATTCGTGATGGATAGACTCAATTGCAGGGAGCGATGTACCGGTGATGTGTTGGGCGGTTTTCACCACCCTCTGCAGTGCTTTCCGGTCAGTGGCAGTGCAGTTGCTGTACCAGACTAGTGATGCAGTTGGTGTGCATGCTTTCTATGGCACACCGGTAAAGGTTCACCAGAATCTGAAGAGAATTTCCTCTGTCTCCTCAGGAAGAAGAGGCGCTGGTGAGCCTTGTTGACCAGTGCTGAGGTGTTGAGGTTCCAAGGGAGGCCCTCGGAGATGTGGACTCCCAGGAAATTGAAGCTGGAGACACGCTCGACCTCCGTCCTGTTGATGTGGACGGGGGCGTGTGCGCTGGCTCTAGTCTTCCTAGAGTCCACGATGAGCTTCTTGGTTTTGTTGGTGTTGAGGGCCAGGTTGTTGCCGGTGCCCCACGCCGCCAGGTGCAAAGGCCCACTCATTATTGTTCTTGATGAGAACCACCGCTTTGTCGTCTGCAAACTTGATAATGGTGTTGGTGCCATGTATAGGAGTGCAGTCGTGGGTGGAGAGGGAGTAGAGAAGGGGGCTCAGCATGCAGCCTTGCTGGACGCTGGTGTTCAGGGTGCGGGTGGAGGTGGGCTCCCCACTCTCCAGGACATTTATAACAAGCGTTGCATGGGTAAGGCTAAGAGAATAATCAAAGACTCTAGCCACCCAAACAACTGCCTCTTTGAACTGCTGCGGTCAGGCAAGCGATACCAGAGTCTCATGGCAAGCACAGAGAGACTCAGAAGGAGCTTCTATCCCCAGGCCATCAGGATGCTCAATGAACAATAACACTATGTAACAACCCATCATCTACACTCACTGCACACACATCCACATGTACACACTCACTTTAAACAAACACTCACCTTACCACTCACTTTACTCACTTTAGACACTTTATATGTATCTACTATAAGAGATTTGCACAACATTCATACCTCATTGCACCCGACCCCAAGTTTTGTACCTCTGCATTGTACCTCACTGTTACTGTAACTGAGGGGTACAATTCCCTGACTGTATTAATCAAGTACTGATATCATTAAATCACTACCGTCTATGTACTCCTGGCCAATACTGTACATAAGTATATTAGATTAGAACACTCCCACAATAACACGGTTTTCCACACAAAATACTCGTTTACAATATTTATTACACAAAAGGGATTGTATTACATGACTTAGTTGCACTTATAAGGCAAATGGAATGTGCATAGGCGAGTCAATAGTAAATATTAAGGATGATCTCTATGGTAATCTGGGAAAGGGGGTACTACCGGTTGTAAGCCAGCAGAGGGAGGCAAAGCTCTAAGCAAGTCAATGGTTCACGGAGGCGATGTCACCCCCTGGAGCAGCGGGGATAGGCAGCCTGGTCCCAGGATGCGCGCCGTGTAGGTGAAAGCTGTGGAGTCTCTGGTACGACAAAGACGGGCTTGAGTGATGTCCCCACGGGCACGTGGATCCCACAGCAGTGGGTGTAGACGGTTCTCTGCTTCCAGTAGCGTGGTGAAGAATGAAGAATAATAATCCTTGTCCGAAAGTGGCACTGCCGGTGGGGTGTAAATCCTCCGTGGTGCGCGGTGTGGGTATCCTCCGGTGCGGTAGTGCACGGTTAAACTTGACGTTACTATACTATTAGCACGGGCAATAAGTGCTCTATGTCGACGCACAATTACTCACTCCACGTGGTCTTTGACTCGTAATGAAGGTTTACTAATAAATAGCGAACGATACGACAAACAGACGTATTAGGATAACACGAGGCTCTATCTTGGGGCAATGCGAGCCCTGCCCTGCCCACGTTGCGTAGTGGGTGAGACGTTACTTGGATAACTGAACCAGACTGAACTGAAGGCGAACTGAAGAGGAACTGCAAGGAAAGTTCTACATTTCTTGCGCCCTATTTATATGTACCGTGGACAAATAGTGCCATTCTGCTTTCGGTAGCCGTATTAGTGGGCAGAAGCTGGGCATGTACAGACATATCTCGTCGGTACCTTTGAAGTCAGCTCGAAGGGGTAAGGCAGTGGCGCCGGGGGATCGCTTCCAATAGGAGAACGAATATTATGGTCTGTCCTGTAGACTAAAGGGACATTCAGTGTATATTGTACAAGGAATATACAGGGGATATCAAACGATATACAAATATTATACATGGGATCTCAGGCAGTAAATATATATATTCGGTTTAATCTGACCCTTTGTAACAGCCGCCCCCTAATTAGTCCCACCTAATTAGCTAAGCAGGGACAGATTAACCGCACTGTCCACTACTCAATGTCTGTGAGGGGTCGGGCAGTTCACAAAGTCAGGGGTCATGGTCGTCATTAGGCGAGTCGGGGAGCCTTGGCGACTCGATCAGCCTCGCCACGGGTCGGTTGTAGGGCCGCCCTTGGCCGAGCGCTTCTGCCACTCTGACCTTTCCGTTGGCACCAGTGGTCACTTTGCTTACGCGGCCGGCCGGCCACGCAGCTCGGGGTAGTGACTGGTCTATGGTCATGACGGCTGGACGAGATGAAGGGGGGCTTAGGAAGAAGCGGGCCTGAGACTGCTTTGATCTGGGCTTGGCTGTGCTTTCTCCTCCTCCGTCTGTTTCTCTTGTTCGCTCTGTACCCCGTGTGAGGAGGGGCCGGTCCCGGCCGCCCCGTCAAGGAGTCGCTTGGGGTGCTGGGTTCGAGGTCAGCTACGTCTGAAGCGCAGCTGAGGGGGGTGGAGTTCCGAACTCCCTCTGGTACCCACGGTTCTCTCACGGGCCTCTCGCTTAATGTCAATAGCCTCTGCTGTACGGGGGAGAGGCCGGTGTCTTCTTCTGTCGCTCTGGAGTGGAGGCAGCTAGTGGCTGCTGTTCGGTTGAGAGATTTAGCGAGGGGGCCTTGTAGTGTCCACCCTAGGCGGGTCTCGACTGCTGCAGGACAGCCTCGGGTTCCGGTATGGACCCGGTCTATCGGGACGATGAGGTCTGCATGGTCGGAGCCTATCAGCAGGGTCGGGGTGGCGCCGTCTATGAGCGGGATAGGTAGTTGACGCAGGTGCACGTATTTATCCATCAGCTGTGGGATGGGGTAGGTGTACTGTGATAGTCCTATTTCTTGGCTGGTGAAAGCATTTGTAATCCTATACCGTCGCTCTGGCTGCCCGCTTGCTGCGATAGTGAAGGAGACATTCTCGCCCTTTATCGTCTTTAAATCTCTTCTTATTGTCCGAATCGTCATTTGGTTCTCGCTCCCCCGCAGTCCCAGCTGGGCCGCAGCGGACGCGAGCAGAAGGGTCTTCTCTGACCCATCATCAAGGACGGCGTAAGTGTCCATGACTTTGTCCTCGTGGCTCAGGTGCACCCTGACCACTTTGAGGAGCACACGGGGGGTCCCGCTATGCTGGGGGTCTATGTGGAGCACTCCTGTCTCAGGTGGTGACGTAGACTCTATATGGCACGAGTCGCACCTTGACTCCCAGTGCCTGCCGTAGCAGTCGGGACACCAGGGAGCGGTCTGGTGGAACTTTGGTTCTGGTGCCACCGCCTCGGCATGGTACAGTACCGCGACGGGCCCACTCGGTTGTCCTGGCTGACGCTTGTTGAGGTCATGCAGGACCTCCAGGTGGGTGCCACCGCACCTGCTGCACTTTTTCTTCAGGCGGCACTCAGCTGCTAGGTGGCTGCGCGCGCAGCGGAAGCAGCGGCGGTGGTCCTTGACCCACTGGCTCACATCATCCGTGGTCAGCTTCTTGAAATCTTCGCACTGATGGAGCCGATGTTCTCCCGCACAGTACTGGCACTCAATCTTCCACTGGTCCTCTTTCGTCGAGGGGGTGTTGTGGTTCTGGTGCTGCGGTACTGACTCTGATTGGTGCATGACAGTCACCGATCTTCTTCCATCATTTATTCTCCTGGGTCCCTCTCTGGAGCTGGGCGTGCTCCGCCCGAATGTATCTAGTCGTAAGCTGCTGACTTCTCTCGCCAGGAAGTCGGCTAGATCAAGGAGGGATGGCTCGGGGCCGTCGGGATCTCGGTAGTCCCTCTGCCGCCTAAAGCGCTCCTGTCTTGCGGGTGGCAGCTTCTCCAAAATCCTCTCAACGTTAGAGTTGGCGTATAACTCATGCCTGCCCTTCTCCCGTTGAGCTCCCAGCATCCCCACCAGGGACTGCACTTTGATTGACAGGTCGTCTAGTGAGCGATTGTCTGTGGCTGGGGGTAAGCGGTCAATATGCCTTATCTCTTCTATTACGTAATCCCATATACGTCCATATCTCTGGTCCAGCGCCGCTAGGGCCGCTGTGTATGGTGTCGAAGAGGTGGCATAGGCTAGCGCTATATTGTGCGCTCGCGGTACTTTCAGGTGCTTCAGTAATATTGCATACTTGTGGCGTTCATCAGCGACATCCACCATCATTGTCTCTAAGCACATCCGGAGCTCCGTGTACTGTGCTCGACTCTCATAGGCGAAGTCTGGAAACGACGGCGTGGCAATGTATGATGTCATGGATGACTGGCACATCGGTGAGCGTTGGGGGAGAGGCCTCCTAGGCGAGTCTCCTCTTGTGTGTCGTCTTGGGCTGGTACTTGGTGGGTACCGAAGGTCGGGTACCCAGGTGCTGTTCCTCGGGGCTGACGGTGCATCAAACTCACCCGTGGGTTGAGTCGGGGGTTTGTAACGCAGGGCCTCGGGGCTGACTTCTGGGCTGTACTGGACCTCCTGGTCCTGAGTACGTTGCTGCTGGTCGGGGCTGTACTGGGCCTCCTGGGCCAGAGTACGTTGCTGCTGGTCGGCTTGACACTCCTCCTCTTCCTCCTCCTCTTCCTCTGCTAGGACCTGGAGTCTTCTGTTCAGTCTCTCGGCGTGGTTCGGTTCTGTACCCCGGTTGCTAGGTCTCGTATGGACCGGCTGGGGAGGGGGTTCGGAGACGTGGACAGGATCCTCCTGTAGGCGGGGTCCCGGGTCGCTTCGTCGGGTAGGGGAATGTGTCCTAGACCCATGTCTTGACGACCTCTGAGAGCTTCGTGCGGAGTGAGGGGGTGTCGCCATGGCAACCAGTTTGTCCATCAGCTCCGCCTGCAGCCGGTCGCGCTCTGCCTCGCGCCGGGCATGGGCTGCGTCGCGCTCTGCTTCGCGCTGGGCATTGGCGGCGTCGCGCTGCGCATTGGTGCTGGCCTGGGCAGCGTCGCGCTGTGCGTTGGCGACGTCGCGCTGGGCATTGGCGCTGGCATGGGCGGCGTGGAGCTGTGCATTTGCGACGTCGGCGCGGCTTCTCTCGACGTTGCGCTGGGCATTGGCGCTGGCCTGGGCAGCGTCGCGCTGGGCGTTGGCGACGTCGCGCTGGGCATTGGCGCTGGCATGGGCGGCGTGGAGCTGTGCATTTGCGACGTCGGCGCGGCTTCTCTCGATGTTCTCTTCTGTCTGGAGGCGTCTGGTCTCCAGTCTTATTCGGTCGTCCTCGCTCCTTTGTTGCGCCTGGAAGCGCTCTCGCTCACCTGCGTAATGTTCGCGCTCGCACGTCTGTTGCGCTTGAAGTCGATCGCGTTCGGTGGAGGCTGCCAGGGTGGCGATGAGTGCTTGCGCCAGCATCTTGTCCGCCTCGCTGGGGGAAGACGCCGTTCGGGGCGATCGGCTCCCGGCAGTCCGTTCTCCTGTTGCGTACCGAGGAGATCCGTCTCCTGGGTGCGCGTCTCTCTAGGGTTGTCTTCCTCCCGGGGGTGATCGGGGGCTATTTCTTCGGTATTGTCTGGGGGTAAAGTCGTGTCAGTTCCCTCCTGGTCCCCACCGTGAGCTTGGTCAGTTACATTAGCACCCACTAGGGCCTCTGTGGTCGGGGTAACCTGGTCGTTAAGGTCAGACATAATTTTACTTTCTACTTTTTCCGCGTTTAACTTCCCTTTAAAGCTAGGTATTGGACTGACAGAGTATGCCTCTAGATAGGGAGGTGGCTGCCGTCTGCGCTGCGGGCGATCTAGCTTAGGAGAACCGTTTGTGGAGTGTTCGTCATCGGCCATGTCAATATTAATATTATATTAATATTACGCTGATTATTCTCCGGCTATCGAAGGACCAATTGTAACTGAGGGGTACAATTCCCTGACTGTATTAATCAAGTACTGATATCATTAAATCACTACCGTCTATGTACTCCTGGCCAATACTGTACATAAGTATATTAGATTAGAACACTCCCACAATAACACGGTTTTCCACACAAAATACTTGTTTACAATATTTATTACATAAAAGGGATTGTATTACATGACTTAGTTGCGCTTATAAGGCAAATGGAATGTTAGGCGAGTCAATAGTAAATATTAAGGATGATCTCTATGGTAATCTGGGAAAGGGGGTACTACCGGTTGTAAGCCAGCAGAGGGAGGCAAAGCTCTAAGCAAGTCAATGGTTCACGGAGGCGATGTCACCCCCTGGAGCAGCGGGGATAGGCAGCCTGGTCCCAGGATGCGCGCCGTGTAGGTGAAAGCTGTGGAGTCTCTGGTACGACAAAGACGGGCTTGAGTGATGTCCCCACGGGCACGTGGATCCCACAGCAGTGGGTGTAGACGGTTCTCTGCTTCCAGTAGCGTGGTGAAAAATGAAGAATAATAATCCTTGCCCGAAAGTGGCACTGCCGGTGGGGTGTAAATCCTCCGTGGTGCGCGGTGTGGGTATCCTCCGGTGCGGTAGTGCATGGTTAAACTTGACGTTACTATACTATTAGCACGGGCAATAAGTGCTCTATGTCGACGCACAATTACTCACTCCACGTGGTCTTTGACTCGTAATGAAGGTTTACTAATAAATAGCGAACGATACGACAAACAGACGTATTAGGATAACACGAGGCTCTATCTTGGGGCAATGCGAGCCCTGCCCTGCCCACGTTGCGTAGTGGGTGAGATATTACTTGGATAACTGAACCAGACTGAACTGAAGGCGAACTGAAGAGGAACTGCAAGGAAAGTTCTACATTTCTTGCGCCCTATTTATATGTACCGTGGACAAATAGTGCCATTCTGCTTTCGGTAGCCGTATTAGTGGGCAGAAGCTGGGCATGTACAGACATATCTCGTCGGTACCTTTGAAGTCAGCTCGAAGGGGTAAGGCAGTGGTGCCGGGGGATCGCTTCCAATAGGAGAACGAATATTATGGTCTGTCCTGTAGACTAAAGGGACATTCAGTGTATATTGTACAAGGAATATACAGGGGATATCAAACGATATACAAATATTATACATGGGATCTCAGGCAGTAAATATATATATTCGGTTTAATCTGACCCTTTGTAACAGTTACTCATTTTACTCTGTATTGTATATTGTATATATCTATATTGACATTACTTTCTTTTTACTGTATGTAGCACAGTCTCAGGGTCTAATACAGAAACAAGCATTTCATCATAAAGTATTCTGTATTTAGTTGTGACTAATAATAAACAAACTTGAACTTGAAACTTGAACTTGAGGAGGTGAGATTGTCTATCCTAACAAACTGGGGTCTAAGTTAGGAAGTCTACTATCCAGTTGCAGACAGAGGGGTTGATGTTGAGGTCCTTGGTTTCCACAAGGTCACCAAGTTTGGAGATGAGTTTGGAGGGGATGATGGTGTTGAATGCTGAGCTGAAGTCGATGAACAGCATTCTCACATTCTTTCATCCAGGTGGGAGAGGGGGAAATGTAGCGCTGAGGAGATGGCATCCTCCGTGCTCCTGTTCTCACGGTAGGCGAATTGGCGTCGGTCCAGTGAGGGTGAAAGGCCAGATTTGAGGTGAGCCAGGACCAGCCTCTGGAAGCACTTCATGATGATGGGGGTGAGTGCAGCATGGTGGGAGTCATTAAGGCTCGAGGCAGAGGAGTGTTTCGGCACTGGCACGATGGCGGTGGTTTTAAAGCACGCTGGCATTGCTGGGACAACTGCCTGGGCTAGTGACAGGATGAAGATGTTAGTCAGGACCTTGGTCAGCTGCTCAGCACAGTTCCTGAGCACATGGCCGCGGATGTCATCACGCTCATCAGTCCTGCTCAGTGCTGTACACACGTCAGTGGGGGAGAGAGGGAGGGGTTGGAGGTTGGCAGGGAGGGCAGCCTTGGTGGGCGCCTCCTGGTTGTCCCTGTCAAAGCGGGCATAAATGTTATTGAGCTCATCAGGGAGGGAGAGGTCAGTGGTTTGGGAGAGTTGTTGGTGGGTTTATAGTCTGATGGCCTGGATGCCCTGCCAACATGCATCGGAGAGTTGCTGAAGTGCTCTTCAACCCTTTGCTTGTGGCTGTGCTTGGCCCGCTTGGTTCCCCTATTCAGGTTAGCCCTGGCTGAATGGCAAGCATTTTGTTAAACATTCTATATTTTAAATAAGTTATTTGAACAGCACCCCCCCCCCCAATTGATGGCTTACTCACCAATCAGAGTCCCTCTCACCCTCTGATGGGCTTTCCCTCTGCTCTGCAATCCAGCCATACAGTACGCTATCCTGCTTTGAAAACGTCTCACTTAGTGTCTTCACAAAATTGGTTGGTGCAGCTAAACCCTCAACCCGCTCGCTTGACCCTCTTCCAGCAACTCTCATTAAAGAACTTCTCCCAACTTTACGACCCGTCCTACTGTACGTAACATGTTCAACACTTCACTGTCCACTGGTTGTGGTGCCCTTGGCTTTTAAGTCGGTATTAAACCACTACTTAAAAAAAAAACGACCCTCGACCCCCTGATTTTGAAAAATGACAGACCTATCTCCAATCTTCCCTTCTCATTCAAAATATTAGAACGCAACTTACTGACCATCTATCAAGCAACAACCTTCACCAATCGTTTCAATCTGGCTTTAGAACGTTCCACTCCACTGAAACGGCGCTTACCAAAGTCACAAACGATTTCTGCTTCCTCTTGATTCTAACTTTACCTCTGTGCTCTTATTGCTTGACCTCAGTGCAGCCTTTGACACGGTTGATCATTCCAATTATTTTTGAGTCGGCTTGATAATCATGTTGGCATTCATGTGAGGATTCGCCTGTTCCCTGAACCTTGCCCTGTCTACTCTTCACCAGCCCCCACCCTTGGACATCGTTGATCCTCTACCTTCACGCACCTGTTGGGAGTTTGCAATCACCTCGGGAGAGTACATAGGTTGCAGACTCCCCTCCAGTCCTTGTCGGGTCGTTCTGTGTTCTGGACTCTGTGTTCGTTCTGTATCTGTATCTGTGTACACTATGTGTTCATGGAGTTTTGTACGTTACCATCCTGTACGTTACCATCACCTGCCGCGTCTCCGGCGTGAGACGACGTGCCAGCCATCACCACCTGTCGCCGTTTGCCTGGAGTGGGACACCGTCTTCGCTCTCTAATTCTCTACGGGAGGTTTTCCAGTGTTCCCACTCCAGACGTCAAGCCGGCTCGTCATCGCTCCCGATTCCACGGGAGGAAGGCGTCTCTTCGTGATCCTCGTTCCTGGGGGTGAGGCTTGTCGTCGCTCCCTAGTATTCCAGGGGAGGACGGCGTGTTCCCATCCCGGTCCCCTAGGACCCCCTTTGTTCTGCGCTGCCCGTCTGCAGCATCCGAAGAGGAGGAGGAGGATCTCCGTGCCAGGCCCCGCTGTCGGGCCCCTGTTCCCGTGCCAGGCCCCCGCCGTCGGGCCCCTGTCCCCGTGCCAGGCCTCCGCCGTCGGGCCCCTGTTCCCGTGCCAGGCCTCCGCCGTCGGGCCCCTGTCCCCGTGCCAGGCCTCCGCCGTCGGAACCCTGTCCTCATCCCTGTAAGCAGCTCTGGCCCTCGCCCTGTCCAAGGCCTTAACCCTGTTCTCTGTCCCTGTCTCCAGCCCGCCTCTCCGGGCCTCTGTCCCTGTCCCCCTCTCCAGTGCCCCTGTTCCTGGCCCTGACACTTAGCCCTGGTCCTTAGCCCTGGCCCTTAGCCTTAGTCCCTTAGCCTGTTCGCCTCTTAAAGGCACAGTGCCGCATTTTCCAGATTTCCTTGACTCTAGTGTTTTTGTGTTTTCCCTTAAAGGGACTGTGCCGCTTTTTGTTCTATAATAAATATTTGCCCTGTTTTGGCTTACTCTCATACCTGTCTTGTGTTGTGCGATTGGGGTCGGTTACAAACCATAACAGTACGACCCGACCAGTCGACGACCCCAGCCCAGCACAGACAGTGTATGTGAGTTAGCCCTTTTTAGTTCCCCTGTTAGTTCCCCTGTTAGTTCCCCTGTTGACTCCCCTGTTAGCTCCCCTGGTAGCCTCGTTAGCTTCCCTGTTAGCTCCCCTGTTAGCCTCGTTAGCTCCCCTGTTAGCTACCCTGTTCCCCACTGCTAGGACTGCCCCTTCAGCTAGCAAGGTCAGTCTCCCCACTGCTAGGACTGCCCCTTCAGCTAGCAAGGTCAGTCTCCCCACTGCTAGGACTGCCCCTTCAGCTAGCAAGGTCAGTCTCCCCGCTGCTAGGACTGCCTCTTCAGCTAGCAAGGTCAGTTTCCCCACTGCTAGGACTGCCCCTTCAGCTAGCAAGGTCAGTTTCCCCACTGCTAGGACTGCCCCTTCAGCTAGCAAGGTCAGTTTCCCCACTGCTAGGACTGCCCCTTCAGCTAGCAAGGTCAGTCTTCCCACTGCTAGGACTGCCCCTTCAGCTAGCAAGGTCAGTTTCCCCACAGCTAGGACTGTCCTTCCAGCTAGCTTGTTCTCCTTTGCTAATCCAGCCCTGTCTGCTAGCCTAGCTCCGGCAGCTAGCGCAGCCTCTATGCTAATGTAGCAGTACAGCTAGCATAGGCCCTGTAGCTAGCAATGCTCTGGCAGCTACCCGGTCCCTCTGCTAGCCCCACTTTAGGTGTAGCTTCCCCTGCTAGCATGGCCCAGTTTTTTGTTGTTTGTTGCTTTGTCTTGTCCCCTGCCCCGCTGTCTGATTCCGTCATGTTCTGACCGTCATGTTAGTGTTCTGCCCCGTCATGTTAGTGTTCTGCCCCGTCATGTTAGTGTTCTGACCGTCATGTTAGTGTTCTGCCCCGTCATGTTGGTGTTCTGCCCCGTCATGTTAGTGTTCTGGCCGTCATGTTAGTGTTCTGCCCCGTCATGGTAGTGTTTCGGTCGCCCGGTGGCTCCCGTGGAGGGGGAGGTACTGTGAGGATTCGCCTGTTCCCTGAACCTTTCCCTGTCTACTCTTCACCAGCCCCCACCCTTGGACATCCTTGATCCTCCACCTTCACGCACCTGTTGGGAGGTTGCAATCACCTCGGGAGAGTACATAGGTTGCAGACTCCCCTCCAGTCCTTGTCGGGTCGTTCTGTGTTCTGGACTCTGTGTTCGTTCTGTATCTGTATCTGTGTACACTCTGTGTTCATGAAGTTTTGTACGTTACCATCTTGTACGTTACCATCACCTGCCGCGTCTCCGGCGTGAGACAAGGTGCCAGCCATCACCACCTGTCGCCGTTTGCCTGGAGTGGGACACCGTCTTCGCTCTCTAATTCTCTATGGGAGGTTTTCCAGTGTTCCCACTCCAGACGTCAAGCCGGCTCGTCATCGCTCCCGATTCCACGGGAGGAAGGCGTCTCTTCGGGATCCTCGTTCCTGGGGGTGAGGCTCGTCGTCGCTCCCTAGTATTCCACGGGAGGACGGCGTGTTCCCATCCCGGTCCCCTGGGACCCCCTTTGTTCTGCGCTGCCCGTCTGCAGCATCCGAAGAGGAGGAGGAGGATCTCCGTGCCAGGCCCCGCTGTCGGGCCCCTGTTCCCGTGCCAGGCCCCCGCCGTCGGGCCCCTGTCCCCGTGCCAGGCCTCCGCCGTCGGGCCCCTGTTCCCGTGCCAGGCCTCCGCCGTCGGGCCCCTGTCCCCGTACCAGGCCTCCGCCGTCGGAACCCTGTCCTCATCCCTGTAAGCAGCTCTGGCCCTCGCCCTGTCCAAGGCCTTAACCCTGTTCTCTGTCCCTGTCTCCAGCCCGCCTCTCCGGGCCTCTGTCCCTGTCCCCCTCTCCAGTGCCCCTGTTCCTGGCCCTGACACTTAGCCCTGGTCCTTAGCCCTGGCCCTTAGCCTTAGTCCCTTAGCCTGTTCGCCTCTTAAAGGCACAGTGCCGCATTTTCCAGATTTCCTTGACTCTAGTGTTTTTGTGTTTTCCCTTAAAGGGATTGTGCCGCTTTTTGTTCTATAATAAATATTTGCCCTGTTTTGGCTTACTCTCATACCTGTCTTGTGTTGTGCGATTGGGGTCGGTTACAAACCATAACAATTCAGGGTCACGCACTCGCTTGATTTAAATCTCATTTAACCGAACACACTGTATGGTATATAATGATTTAACATCTGAGACCTTCACAGTGCAATGTGGTGTCCCACAAGGTTTAAGCCCTTTGCTATTTTCCATTTATATGCTACCCTCAGCAATATCGTACAAGCTTTTTAAATTAGTTTACTTACTTATGAATTATGGTTGCATGTCTCTATGTATTGTCATCTTTATCTGAAGTGCTTTTTACTAACTGAATGAAGGAATTAATGATTGTATACATATTCTTTTCTTCTTTGTTTACACTGTTATCGCAGAATGATGCAGCACTGATGTTCCAAGTAAATTTTCCCCTCTGGGACAATACAGTTTATTCTCGCTTAAGACCCATCTTTTCTCTCTCTTTCAGCCTACCCTGATCTCACCTGGTTGGGGATAGACCCTTAGCTTAGTCTGGTTAGTTCAGTTAGGATGTCTGCTTATTGCAGACATGGGAGCTTTTCTAACCCGTGTCCCGGTCTCTCTCTGAGTGGATGTCTTGAGTGATAGTGTGTTGATATACAGATTGCAGCGACTGCTCTACCTCGACCTGGATCTGAGCACCACTGGTGCCATGGATCTGCTTCATGCCGTCTTCAGTCAGACCTACATGTCTAACCATGCACGCTCTACTTCACCTTGTTCTGAGTGGTTCTCCTGGCCCCCGAGGGGAGTAGCCTTGAGCCACTATCTTGTATTCCATCCTGAATAGGGGAGAACGGGGGACGTTGTCACACGGGTAGGTTGTCACATTCATTATATTTCACCACCAGAGGATCCTGTCTGCCATACTTTGGTATTTAAATGTCCAGAATTGGGGTCAGAGTTCACCTACATTGTCATCTTTGGAGTGAAACAGCTGAATTTGAGGTGAGAGCACTTTTGTGTTTTTCATGTCCATTTGTAAATATTCCGCTCCTCAGTATTCTTCTTCTAGGCTTTTACACAATTGGTTTATAATGAAACAATTATTACCCTTAAAAAGTGTGAAGGGATAGCTATAGTTTAGATTGTTGTTAGCTAGCTAACTAGTTGTTAGATGGCTGTTAGCCTTGATGCTATCAAGACATTCCAGTTGGGGTTGGTCGTCACATTTTATTTGGGGTTGGTTGTCACATGTTACAACTATGAATTGAAAATGGGGGACCCTGATGTAAACAAGACGAAAGTCTTTCTCTGGTCTGCATCCCCTTAACAATTGTGTGTATTGAGCCGTACTGTATTGTACCCATTCTGCCATCTGTTAAATAAAGTTTTCATTCATTCATTCATTCATCTTGTGTAGGCTATTATTGTTAGGCAGATTTTTTGTGTTCTTATTTTGTTATATAGGATGGCCTAAAGATGTGTTTCCTGTTTATGTTCATGTTAAGATGCATTAAGTTATGTATTTGTCAACTTGTCAATGCAATTAAACGTTCAAATTTAGTTCTGCCTTCTTGTCTTCTTTTTAAGATGTTTCCCATTAAAACACATGGTGACAACCATCCCCATAGTGTGTGACAACCAACCCGATAGTGTGTGACAACCATCCCCATAGTGTGTGACAACCATCCCCATAGTGTGTGACAACCATCCCCATAGTGTGTGACAACCATCCCCATAGTGTGTGACAACCATCCCCATAGTGTGTGACAACCATCCCCATAGTGTGTGACAACCATCCCCATAGTGTGTGACAACCATCCCCATGGTGGGGTTGGTTGTCACAATGTGTCAGAGTGTTTTTGATAGGTGATTAACTCTTTGTTACAATACGTTGAAAAATGAGAGGGATACACGTTTCAAGCCAACATCTTAAGCTTCAATTTAATGTAGGAATGACTATTGAAAGATGTTTTGATTATGAGCAAAGCACTAGAGTAAAAAGTGTGACAACGTCCCCCGTTCTCCCCTACCAGCGCTTGTATTCATATGCTTATTTGTTCTTAGTTCTATTTATTACTTTAATTAAAAAGAAATCTTATATACTTTGATACTATTGCTACTATGTAGTATGTATGCATATATATAAGTTATTACATGTATTTATTGCTCCCATGTCGGCCTATCACGAACATGCAAGCTGTCTAACCCCTGTACTGTCGCTGTCTCTCTGTGAGTGGATGTCCCGAGCGATAGGATATTATACAGGTATACAGCCAGCCCTGGTCCCGCCCTGGTCCCGCCCTGGTCCCGCCCTGGTCCCGCCCTGGTCCCGCCCTGGTCCCGCCCCCGTTGGGCCTGCCTGTCAAGGTGGTGTGATCTTCCCTGTGCCGTCCTTTATGTGGCCAACAGTGACGGCTGTTGCTACAGTACCTCAAACCGGACCTGAGCACCACAGTACCTCAAACCGGACCTGAGCACCACAGTACCTCAAACCGGACCTGAGCACCACAGTACCTCAAACCGGACCTGAGCACCACAGTACCTCAAACCGGACCTGAGCACCACAGTACCTCAAACCGGACCTGAGCACCACAGTACCTCAAACCGGACCTGAGCACCACAGTACCTCAAACCGGACCTGAGCACCACAGTACCTCAAACCGGACCTGAGCACCACAGTACCTCAAACCGGACCTGAGCACCACAGTACCTCAAACCGGACCTGAGCACCACAGTACCTCAAACCGGACCTGAGCACCACAGTACCTCAAACCGGACCTGAGCACCACAGTACCTCAAACCGGACCTGAGCACCACAGTACCTCAAACCGGACCTGAGCACCACAGTACCTCAAACCGGACCTGAGCACCACAGTACCTCAAACCGGACCTGAGCACCACAGTACCTCAAACCGGACCTGAGCACCACAGGCGCCACGGATCTGCTCTGCGTCGTCAAATGTATTATACTCTCAATGTACGTCAAATGTATATACTCTCTTTTCTGGACTCTTTTCGTATCACAAACAGTACTGTATTTGCAAATCTGATATGTCATAAATGTATAGATGTAGCAGTACTGACTATCTGTATGTCATGTATGTTATGATGAATTGAAAATGGGGGACCCTGATGTAAACAAGACGAAAGTCTTTCTCTGGTCTGCATCCCCTTAACAATTGTATGTATTGAGCCGTACTGTATTGTACCCATTCTGCAATCTGTTAATAAAGTTTTCAATCAATCAATCAATCAATCAATCAATCAATTCAATCAATCAATCAATCAATCAATCAATCAATCAGTCCTCAGTTGACTGGCGTCTAACCTGCCCGCTCTCTACTTCTCCTGCCCCCTGGTGGTTCTCCTGCCCCCTGGTGGTTCTCCTGCCCCCTGGTGGTTCTCCTGCCCCCTGGTGGTTCTCCTGCCCCCTGGTGGTTCTCCTGCCCCCTGGTGGTTCTCCTGCCCCCTGGTGGTTCTCCTGGTGGTTCTCCTGCCCCCTGGTGGTTCTCCTGGTGGTTCTCCTGCCCCCTGGTGGTTCTCCTGGTGGTTCTCCTGCCCCCTGGTGGTTCTCCTGGTGGTTCTCCTGCCCCCTGGTGGTTCTCCTGCCCCCTGGTGGTTCTCCTGCCCCCTGGTGGTTCTCCTGCCCTGCCCCCTGGTGGTTCTCCTGCCCCCTGGTGGTTCTCCTGCCCTGCCCCCTGGTGGTTCTCCTGCCCCTTGGTGGTTCTCCTGCCCTGCCCCCTGGTGGTTCTCCTGCCCCCTGGTGGTTCTCCTGCCCTGCCCCCTGGTGGTTCTCCTGCCCCTTGGTGGTTCTCCTGCCCCCTGGTGGTTCTCCTGCCCCCTGGTGGTTCTCCTGCCCCCTGGTGGTTCTCCTGCCCCCTGGTGGTTCTCCTGCCCCCTGGTGGTTCTCCTGCCCCCTGGTGGTTCTCCTGCCCTGCCCCCTGGTGGTTCTCCTGCCCCCTGGTGGTTCTCCTGCCCCCTGGTGGTTCTCCTGCCCCCTGGTGGTTCTCCTGCCCCCTGGTGGTTCTCCTGGGGAATGTGCCTTTCAGCTCTGAGCCTTGACTCTTTATCTTATTGTCATACCAGCGCTCATATTCCTCTGCCCTTTTGTTCTTACTTCTATTTTATTATAATTTTTAAAGCAATAGATACTATTGCTACCATGTATGTATGTATGTATATGTGTTTCATTACACGTATATATTGTGGCAACCCCAAGACACCACTGGGCTTGGTGATTGAAGGGTGTGACGGCCCAATGGCTAGGCTCTGCCCATATTTGGGCTTCCACTTCCAGGCGCACCAGCAGCTAGAAGGCCATCAAGACCAGCTAGCCAATCACGACGCGATGCGTGTGTTGAGGAAGGTGAGGAAATAGGGGCCAAGGACACACGCTCACTCTCTCACATCAGGAGGAGACAGACAGACGCTCACTCTCTCACATCAGGGGGAGACAGACAGACAGACGCTCACTCTCTCACATCAGGGGGAGACAGACAGACAGACGCTCACTCTCTCACATCAGGGGGAGACAGACAGACAGACGCTCACTCTCTCACATCAGGGGGAGACAGACAGACAGACGCTCACTCTCTCACATCAGGGGGAGACAGACAGACAGACAGACGCTCACTCTCTCACATCAGGGGGAGACAGACAGACAGACAGACGCTCACTCTCTCACATCAGGAGGAGACAGACAGACGCTCACTCTCTCACATCAGGGGGAGACAGACAGACAGACGCTCACTCTCTCACATCATGAGGAGACAGACAGACAGACGCTCACTCTCTCACATCAGGGGGAGACAGACAGACAGACGCTCACTCTCTCACATCAGGAGGAGACAGACAGACAGACGCTCACTCTCTCACATCAGGAGGAGACAGACAGACAGACGCTCACTCTCTCACATCAGGAGGAGACAGACAGACAGACGCTCACTCTCTCACATCAGGAGGAGGAGACAGACAGACAGACGCTCACTCTCTCACATCAGGAGGAGACAGACAGACAGACGCTCACTCTCTCACATCAGGAGGAGACAGACAGACGCTCACTCTCTCACATCAGGAGGAGACAGACAGACAGACGCTCACTCTCTCACATCAGGAGGAGACAGACAGACAGACGCTCACTCTCTCACATCAGGAGGAGACAGACAGACAGACGCTCACTCTCTCACATCAGGAGGAGACAGACAGACGCTCACTCTCTCACATCAGGGGGAGACAGACAGACGCTCACTCTCTCACATCAGGAGGAGACAGACAGACCGGTGAGCGGAGAAGCCGCCCGGCAGACAGTCAGGCTGAGTCGGAGTATAAATTAAAGTCAGTGAGAATAAGGAGAACAGTGGAAAGTTTTGTTTGATTTGAAAATAAAGGGAAACTATTATTTTGGGAAACACAACTCGGCTGTCTGTTGTTATATTCTGCAACCCCTACACCTGGAATTGCCACAATCTACATACATTACATACTGTACCAATATTTGCTTGTTCTATTCTCCATCCATCTATCATCCATAGCAACACTACTGTATATTATCACTGACATCCTGTTGGAGGATCCCCTTTGAACTGCCCATCTGGTGTGTTTTTTTCTTCCTATTGCCAGGTTTTAGTGAGTCGTTCATTGGGGAAAGTCTGGGTGTAACTGACCGCCAAGGGTAAAGATGCCTATCATCTTTATTGTCAGTAAGCTTTGATTTGCGTTGGTCTAGATGATCAACTTCTCTGTATTGGCTCAGAATACTGAGCTCTCTATTTAAGAAAAGAATATTTCGGAGCCACTTGTGCATTTTCATTTCGTGTCCACATGGGGGCAGAGCTCGTCTTTCCTATAGTATAAAGGTCACAGCATCCTGTGTGTGACCAAGGCGGAAGTAACTCAGAGACAACGACGGAGCAGACAGCGAATTATGTATAATAGAAGAACCTTACTCCAGTAAATAACTCCCCTTGGTAAAGCGGAATAAGGTATGTCGAACACTAAAATGTATTATTATTATTACTGTTGTTGAAGAGGTCTATATTTATGTGTGTAACTGCCAAACATTTATAAACATGTAAAGTGGTGCACTCACTGAGTAGCTTCTAATCAAAGGCACCTGCTGCCGGACAAGTAACGTTATTATTTATCATTGTTTTTCCCTGAGTGCCTTTGTTATGGAAGATGAGTTCACCCTTAATAGCTTTGAATTCAAATGTTTGTTTGAACACGTTGGGTGAACAACATGTGAACAATATTGAACTGTGAACTATGTAACTAATTGTATGTTTGTGTTTGACTGTCCTATGCAGTTTTCACGGTGCAAACGGAGCAAATGATGCAACCGTCACTACCTGTACAAACACGGTGCAACTACCAAAGAAAAGCTACAGGACTGCTAAGCTGAAATGCAAAAGAAAAAAGAGAAAATAAATAAAAGCACCTGTACGAAACATAACCGCATCTTTATTTCAACACCAAGCCGGGGGGCAGTTACAGTGAAAACTTACCCAACTCTGAAGAGTGAAAACTTACCCAACTCTGAAGAGGATCAACAGTGAGTAAAACCCATACTCTGAAGAGGATAAACAGTGAGTAAACCCATACTCTGAAGAGGATAAACAGTGAGTAAACCCATACTCTGAAAAGGATAAATGTATTATGAAACCTCATTCTGAAGTGGATAAATGTGAAGTAGACCTTACTCTGAAGAGGATAGATGTTCTGAAGAGGATTGATGTATTATGAAGACTTTATTCTGAAGTGGATAAATGTACAATGAAGACCATACTCCGAAGAAAATACATTTATGTTGAAGACCTCACTCTGAAGAAAATACATGTACAATGAAGACCATACTCTGAAGAAAATACATGTATGTTGAAGATCTTACTCCGAAGAAAATACATGTATGTTGAAGACCTTACTCCGAAGAGAATACATGTATGTTGAGGACCCTACACTAAAGAAAATACATGTATGAAGAGAAGGAAGAATGAACCTACTGAGTTAACCCTATGCTGTCTGCTATCCATCCCAGCAAAACCACGGACGTGTGGCAACTCCTGTATATCTAATTACCCTTATGCTGTCTGGTATACATCCCAGCAATACCACGGACGTGTGGCAACTTCTGTATATCTAATTACCCTTATGCTGTCTGGTATCCATCCCAGCAATACCACGGACGTGTGGCAACTCCTGTATATTTAATGAATATTATGCTGTCTGATATCCATCCCAGCAAGTGGAACTCTTAAATACCATCTATTTATTTGATATTTTGAGTGTGTGTGATCAAGCACAATGTCGGCCCAAGAAGACGATGCTGGCAACCTCTTGGAGTTGGAACAGAACAGAACAGGTGCTCGCCAAAGAACTCTAACCGAGAAAGGAAAAGAAAATCGTGAAGTGGAGGATAAGAGGAATGAGAAAGCTTTTAACAAAGCTTATCAGAAGTGGAAGAAGATAGCCAAGGAAGCAAGAGGGAAACTAAGAACCTTCTGTCCAGCAGAAGAACTTGAAAGACTAAAACAAGACATTCAAGCAAGTTGTGACTTAGTAAGAAGTTTATATGAGTCCATTTTACGTAACCATGCCACGACTCCTGAGATCGCAAATAAAATGGACGCCTGTATTCAGCTGACGACAGACACCCAAGAGCTTGTGTGTAAGCAGCTGGAAACAAAAGAAGAAGATTTTAATGAAAGACTTGAGAAGGAGAGGGTGAGAATAGCTCTGAACAAAGGAGTACAGATCTGTATATGGTCACACAAATACTGAAACAATTCACTCTCAACGTTCCAAGGCATCAAACAGGCGGAGGGAAGCTGAACTCGCGGCTAAAGTAGAAGAGGTAAAGGCCATTCAAGTGATCCAGGCTCAGCAAACCAGTCTCCTCCAACTAGAGGGGGAAGAGGCAGCCATGCTGATGGAAATGGAGAAGATGAAGGTGCAGAGTCGACGTAAGCTGGAGGAGGAGAGGATGAAGTTACAGCAGCTACAAGCGGAGAAGGAAGTCCAGGTAGCAGCAGCCCGAGTGAGGGCATACAGTTCGGGAAGTGATCTAGACAACGAAGAAGAAGAAGTCACTGACCATGAAATAAATACTGCTCACCAAAATCCTGAATATAGTGCTCCGCTACATCCTACAGCATTCCAACGTCAAGCATCTCCCAGCGCGACGGCAAACCAAGAGGCCTTCAGTCTAGCCGAAGCAATCACAAGTGCATTAAGCATGAATCGCCTACCTACACCAGAACCAACAATATTCAACGGTGACCCTATGAAATTTGTTGATTGGAAAATGACCTTCATGACCCTGATACACCGAAAGCCTCTCCCAACAAGTGATAAGATGTTTTATCTGAAAATGTACCTTACTGGAGAAGCTCGTAAGTCTGTGGAAGGATTCTTTTACAGAGACTCCGAAGAAGCATATAAAGGTGCCTGGAGAGTGTTGGAAGAGAGGTATGGAAACCCCTTCATTATACAAAGGGCATTCAGAGACAAGCTAATGAGATGGCCTAAGATAAACACAAACGATCCTCTGGCGCTCCGAGAGTTTGCAGACTTCCTACAGGGATGCACAGAGGCAATTCCACATGTCCGAGGGCTGGACATCTTGAACGACTGTGAAGAGAACCACAAACTGCTCAAGAAACTACCTGAGTGGATTGTGCGAAGATGGAGCAGGATCATTGTAGAAGAGCTAGATAAATCTGGAAGCTATCCAAGTCTTGCACACTTTTCAAAGTTTCTGAACAAAGAGGCACGAATAGCTTGTAACCCCATAGCTACCCCACTACTGTTGAACTCCAGAGCCTCAGACAAGAGGTTTTCCAAGAGAGCCAGAGCGTTGAATACAAGCACTCACATAAAGAGCAACATCGTGGAGACACAGTATTCACCCTATAGAGCCAGACCACCTTGCCCAATCTGCAAGAATGAGAATCATGGCATTGCTACATGCACTAACTTCGCATCAAGGTCTATAGAGGATAAGAGAACGTACATCTACCAAAATCACCTCTGCTTTGGATGTCTGAGGAAGGGACACTCCAGCAAGGACTGTAAACGGCGACATACCTGCAACACCTGCAACCGTCGTCATCCAACGTGTCTGCACGAAGAGAGGTCACAAGCACCAGAGACAACCCAGAGTGGCACATCTACTGCAAACTACCGGAGCCAAGAAGTCCGCAGAGTCGTGTCTCGCACTACAACCCGATGTGCTTCTGCGACCTCAAGCATTGTCCCAGTCCTTGTGTCTTCAGTTCAAGAGCCACAGATAACGGTGCTCACTTACGCACTACTCGACACACAGAGTGATACAACGTTTATCTTAGAGGACCTGCTTAAGGAGTTAAGTGTGGAAAGTCAACCTGTGAAGCTGAGACTCAGTACAATGACTGCTGTAAATACAGTTATAACCAGCAAGAGTGTCAGCGGCCTACAAATCAGAGGACTCCATTCTGCAAACAACATCAGAGTGCCACAAGCCTACACTCGTAGCTTCATCCCAGTAGACAAATCCTACATTCCTACTGGTAAAACAGCGCTACAGTGGCCTCACCTCAAGCATCTCGTAAACAAGTTACCATCACTTCTAGACTGTGAAGTGGGTATGTTAATAGGATGTGATTGTCCCTCAGCGCTAGCTCCACTCGAAGTCATCACAGGCTGTGAAAACGAACCTTTTGCACAGAGGACAGAGCTTGGCTGGAGCATAATAGGCTCATCTAACCCTCATCTGGACCGACAAGGGAGCCAGAGCTTTGTACATAGAGTGTCAGTAAAAGAAATACCAGCCCTGTCTACAACAGATGTCCTTAAAGTACTTGAGTCGGACTTCTCTGAAAGGAACTACGAGGACAAGTACGTGTCTCAAGAAGATGTTCACTTCATACAATTCCTCAGCGAGAACATCAGACAGAAAGAAGATGGACACTACGAGATGCCTCTACCTTTCAAGGGTAGCAGCCCACCATCCCTACCAAACAACAAGAGACTAGCTACAGTCCGCCTCCAGTCTCTAAAGAAGAAGCTAAAGACGGATAAAGAGTATCACGAACGCTATAAGGCTTTCATGAAAGACATCATCGAGAAAGGTGACGCAGAACTTGACCATACCACTTCATATGGAGAGACCGCTTGGTACCTTCCTCATCACGGCATTTACCACCCTCAAAAGCCTGGCAGGCTAAGGGTCGTGTTTGACTGCTCAGCTAAATTCTGTGCAGTTTCCCTAAATGACTGTCTATTGACCGGTCCCGACTTAATCAACTCCCTAATAGGAGTTCTATGCCGCTTCAGAAAGGAAGACGTGGCCATAATCTGCGACGTGGAAAGAATGTTCCACCAGTTCTTCGTCCACCCTGACTCTCGAAAATACCTCAAGTTCCTGTGGTGGAGGGAAGGTGATTTGGAAACGGAACCACAGGAATACAGGATGGCAGTTCACCTCTTTGGAGCTGCTTCGTCTCCTGGATGTGCCAATTTTGGCCTAAGGTACATGGCACACCAACATAGAGAAGACTACCCAGCAGCCTCAGCCTTCATTGAGAAGAACTTCTACGTTGATGATGGGTTAGCCAGCGTTTCATCAGTTGAAGAGGCCAAGAAACTGATCATCGAGGCACAAAAATTGTGCAAACAAGGAGGCCTACGCCTCCACAAATTCAACTCTAACCACAAAGACGTCCTCGACTGTGTGAAACCCTCAGAAAGAGCAACATTCACTGACCCTCTCGAACTTAAGCTGGAAGCGACCCCAACTGAGCATGCACTTGGCCTTCAGTGGTCTATAGACAACGACACCTTCAGCTTCAATGTCAACATGAAAGACCAGCCTTCAACCCGTCGAGGAATCCTCTCCATCGTCGCCTCTCTTTATGACCCACTCGGGTTTGTTGCCCCATTCACCCTAAGCGGAAAACGCATACTCCAAGAATTATGCCGCAGAGGCATAAGATGGGATGATCCACTGCCAGATGACTTAAAGCCACGGTGGGAGGAGTGGAAGATCGGGCTATATAACTTAAAGGAATTCACGATCCCTAGATGCTACCACCCACATGACTTCGGCAACATCATCAAGACGGAACTGCATCACTTTGCCGATGCCAGCAGCATGGGGTATGGCGCTTGTTCCTACCTCAGGTACAAAAATGACAAAAATACAGTACACTCCAGTCTTGTGATGGCCAAAGCAAGAGTAGCACCCAAAGAAGCATATCAAGCATCCCACGACTAGAGCTCTCAGCGGCAGTGGTCGCAACCAAATTAAGTGTGTTGCTGAAAAGAGAACTGCAGATGAAGATCGATGAAGAATTCTTCTGGACAGATTCACAAGTAGTTCTGGGCTACATCAATAATGAGGCAAGAAGGTTCCATGTGTTCGTCGCGAACAGAGTCCAACTGATAAGAGAAAACACTGACCCAAGTAAATGGCACTATATCGAAACAGCAGAGAACCCGGCAGATCATGCCTCCAGAGGCCTTCAGGCATCTCACATTCCTTCAACAAACTGGATGTCAGGTCCTACATTTCTCTGGGAGCAAGAAGTACATCCCAAACTGAATCCCTTCGCAGACCTACTCGTAGACGATCCTGAGGTTAAGGCTGTCCAAGCTTTCACAACCAAAGTTAACAATTGTACAGACATTCTAATTCGCCTAAATCAGATCTCTTCATGGTCAAAGATCCTGAAAGTAGTTGCAAGAATCAAGAGGCTGGGATCGGGAAAAGTACACAACACCGAACTGGTGACAGTCGAAGAACGAGAAAGAGCTGCCAAAATAGTGATCAAGCTCGTCCAGCAGCAAGCCTTCTCTCAGGAAATTAAGAGATGCCAGGAAGGAGATGCTCTTCCAAGTTCAAGTGCTCTTCATTCCCTTGATCCAATTCTGCATCGAGAACTTCTCTGTGTGGGTGGAAGATTGAGACGCTCATCCCTCAGTCAAGAAATGAAACATCCCATCATTTTGCCAAAAGACAGCCCTATCACCAAGCTAATTACGGCTCATCACCACGCTCAAGTTTGTCACCAAGGCCGAAGTCAAACCCAAATGGAACTGAGAGCAAATGGATTCTGGGTCATTGGTGGGAGCAAATTAGTAGCCAAGCTGATTCACAACTGTGTACGATGCAGGAAACTCCGACGACCTACTGAAGAGCAGCAAATGGCTGAACTCCCTAAAGAGCGTGTGGAAGACTCACCGCCTTTCTCATACAGTGGCATGGACTGCTTCGGCCCCTTCCTGATTAAAAAGGCACGAAAGGAGTACAAAAGGTATGGCCTGATACTAACTTGCCTGGCTTCACGAGCTGTCCACATCGAGATGCTTGAAGACTTATCAACAGACTCATTCATTAACGCCTTGAGATGCTTCATCAGCCTCAGAGGAGCTGTTCGGCAACTTCATTGCGACCACGGTACTAACTTCGTGGGAGCTAGAAACCAGTTTAAAGAAGCACTCAAACAATGTGACGCCAGTTTACTAGAGATCTTTCTAGCAGAGAAACAGTGTGAATTCGTCTTCAACACTCCATCCGCCAGCCATGCAGGTGGTGTCTGGGAACGTCAAATCAGGACAGTAAGAAATGTGCTGAACGCCACTATCGCTCTGTGTCCAGGCAGACTTGATGACGCCTCCCTTAGAACACTCTTCTATGAAGCTACAGCTATTGTAAACAGCCGACCACTGACAGTAGATGGTATCAACGACCCAATGGCGCTAGAACCCTTAACACCAAACCATCTCGTCATGATGAAGTCTAAAATCGCTCTTCCACCCCCTGGGAGATTTGTTAAAGAGGACATGTATGCAACCAAGAGATGGCGCAGAGTCCAGTACCTAATCGAACAATTCTGGAGCCGCTGGAAGAAGGAATACCTCCTGAACATTTCTACACGCCAGAAGTGGCACGTACCACGGCGTAACCTCAAGGTGAACGACATAGTCATCCTCAAGGACAGTAACCTGCCAAGAAGCCAGTGGCAACTATGTCGAGTCGTCGAAGCCACTCAAGAGAGCGACGGTCTAGTACGTCGAGTAAAAATACAGACTGGGGAGCGAAAAGATCACTCTACCAGACCTTCAGTCCTCGAGCGACCGATCCAGAAATTGGTACTCCTCCTCGAGAGTAATTAGTATAGAAACGCTTGAATTGTATTATTTTGATGCTATGTGAAATCTAAAAGGAAATCCTGTATGACTAAATTAATTGTTTTGTGCTTATCCGTCATAGCAGGATTTGGTGGGAGTGTAACTGACCGCCAAGGGTAAAGATGCCTATCATCTTTATTGTCAGTAAGCTTTGATTTGCGTTGGTCTAGATGATCAACTTCTCTGTATTGGCTCAGAATACTGAGCTCTCTATTTAAGAAAAGAATATTTCGGAGCCACTTGTGCATTTTCATTTCGTGTCCACATGGGGGCAGAGCTCGTCTTTCCTATAGTATAAAGGTCACAGCATCCTGTGTGTGACCAAGGCGGAAGTAACTCAGAGACAACGACGGAGCAGACAGCGAATTATGTATAATAGAAGAACCTTACTCCAGTAAATAACTCCCCTTGGTAAAGCGGAATAAGGTATGTCGAACACTAAAATGTATTATTATTATTATTATTACTGTTGTTGAAGAGGTCTATATTTATGTGTGTAACTGCCAAACATTTATAAACATGTAAAGTGATGCACTCACTGAGTAGCTTCTAATCAAAGGCACCTGCTGCCGGACAAGTAACGTTATTATTTATCATTGTTTTTCCCTGAGTGCCTTTGTTATGGAAGATGAGTTCACCCTTAATAGCTTTGAATTCAAATGTTTGTTTGAACACGTTGGGTGAACAACATGTGAACAATATTGAACTGTGAACTATGTAACTAATTGTATGTTTGTGTTTGACTGTCCTATGCAGTTTTCACGGTGCAAACGGAGCAAATGATGCAACCGTCACTACCTGTACAAACACGGTGCAACTACCAAAGAAAAGCTACAGGACTGCTAAGCTGAAATGTAAAAGAAAAAAGAGAAAATAAATAAAAGCACCTGTACGAAACATAACCGCATCTTTATTTCAACACCAAGCCGGGGGGCAGTTACACTGGGGGTGTTGCATATGTGGATTTGATGGTGTTTTTATTTATTTATTTATTATTATCTTTTTCCCCCTCCTTTTTCCGATTTTTCTCCCATCCCACTGTTAGTCGTTATGCCAATTCCCAACCCCCTTCCTGGTTGTTGCGCACTCCCCCCTACCGGCAGCCAGCCTGGCAGCGCAGATTCTCACCGGGAGAGTGTATTGTGTGGAAGGTCGCACTACCTCTCTCCAGATCCTACCCTCGCTGAGCAGGCGCCCCGACCGAACTGTAGGAGTCGCTGTCCACAACGCCCAGGACCCACCCATCAGCTTTCCCACCCCTAATACTGCCAATTGTGTTAGTATGAGCGACCAGCCAAGCTGGTAGCAACCCCGAGAGCTGGGCTCGAACCCAGCGTCTCCAGTGTTGGTGGCGAGCGCCTTGCCCACTACACCACCTAGCCGCCTGATGGTGTTTTTTTGTTCTGTGATTTCGGGCTATACAGATACATTTTGATCTGATTTTAATCAACTGGAACTTGTAAACTGAAGTGAGAGTTTTCATACTAAATCAACCATGCATCCAGTCATGAAGTTAGTCCAGTCTTAGTTAACCAGAATATGACTAAGTACATGGAAATAGATTGATGGAAGGATGACAATATTTATTTGAAATGTAATGTACACAATATTTTGGTAATAGATGAATAACAATATTACATTTTAAATTGCGATATAAAAGGTATTTGGCGATTAGACTCCATCGAGAATTACCCCATGGGTAGGTAGGTAGGTAGGTAGGTAGGTTTTATTTAGACTCCGCAACATATACAGATCATTACTCCAATATACATTGTTGTCAAGGAACTCCATGAAGCCAGTAGGATGATGGGAGTGGGACTCCCATTTTGAAATTACCCCATGGGTATGAACTCCATGAAGGCAATATAATAGGATTTCTCCCCCAATGGAGTCTATACACTATCACACTGGTGATAGTTATGGTGATGATGAAGTAACTGAAGAGTTCCTCCTCCTCTCTGAGACTAGACACTGATAGTTCCTCCTCCTCTCTGAGACACTGATAGTAGAGAAGATACTGAATAGTTCCTCCTCTCTGAGACACTGATAGTAGAGAAGATACTGAATAGTTCCTCCTCTCTGAGACACTGATAGTAGAGAAGATACTGAATAGTTCCTCCTCTCTGAGACACTGATAGTAGAGAAGATACTGAATAGTTCCTCCTCTCTGAGACACTGATAGTAGAGAAGATACTGAATAGTTCCTCCTCTCTGAGACACTGATAGTAGAGAAGATACTGAATAGTTCCTCCTCTCTGCGACACTGATAGTAGAGAAGATACTGAATAGTTCCTCCTCTCTGAGACACTGATAGTAGAGAAGATACTGAATAGTTCCTCCTCTCTGAGACACTGATAGTAGAGAAGATACTGAATAGTTCCTCCTCTCTGAGACACTGATAGTAGAGAAGATACTGAATAGTTCCTCCTCTCTGAGACACTGATAGTAGAGAACAGGCCCGGACTGGCCATCGGGAGCACCGGGAGTTTTCCCGGTGGCCTGGCCTGCACAGATTAAAAAAAAAAAATTATATGCGGACGACTCAGCCCTGCTGGTCTCTGACAAGAACAAGTTACAGGTTGAAAAAACCCTCAGCTCGGAACTAGGCAGAATCTGCATATGGCTCGCTGATAACAAACTATCATTACACATGGGCAAAACAGAGTCCATTCTCTTCGGTTCAAATAACAAACTCAGCAAGACCGACGGCTTCTCAGTTACAGTGGGTGACAATATTGTCACAAGGAAAGATGAAATTACCTACCTGGGGTCCATCCTAGAGGCTAATCTCTCCTGTGACAAAATGGCATCCAATGTAATAAAAAAAGTCAACCAACGAACTCGATTCTTGTACCGGATCTCCTCTCTGGTAAACAAGAACACCCTGAAGACTCTGGCAGGAGCACTCATTCAGGGGTACTACGACTATGCTTGCACCTCATGGTACCAAAGCACCTCAAAGGCGCTAAAAACAAAATTACAAACATCTCAAAACAAACTGGTCAGACTACTGCTTGACCTTACTCCTAGAACCCACCTCACCCCTGCCCACTTCGACAACCTAGGATGGCTTAGAGTAGACGACAGAGTACAACAACTTGCAATGGGCCTGGTCTACAAGATACACTACACGACCAAGGTACCCATGTACATGTCAAAATACTTCCCAAAGGTCAGTGAATACCACGATCACAACACCAGAGGGAGCTCCACAAATCATGTCAAACCCAGATTCGGCTCAAATAAGGGACTAAACACGTTTCGCAATTATGCCACATCAATGTGGAACGCCCTACCCAAAGCTGTAAAGGAATGTGGATCACTACCCACTTTCAAAACCTCTCTCAAGGGACACCTACGGGAGACTGCAATTCAACACTGGCCCCTGTAAATATCCTAACCCAATCATTCCAACCCCCTCCAATGTACAGTCATTTACCTAGTATGGTTTTGTCAATAGTTCAATGTACAATTGTGTTTGTTTGTACAGTGTCTCCTCCCCCCCCCCCCTCAATGTACAGTGTTACTTGTTTATACAGTGTGCCCCCCGCCCCCCCCCCCCCCCCCCCCAACCACCTCCAATGTAAATTACCCAGTATGGTTGTCAATATCCCAATGTACCCAACCCCCCCCACCCAACCTCCAATGTACAGTTTCTACGTCAAATGTATATACTCCCTTTTCTTGACTCCTTCTGTATCACAAACAGTACTGTATTTGCAAATCTGGTATGTCATAAATGTATAGATGTAGCAGTACTGACTATCTGTATGTCATGTATGTCATATATGTCTATATGAATTGAAAATGGGGGACCCTGATGGAAACAAGACAAACGTCTTTCTCAGGTCTGCATCCCCTTAACAATTGTATGTATTGAGCCGTACTGTATTGTACCCATTCTGCAATCTGTTAAATAAAGTTTTCATTCATTCATTCATTCATATAAAAAAAAAAAAAAAAAAAAAAAAATCTTTTTTTTATTATTATTATTTTTAATTTTTTTTTTGCCAGGCGATTGTTTCTAGTTGTCGCGGCGGCGCGGCGCGATAGTTAGATAACCTAGATGGGTGGGGAACAACCAGGATTTCACTGTCTGCCACAGAGTTGGAGAACTATCTGACTCTCTCTCTCACGGGCCGGCGGATCACACACACACAATGGAGCCGTGCTGCCGCTTGTGATTGGTGGAGGCGGGACCAGGCGATACAACTGATTGACAGCGGAGGCGGCGAATGGAATGGCAGACGGCACTCAGATGCAGAATAACAGCCAGGCAATGAGCCAGGTAGTGAGGGACTCGGGAGAGATACAGTAGAGCGAAAGTCAATTAACGTTGATGTCAAGATGGACAGTGGAAGAAAGAGAAAGGGTGGAGGAGAGAGGGATAAAACAAAGAAAAAGAAAGGCCCTTACAGGAGAGAGTGGTTAACTGTATTATAATAGTAAATAGAAAAATATGTTGTGCTCTTGCTTTTTTCTTTTTGAAGGTGGAGAGAGTAGCATTGCTAGTGCCACAACAGTTTTATTTGAGGTCCATAACAGTACATTGTACTAAGCAATTGTTGGCTCATTAGTTTGTGATTCACATGCACTAAAATTCACCAGAATGCAGGAAATTAAGTCTTTGTAACAAAAAATGTCCTGGTGGGGGACCCCCAGACCCCCGCTTAAAAAGTGGCCTGACTGGGGCTATATTTCGCGCTATATCTCCCGGTATGAATTATTTCCCCAGTCCGGCCCTGGTAGAGAAGATACTGAATAGTTCCTCCTCTCTCTCAGACTAGACACTGATAGCAGAGAAGACACTGGTCTACAAGATACACTAAACCACTAAGATACCCATGTACATGTCGAAATACTTCCTAAATGTCAGTGAAGTCCAGGACCACAACACCAGAGGGAGCTCCACAAATCATGTTCAACCCAGATTCGGCTCCAACAAGGGACTAAACACGTTTCGCAACTATGCCACAATAATGTGGAACGCCCTACCCACAGCCTTAAAGGAATGTACCCACCTCCAAAACGCTCTCAAAGAGCACCTACGGGTGGCTGCAATTAGAAACTGGCCCCGGTAAATGTCAAAATACCCCCCCCCCCCCCCCCAATCCTCTCTAATGTACATTTTCTTCCCTTTCTGATTTACATTTTTTTAATGATGTTCTTTCTCTTTCTTACATAGTAGTAGTACCGTATATTTGTATGTCTCTAAATGTCTTGATGAATTGAAAATGGAGGACCCTTATGTAAACAAGACGAAAGTATTTTTCTGGTCTTCATCCTCTTAGCAGTTGTTTGTATTGAGCTGTACAATCAATCAATCAAGAGTTCCTCCTTGAGCCTGACTGATTGATTGATTGATTGATTGATTGATTGATTGATTGATTGATTGATTGATTGATTGATTGATTGATTGATTGATTGATTGATTGATTGAAAACGTTATTAACAGATTGCAGAATGGGTATACAGTACGGCTCAATACACACAATTGTTAATGGGATGCAGACCAGAGAAAGACTTTCATCTTGTTTACATCAGGGTCCCCCATTTTAAATTCATTGTAAGATTTATGACATACACAACATACAGATAAACAGTACTGTTACATCCAGACATTTATGACATACAAGATACAAATATACAGTACTGTTTAAGAGACAGAGTTTCTAAAAGAGAGTATATACATTTGAGGGGGAAGAAACTGTAGCCTACATTGGAGGGGGTTGGATGGGAGGGGGGGGGGGTTGGATGTTTACAGGGGCCAGTTTCTAATTGCAGCCTCCCGTAGGTGCTCTTTGAGAGTGGTTTTGAAGGTGTAGTGGTTCACATCTTTTTACATCTGTGGGTAGGGCGTTCCACATTGATGTGGCATAATTGCGAAACGTGTTTAGTCCCTTGTTTGAGCCGAATCTGGGTTGAAGATGATTTGTGGAACTCCCTCTGGGGTTGTGGCCCTGGTATTCACTGACCTTTGGGAAGTACCTTGACATGTACATGATGGGTAATCATTCTCCCATTCATTGTATATGGAGAAACTCCAGACTGTATCTACTGGCATCACAAGTTTGAGTCTAACTTCTCAATTTGGGTGGTGTTCCACTACATACAAAATAGTACACTACATACAAAATGAATACATTTAATAACAATAATAATTATTATAATAATACATAATAAAAAGTCGGCTGTGGCGGCTGGGTGGCGCAGCGGACATTGCACTCATCACCAACGCAAGAGACACCGGTCTCGAATCCGGCTGTCAGCGTTGCCTCCGGCTTGGTTGTAGCGATATCCTACCGCCTCGACGCGAGGAGGGATCTCCCGTTCTTATTAAGATAAGATAACATAAGACATTCCTTTATTGAGACCCGGCCTTGGGGAAATTCGGGAAATTCAGGGTAATAGAAGAAAGACATAAATACAGTATAGGCAATACAATTAGATCTGAATGTAAAATGAGAAAAATAAGCAGTGTAAACAATATATTTAACTCTGAATATAAAAATATGAGAAACGTAAACAGTGCAAACAAAATGCACAGATGAGGGTCTATATATGCCCAACCAGTTATATTATACGTTATACAATAAATATAGGCAATAAATAAATAATAAAAGAATAATAATAGATTATTATTACTCAGCTTGCCCACATTTTGTGTCGCCCAGTCATGATACTAGTACTCTTTTTGTATCACAAACAGTACTGTATTTGTAGATCTGTTATGTCATAAATGTCTAGATGTAGCAGTACTGTCTATCCAGTGGCGTCCTTTCACTAAAAGGCAAGGTATGGCGAGGAGGGGGGTGGGGGGTGGGGGGTTGGTGAAGGGGGGATTTTTTTTTGTCAAATCAGTTGTGCAAGTTTATTTGGATCTATTTGGATTTGGATTTATTTCTATACAATTCAGTTATATGACATTTAGGTATGACACAGGACTACACAAGCATTTTTAGTATAGAAATGTGTCAACAGACTAAAGCAGGGAACCACAATATTTTGCATACGAATTATGCAGAATGTAATATCATAACTGTCTATTACTTTTCTTGCAATTGAGCCAATTTTCCTTAGGTACGGTTTTGAGGTGTGTGTTCAACAGAATGTAGTATCAAAAACACAAAAAGTATGGGTTACTGAATGCTGAACTGCACTATTATAATCATTGTCTCTGCTGCCCTTTGATAAAAAAAACTTCCCTATGTCCATTTTCCTTTTTTTTGGGCATATTTCAGTTAGTCACAGCAAAAGTCAGCTAGTAAAAGTGAGATAATTGACAATATCAAAACATGCTAGGGCTGTACCAAATAGTTCGAAGCTTCGTTCATAATGTTGACATTCGAATTCTAAATCAACGTAAACATTTTTTTTTTTTTTTACATTTTTATTTGCCAAGGTATGGCGAGTGCCATACCTTGCCATACCAAATGGACGCCCCTGTGTCTATCTGTATGTCATGCATGTCATATATGTTACGATGAATTGAAAATGGGGGACCCTGATGTAAAGACAAAAGTATTTTCTCTGGTCTGCATCCCCTTAACACTTCCAGTGCCGTTAACGTAGAACTACGTGTCTGTGGCCCAGCGCTTGAGTGCCGGCCACGTCACAGAAACGTAGATCTATTCGGTATTTATTTTATTCGCTATTGCCATTCATAATTCATCGGGGCACCTTGTGTATACTGTTCTGAATGTGTCTGAGCTGGCAGACGGTCAATACCGCCCTCTAACGCCTTCGGCCGCTATTGCACTCCATTAGAAACGATGTAGTTTATTTTCTCGGCCGAGCTGCGGCGTGGGGGCGGGTCCTAAACACTCCGGCAAAACAAGCGCTTGTAGGGATGGCTTGGACAACTGACTCCGCCCGCCCGTTCATGTGCAATAATGTCGGAGACAGGATCGCTGTGGATAACTAGAATGGCGATCAGATAATTGGATTCTTTTTTTTGCATTACATCAGAGACCAGGTAAGGACACTATATCCAATCTTGCGTTGATCTGATATTTTTTTCTCCCGCGATTGAAGCTGTCTGTGTGTGTGTGTGTGTGTGTGTGTGTGTGTGTGTGTGTGTGCTGTGTCCCGTTGGTGGCAGGTGGGGGGGGGGGGGGGGAGCGCCCCGCTCCAGGGCCCATTTCATGTATGCACGAGGAGACATAATACCAATAATCTAGCGCTGATTTCAGGACGATTAGATAATCAGGCGAAAAATGACATCGTAATAATGGATTTCACTAAAGGGCTATTTTCGCGTCTTTTCCTGGGATTAAGAAGCACCAAACTATACTAGTATTCAAAACGGTATAAAACGGAAATGTACGGATGAAAAAACAATCTTTTTTATTTATTTTATTTTTTAAATCTTTTTCCTCCTTCTTTTGTCCTTTTTTCTCCCATCCCACTGTTAGTCGTTGTGCCAATTCCCAATCCCCTTCCTGGTCGTTGCGCACTCTACCCCCTACCGTCGGTCTGGGAGGGCGGAGACTATCACGTGCTTCCTCCGACACATGTGTACCCAGCCCACCGCTTCTTTTCACCTGGCAGCGCGGACTCCCACTGAGAGAGTGTAACGTGTGGAAGGTCACACTACCTCTCTTAGATCTTTCCCTCGCTGTGCAGGCGCCCCGACCGAACTGTAGGAGTCGCTGTCCACAACGACCCAGACCCACCCACCGGCTTCCCACACTCTAACACTGCCAATTGTGTTAGTATGGACGGCCGGCCAAGCCGGAAGCGACGCTGACAGCTGGGTTCGATACCAGTGTCTCTTGCGTTGGTGACGAGCGCCTTGCCTGCTGCGCCACCCAGCCGCACCAACAATCAGTTTTTTGCATGTTGACCAGAAGCAACTCACTGACAATCGACAGCGTTATTAGATCCATAGCTATAATATAAAATATAGTTTTTAGCAGTGCAAACACGCCATTCTATCCATTAAATTGAACGCTGGCACTGAAGGCCCACAGTGCCCCCTGCTGCCTGGCAATCAAAGTGTTAACAATTGTGTGTATTGAGCTGTACTGTATTGTACCCATTCTGCAATCTGTTAAATAAAGTTTTCAATCAATCAATCAATCTCTACGTCATGTAGTGCGTGAAACGCTAGGGTGAAAGCTGCAGCAGTGAGCCTTCCCCCTCTGGCTCCACTCTCCAGCACGCCTCTGCAATAGGGTCCAGCTGCAGCGCCGGAAAATCCTCTCACTGGGCAAGCCTGTGGCAGCCACGAACCTACTTTCTATAGAAGCAGCTCGGAGGTGCGCTGTTTTAAGTGAGAGTGTGTTATTGGATTGATTAATTGATTGATTGATTGATTGATTGATTGATTGATTGATTGATTGATTGATTGATTGATTGATTGATTGATTGATTTGATTGATTGATTGATTGATTGGAAATTGTATTAATGTCCGCCTTGTTTCTAACTGGTTATGCTTAAGCCCCCTTTCGAAGTCGCCCTCTTTCGAAGTCGGTTATGCTTAGAGTTTGGAATCAGGGCTGGTGGTCTATCGCCCTGCTCTAAAGATAAACTCTAAGCATAACTGACTTCGAAAGAGGGCCTAAGCATAACCAGTTCGAAACAAGGCGGACATTAATAAAATGTTCAATCAATCAATCAATCAATCCAATAACACACGCTCACTTAAAACAGCGCACCTCCGAGCTGCTTCTATAGAAAGTAGGTTATATTATCGTATAGCTTACGCTCTGCTCGTAGTGGAACCTTATCCCTTTCAATCTAATTCTGAATAAAATGTCTCCACATGTACACACCCATCCGCCTGGCTACACCCACATCCGCTCCTCTACATAAGTGGGGACGTGGCCATACTAACAGCTCCTTCCCTATTTTCACCACCGACAACTGTCTGTATACACCACTTGAGTTTAGTGCCAAAATAGTTGTTGGAAAGGAGCTACGTGGACATTGTATCTTATTTTTCTCTCTCTCGCCAATTTACGAGAAAAGCTAAGTCATAATGTCTGCACCTTCGGAGGGTACGGACACTCACAACGTCACCCTTCACCAGCGCTTCTCCATTGCCGCGTCCTCCGTGCGTCGTGGGGCGTCTCTGATTCCGCAGTCGTGGCAGTCGGATACGCCCGAGCGGCGCCCGGTGGTGAGTTTGCCTCTCCGAGGGGCCGTTGAGCCGCCATCTCCCGTGAGATGGCCTGGTTCCGGCCCTGGTTCCCCCGCCAGTGGCCAGTCGGCCGATAGGCCGACAGCTCCTCTGGTGGCTGGGGATTTGCGACGCAGACTCTTCGCCTCTGCTCGCTTCCGTCGTAGGGCGGCGGGCTGCAGGGGCGAACGGCCAGGCTTTGATGTTGTGCTGGAGCCGGACGAGAGTTCTCTTGCCATGTCTCCATTTCCGATGGAGACTGAGGATCACATGAAGGGGGCGAGAGCACTCTTGTTCGATGCCCCAGTGGAGATGTATCATTCTCCCCCTCGGGGTGTGGCAGGGAGTGTTGCGTCTCCTTGGGGTCCCTTGTTCTCTGGTGTTGGGTTAGAACCTCCGACCCTGAGACAAGATGCCCAGCTATCTGCCACGTCGGATGGTGGCGCCCGACATGGCAGCCTCCCGTACGTGAGGGACGCGGGTGACGTGGAGGGAGGTACGCAAGGGGAGTGAACTGGTCATGAGGGGGTGAACTGATAAACCCCTCCCCCCCTTTTTTCTGATTGGCCAGGGGGTTGTACCTCCTGTCCTTCGGTCTTCCTGTCACGCTGTTGTGTCAGCGCGTCACAGGGTAGGGAGAGGGGGGGGGGGGGGGGGGGTTCCCTGGTCCCACGCCATATTTGGGCAGGTGGGTCACGGAATTCCCCCCGCCATAGAGTACGTCACTGGGCGCGTTCCTATTGGTCGTGAGACTTCCGTGAGTTCTTTTCAGGCTCCATGTTGTGGACCGCTGTTATTGTCAAGATTGGGTTATGCGGTGCGTGAGAACTTTGTTTTCTGCTCTGCGCTCTGTTACATATGTATTGAGCTTTTGGTCACGTGGCTCAATGTTACATATATCTTTTCAATTATTACTCACGTGGGAGGTCTCTCTGGGGGTTCCCTGTCTTCTCTCTTATATACAGAGCAGGTTTTAACAGGGGTGTTTTCCCCTCAGACGCGTCATATGGGACCCATATCTGTGTCTCTTGGCCAGCTTCCTGCCGCTCGTCCCAGGCGGCTTGGAGGGAACGTTATCTGGGTTCTTGTTAGAATTACCATTGATATGTTTTGGGTCTCGACGTGTACATAGTGCTGGCCCTGGGTGCTTCTGTGTGGAACCACGCATGGGCTGGCGCGCCTTGGTTGCTCATCATGGAAACAGAGTTTTTTTATGGAGCAACTAGGATAGAGTTTTATCTTTTCCGAGCGCCAGTGTACTAGGTTAGTCTCGACGAATTCTCGTTAATCTCTGGGGGGAGATGACAGAATAGATCAAAGCATTGGCGGAGGGGTCTCACGCCCATGGGGTGGGCCACCGGGCGCGGTGCATTCATGTTCTGTCTGTCTTGGTGGCGCCCTCTGTGATGTTTTAGATCGACACGCGTACCTACCCCCCTCTTAGGACTGGGGATGGTGGCGTGATTAGGACACGGGACTGGTTTTGGTCATGCCGGACCAGGTCGGTTAACCCGTTGTCCGCCGGGGCGCAGATCTGCTGTTCTGGTACCCTGAAGGACTTTGTGCTTTTTCGGGGGGAAAATGCCGGGTTGGCCCAGGCGTTGCAGGGTTTGATGTTATGGAGGATACGGGCCGCGGGATGATTCTGACTGGCCCGCGAAAGATTACATGATAATAAAAAAAAACGTTCACACGCACAATATACGCTTACCTAGGATTTGACTTGATTCAACAACAAAGCAGTCGGGGCAATGGCAAGCCGAAAACTGTCGAAAGTGTGTTTTTTTTTCACAACTGAGGTAGGTAGATTACATTTTCTTTATTTGCAATTAATTTCAAGGCAACTAGGCAGCAACAATCTTGAACACATGAAAACCCTGAAAGAAGTCAAACCATCAGCTGATCACCGGCACAGGTACTCATCCATGTTAGGAGCACTGCATGATGAATTTTCAAGGCGTTTTCAAGATTTCAAAAAGGTTGAGGATGAAATGCAGCTGGTTTCCTCTCCCTTTACCTGCAGTGTTGATAGTGCACCCACTGATGTTCAGCTTGAACTCATTGACCTGCAGTCTGATTCACTACTGAAAGAGCACTTTAAGTCAGCATCACTGCTAGAGTTCTACTCTGCTCTCAAGGAGGAGAACTTTCCAAACATGAGGAGACATGCTCAGAAGATGTTGGTTCTCTTTGGATCCACCTACATATGTGAACAGACATTCTCAGTCATGACGTTTACCAAATCCAATTTTATTAACAGATTGCAGAATGGGTACAATACAGTAGGCTACGGCTCAATACACACAATTGTTGATTGATTGATTGATTGATTGAAAAGTTTATTAACAGATTGCAGAATGGGTACAGTACAGTACAGCTCAATACATACAATTGTTAAGGGGATGCAGACCAGAGAAAGACTTTCGTCTTGTTTACATCAGGGTCCCCCATTTTCAATTCATCATAACATATATGACATACATGACATACAGATAGACAGTACTTGTGAGGTTTCTGTCCTTGCCTTCTCACTCGTTCTGTTCCTTAACCACCCTCGCTTTGTTTTCATTCATTTTTTCTGTCAAGTATTTCAATTCCCTCGTTCACACGTTTCTCCCCGCTGACGTCATCTGAGACGTCGCTGATTGGTTCCCTCACTTCCCCACGCTTTTCAATCACATTCCCCAGCTGTCACTGCCTTTCAATCAATCGATCCCTCATTATTTATACCCCGTTTTCCCCACCCTAAGTTGTTGGTTCGTCTTGATTTGTCGCTGGATGTTTTTCCCCGTTGCTTCTGTTTCACTGTGCTAATCTCCAGGAAATTCCTAGAAGCCTTCGCTTGGATACCTGCTCCGTGGCGCGCGCTCGCCTCCACTTTGTTCCTGTTCCTTTTACGCAGCTCGTCTGGGTGAGTTTTTTTAGATTGACTGTCTTGACCTATTTCCGATTTTCGTGTGTAACCGTTACACTGAAGTCTACCACCTTTTTGTCAGACAGTCACTCACCCAGCCTTTATCGTTTTGCCTTATCCTTTATGGAATAATATTTTGGGATCTTCCACCTCCCACTGTGTATTTACACGAAGATATTATTTCACATTTGGACTGTGTTTGGATTTTTGCTCACTGTGTATTTACACGAAGATATTGTTTCACATTTGGACTGTGTTTGGATTTTTGCTCACTGTGTGTTTACACGAAGATAGTATTTCACATTTGGACGGTGTATGGATTTTTGCTCACTGTGTGATTACATGAAGATATTTCACTTGGGCTGTTTTTGGAATATTGCACATCACTGTGTTGTTTAACACGAAGAATATAACACCCTGTCCTCCAGCTCGTTACAAGTCTGCTCTGTCACTGACCCGTTCCCTCTCTCCCTCTCTCGGTCTTACACAACATCTGAGAGGTCCGCCGTGAGAGTCTGCAGAGCGGTACAGAGGTCTGCTCCTGCTTCCCAAGACTACCCTTCCGGGAGAAGCTGCAGAGCAGCAGAACTTTGCCCCTTGTTCATTGTACCTGTTCTTGTTGACCTGCTTTCCCTGTTTCACTTATTCCTATTATCAAATAAACAAGCCCTCGTATTTGGCAACTCTGAATCCAACTCTCTTGTGTCGTTAGCGTTTGGGGTCGGTGTCAAACCATAACATTACGAACCAACCATGACGACCCCAGCCGACACAGAGGGGGTCAGAACCGCACTTGCATTTCAAGTCGAGTTGACCAGGGATCACGGTCTCCAACTAGAGCGGGCTGCGGCTGCGGTGCAGAACCTCAGGGACCAGGTCCTGCCTATGCAGGGTTCAATGGCCGCTATGGCGGGACAACAGTCCGAGATTCTCGCCCAGCTTAACTCGCTGGGCGACGCCGTTAATACTTTTCATCTCTCACACCCTCCAGGAACATTCCCCGCAGCCCCAGCAGATCTCGCACCTCGGGAACCCCTTCTCTCCGTCCCACGGCTGTTTGACGGTAATCCCGAGGAGTGTGCCACATTCATCATGCAATGTGAGTTGGTTTTCCGTCATCAGCCAAGCCGTTTTTCAGCTCATGGGTCCCGAGTGGCTTATATAACCAACCTACTTTCAGGCCATGCTGCCCAGTGGGTCACATCCTCCTGGGCAATGGAAGCAGATTTTTTGTTCTCCTACCCAGACTTCGTGGCGGAGCTCCGCAGAGTGTTCCACCATCCAGCCCGAGGTCTGGACCCTGGAGCCCGGTTGGGGACCTTCCGGCAAGGGAGCAGCAGGGTGACGGACTATGTCATGGAGTTTCGACTGGCGGCGGTGGAGAGCGGATGGAACGAACCTGCTCTTCGCCTAACCTTCATAAGGGGGCTCAGTGACGCAGTCCGGGACCAGCTCGCTACCAGGGAGGTGCCCGACTCCCTCGAGGAGCTGTTTAGCCTTGTCATCCGTATTGACGGACGCCTCCTGGAGAGAAGGCGCGAGAGAGCCCGACTGTCATCTCCTGAAGCACCCCGGACTCCTGGACGCCCCGTCCCCAACACTACTGTGGGTAACAGGCTTCCCCGTCCGGTGCGCGAGGAGGAACCCATGCAGCTGGGACGCTCTCATCTGAGCCAGGCGGAGCGTCAGGCAAGGCTCAGGTCCGGTCTCTGCCTCTACTGCGGAGGTGCGGGACACCGTATCGCCGACTGCCCTACCCGGCCAAAAGATCGGGCTCACCAAGACCCCGGGAGATCCTGGTGAGCCGTTTTTCCCATTCCCAGCGCCGCGCACCACCTGACCATCTGTTGAGCGTCACCCTGGCCTGGGGGGACCAACGTGCCACGGTGGAGGCCCTCATCGACTCTGGGGCAGACGAGAACTTCCTCGACTTCGAGTTTGCCACCCAAGCCAACATACCTCTTGAGGCCCTTGTGAGGCCCTTGGAGATCTTTTCGTTGGACCAACACCGCCTGGCCGACATCTCTCAACGGACCGGCCCAGTCTTGCTGACCATTGCTGGGAACCACGTAGAGAGGATCCAGTTCCTCATTACCCAATCCCCCCTTGTCCCGGTGGTCCTGGGTAGGCCCTGGCTCGCGCTGCACGAGCCCCACATCGCCTGGGCCTCCGGTACCATCAGGGGCTGGAGCTCCTCCTGTCACGCCCGCTGTCTACAGGCGGCGTCTTGTCCCCCGCCCCGGAGACCGGCTGGTGAGTTGCCCCCGGATCCCTCGTCCGTTCCTCCCGAGTACCACGACCTCATGGAGGTATTCAGTAAGACCAGGGCTCAGTCCCTTCCACCTCACCGCCCCTATGACTGCGCCATCAACCTCCGCCAAGGGGCTCCCCTTCCCGGCAGCCGCCTCTACAGTCTGACTGCCCCGGAGAAGAAGGCGATGGATCTCTACATCTCTGAGTCATTGGAAGCAGGACTCATTCGGCCTTCCTCCTCCCCGGTGGCGGCCGGGTTCTTCTTTGTTGGAAAGAAGGATGGGGACCTGCGACCCTGCATCGACTATCGTCAGCTCAACGAGATCACCATCAAGAACAAATACCCCCTACCTCTCATGAGCTCCACCTTCGAGCCACTGACCCAGGCCTCGTTCTTCACCAAGCTGGATCTCCGAAGTGCCTATCATCTTGTCCGTATCCGTGAGGGCGATGAATGGAAGACCGCCTTCAAGACCCCCAGGGGCCACTATGAGTACCTTGTGATGCCGTTCGGTCTCACCAACGCCCCGGCGGTATTCCAGGCACTCATGAACGATGTCCTCCGTGACATGCTGGAGGTGTTCGTGGTGGTGTACCTGGACGACATTCTTATCTTTTCCAGGACCCTCGAGGAACACATCCTGCATGTCCGCCGGGTGCTGGAGCGCCTCCTCCACAATCGGCTCTTCGTCAAGGCGGAGAAGTGCCGTTTCCACTCCAACTCCGTCGACTACCTGGGCTTCATCGTGGAGAAGGGCTTGACCCGAGCGGATCCTCGCAAGATCCAGGCTGTGGAGGATTGGCCGGAACCCACCACTCGGAAGGAGCTACAGAGTTTCCTCGGGTTCGCAAACTTCTACCGAAGGTTCATCCGGAACTACAGCCAAGTGGCGGAGCCTCTTACCAAGCTGACCTCCCCCGCTCTGCCGTTCGACTGGTCCCCAGCGGCATGCGCTGCGTTCCGCTCCCTCAAGAGAAGGTTCACTTCCGCTCCTATCCTGCTCCACCCTGACCCCAAGAGACAGTTCATCGTGGAGGTGGACGCCTCGGATTCTGGCCTGGGCGCTGTCCTATCCCAGCGTTCTCCTTCCGACCAGAAGGTACATCCTTGCGCCTTCTACTCGCGTCGCTTCCTCCCCGCCGAGAGGAACTACGACACCGGCAATCGGGAGCTACTGGCGGTCGTGGCGGCTCTGGAGGAGTGGCGTCATTGGCTAGAGGGTGCCGAGGAGCCTTTTACCATCTGGACGGACCACAAGAACCTAACGTTCATCCGCGCTTCCAGGCGCCTCAACGGTCGGCAGGCGAGATGGGCCAGTTTCCTCAGTCGGTTCGACTTCTCGCTGACCTTCCGCCCCGGTTCCCGCAACACGAAGGCCGACTCCCTGTCCCGGATGCACTCCAAGGGGGCTCCACCCTCTGAGGACCCATCTCCCATCATCCCGGAGGCCCGAGTGGTTGGAGCCATCACCTTGGGCATCGAGGGTGTGGTGAGGCGTGCCCTACGCTTCCAACGTGCTCCAAGCAACGTCCCTAGGAGCCGTCTCTTCGTCCCTGACTCTGTCCGGTCCCAGGTACTGCTGTGGGGCCATACCAGCCGGTTCGCCTGCCACCCAGGCGTCCATCGCACGTTCTCCTTCCTGGCTCGTCGTTTCTGGTGGCCCACCATGCGAAACGACGTCAAGGAGTTCGTATTGGCCTGCGCGGTCTGTGCCCGCAGCAAGGCCTCTCACCAGGCACCCTCCGGGCTCTTGCAGCCACTTCCCGTTCCAAGCCGTCCGTGGTCACATGTGGCGCTCGACTTCGTCACTGGACTACCCTCCTCCCAGGGGAACACCTGCCTTCTGACCGTGGTGGATCGATTCAGCAAGGGGGTCCACCTCGTGGCCCTCTCCAAGCTTCCCTCAGCAGCCGAGACGGCGGACCTCCTGACGCACCACGTGTTCCGCCTTCACGGTTTCCCCCAGGACATCGTCTCTGACCGGGGGCCCCAGTTCACCTCCCAGGTTTGGCGGGCTTTCTGCAAGGGATTGGGGGCAACGGTCAGTCTCTCCTCCGGCTACCATCCCCAGACAAACGGGCAGACGGAGAGGATGAACCAGAGCGTGGAGTCTGCTCTTCGGTGTGTGGCAGCCGAGAGGCCGGCATCCTGGAGTCGTTTCCTTCCCTGGGTTGAATACTCGATCAACTCAATGGTCAGTTCCGCCACCGGCCTCTCCCCCTTTGAGGCCTCCCTAGGCTACCAGCCCCCTCTTTTTCCCGCACTGGAGACGGAAGTGGCAGTTCCCTCCGTGCAGGTCCACCTCGACCGCTGCCGTCGCGTTTGGGAGATCACCAGGACCGCGCTGCTCCGGACATCTGAGCGCGCCTGTCGTGGTGCCGACCGGCGCCGGGTTCCCGCGCCGACTTACCGCCCTGGGCAGAGGGTGTGGCTCTCCGCGAAGGACCTCCCGCTACGGTCCTCGGCCAAGAAGCTCAACCCTCGCTTCGTCGGTCCTTTCGAGGTCCTAAAGGTACTCAGTCCGGCGGCCCTGCGCCTGAAGCTTCCTGCATCCATGCACATCCACCCCGTGTTCCATGTCTCCCGGGTTAAACCCGTCTCCCTCAGTCCCCTTATGCCTCCGGCTCCTGATCCACCGCCTCCTGTGCTAGTGGATGGTCACCCCCAGTGGCAGGTCCGCCGGTTGATGGGCGTTCGTCGGCGGGGCCGGGGATTCCAATACCTGGTGGACTGGGAGGGTTACGGCCCTGAGGAGCGTAGCTGGGTCTCCCGGCAGCTCATCGTGGATCCCGGCTTGATCACCGACTTCCATCGGGCCCATCCTGACGAGCCGGGTCGGCCTGGTCGCCGGGCGGCTCCCGTTGAGGGGGGGGTACTGTGAGGTTTCTGTCCTTGCCTTCTCACTCGTTCTGTTCCTTAACCACCCTCGCTTTGTTTTCATTCATTTTTTCTGTCAAGTATTTCAATTCCCTCGTTCACACGTTTCTCCCCGCTGACGTCATCTGAGACGTCGCTGATTGGTTCCCTCACTTCCCCACGCTTTTCAATCACATTCCCCAGCTGTCACTGCCTTTCAATCAATCGATCCCTCATTATTTATACCCCGTTTTCCCCACCCTAAGTTGTTGGTTCGTCTTGATTTGTCGCTGGATGTTTTTCCCCGTTGCTTCTGTTTCACTGTGCTAATCTCCAGGAAATTCCTAGAAGCCTTCGCTTGGATACCTGCTCCGTGGCGCGCGCTCGCCTCCACTTTGTTCCTGTTCCTTTTACGCAGCTCGTCTGGGTGAGTTTTTCTAGATTGACTGTCTTGACCTATTTCCGATTTTCGTGTGTAACCGTTACACTGAAGTCTACCACCTTTTTGTCAGACAGTCACTCACCCAGCCTTTATCGTTTTGCCTTATCCTTTATGGAATAATATTTTGGGATCTTCCACCTCCCACTGTGTATTTACACGAAGATATTATTTCACATTTGGACTGTGTTTGGATTTTTGCTCACTGTGTATTTACACGAAGATATTGTTTCACATTTGGACTGTGTTTGGATTTTTGCTCACTGTGTGTTTACACGAAGATAGTATTTCACATTTGGACGGTGTATGGATTTTTGCTCACTGTGTGATTACATGAAGATATTTCACTTGGGCTGTTTTTGGAATATTGCACATCACTGTGTTGTTTAACACGAAGAATATAACACCCTGTCCTCCAGCTCGTTACAAGTCTGCTCTGTCACTGACCCGTTCCCTCTCTCCCTCTCTCGGTCTTACACAACATCTGAGAGGTCCGCCGTGAGAGTCTGCAGAGCGGTACAGAGGTCTGCTCCTGCTTCCCAAGACTACCCTTCCGGGAGAAGCTGCAGAGCAGCAGAACTTTGCCCCTTGTTCATTGTACCTGTTCTTGTTGACCTGCTTTCCCTGTTTCACTTATTCCTATTATCAAATAAACAAGCCCTCGTATTTGGCAACTCTGAATCCAACTCTCTTGTGTCGTTAGCGTTTGGGGTCGGTGTCAAACCATAACAGTACTGCTACATCTATACATATCAGATTTGCAAATACAGTACTGTTTGTGATACAAAAGTGTCCAGAAAAGGAGTGTATATACATTTGGCGTAGAAACTGTACAAAGTCAAAGACTTTGAAGTTAAATGATCTTGTGGAATTTAAAACGGCACAATTAATGTATAAAGCAAAAAGTCATGCACTTCCAAGAAACATTCAAGAATTGTTTTTTGATAGGGAGGCGGGTTATAATCTGAGGGGAGAACACAATTTAAAAGTGCTAAATGTACGCACTACCATGAGAAGACACTGCATCTCGATATGTGGAGTGAAACTGTGGAACAGTCTAAATGTGGTGCTAAAGAAATGTCCAAACATGAGACAATTCAACTGATGTATAAGGAAATGATGTTCACAAGGTACAGGGATGAGGAAGGGACTTGATATTCACGGGTGTTTACATTTGTATTTTATTTCTTTCATGTTTTACATATATAGTTTTTGTTTTTTTGTTTTGCATATATATATATTTTTGTTTTTTATGTTTTAAAATAGTACACTCATTTGAGTAGTGGAAAAGGGGTAGGATTAAATAAGTGTATACTTCTTCCTACTCCTTTTCGAACATGTAGATTGAGTTGTGTTTTGCTTTTGTTATTGTTTGTTTGTATTCATTGCATGTTCGAAATAAAGATATCAAATCAAATCAAATAGACAGTACTGCTACATCTATACATTTATGACATATCAGATTTGCAAATACAGTACTGTTTGTGATACAAAAGTGTCCAGAAAAGGAGTGTATATACATTTGGCGTAGAAACTGTACATTGGAGGAGGTTGGTTGGGTGGGGTGGGGTTGGGTGGGTTGGGTGAGGGCTGTACATTGGAGGTGGGGGGGGGGGTTGGGTAGGGGACACACACACATTTTACACTGTGCATTGGAATATTGACAAAGCCTTACTTGGTCATTTACTGTACAACTAGGTTAGGACATTTGTAGGGGCCAGTTTCGAATTGCAGTCTCACGTAGGTGTTTTTTGAGAGTGTTTTTGAAAGTGGGTAGCGATTCACATTCCTTTACAGCTTTAGGTAGGGCGTTCCACATTGATGTGGCATAATTGCGAAACGTGTTTAGTCCCTTGTTTGAGCCGAATCTGGGTTTTACATGATTTGTGGAGCTCCCTCTGGTGTTGTGATCGTGGTATTCACTGACCTTTGGGAAGTATTTTGACATGTACATGGGTACCTTGGTCGCGTAGTGTATCTTGTAGACCAGGCCCATTGCAAGTTGCTGTACTCTGTCGTCTACTCTAAGCCATCCTAGGTTGTCAAAGTGGGCAGGGGTGAGGGGGGTTCTAGGAGTCAGGTCAAGTAGTAGTCTGACTAGCTTGTTTTGAGATGTTTGTAATTTGTTTTTTAGTGCCTTTGAGGTGCTTTGGTACCATGAGGTGCAAGCATAGTCGTAGTACCCTTGAATGAGTGCTCCTGCTAGAGTCTTCAGGGTATTCTTGTTTACCAGAGAGGAGATCCGGTACAAGAATCGCGTTCGTTGGTTGACTTTTTTTATTACATTGGATGCCATTTTGTCACAGGAAAGATTAGCCTCTAGGATGGAACCCAGGTAGGTAATTTCATCTTTCCTTGTGATAATATTGTCACCCACTGTAACCGAGAAGCCGTCGGTCTTGCTGAGTTTGTTATTTGAACCGAAGAGAATGGACTCTGTTTTGCCCATGTGTAATGATAGTTTGTTGTCGGCGAGCCATATGCAGATTTTGCCTAGTTCCGAGCTGAGGGCTTTTTCAACCTGTAACTTGTTCTTGTTTACATCAGGGTCCCACTGTCTGGAAATATAGTAAAATTATTGAAGGCCCCTCACAACCAACTTGTGCACATGCCCTAGGCTGCCAAAGATAAAAACTAGGAGTTTACATCTGTAGCCTAGCTGTGAGATCCAATGTAATAAAAAAAAGTCTGCTACGTCTTGCTATGTTGTGTTTCAATACAGTGGGTACAATACAGTACAGCTCAATACACACAATTGTTAAGGGGATGCAGACCAGAGAAAGACTTTCGTCTTGTTTACATCAGGGTCCCCCATTTTCAATTAATCATGACACTGCGGTGGCCAGGAGCGCGCAACAAGATGGTATACATTATGGTATATGATTTATGAATAGTATATTCCACTATAGCAGTATATGGTGTGCTGTACATTTGAATCTAATCTAATTTTGAGAGTGCAAATGTAACAGTAAAGTGCAATAGTGATATACAATGAACAGGTGATTAAACTGTGTAAAATATATAAATTAGTACTACTGAGTAATAGTGCTAATCACTACTCAGATGTATGTATAGAGTTGTAGTATAATACAGTGATACTCACTTTGGTTGAATGGAATCATTGACACAGATACCATCCAAATAGTAGTTATCTTGACTTTAATGTGGGTCTAACTTAAAAACACATGAACACACAGTGCACTCGCTCACACCATAGGTCACTTTAAACACAAAGGACACTTTAAGAAAATAACTTGTTGTGATTAATGCATAATATAGTTAGTAATAGCAATTATAGCATAGGGGCATAGCAGTAAAACTATATATTGTACATAGGACCCAGTGCCTTTAAGTAGTAGCTCAAAACCCCACTCTGTAGCTGATGGCGATGGAGTGGAAATGGTCTCCAGTTTGACAGGTATCTGCAACATAAAAAGAAAATAGCCATTAGAGAAGAGAACTGGGTATGGAAAATGATATAGATATAAAGAAGACACTATGGTAGTAAGTCATACTGGCCAGCAGCGTAACTAGTAAGAGTAGGTAAGAGATATGTACAGATATAGATATAGTATTAATATGTACAGTGATACAGGTATAAAGACACTATGGTAGTAAGTCATACTGACCAGCAGTGTAACTAGTAAGAGTAGGTAAGAGATATGTACAGATATAGATATAGTATTAACATGTACAGTGATACAGGTATAAAGACACTATGGTAGTAAGTCATACTGGCCAGCAGCGTAACTAGTAAGAGTAGGTAAGGGATGTACAGATATAGATATAGTATCTACAGATATGTAAATGTCATTAACAGATACAGGATATACAGATTCATTCAATTTTCGAGAGACCATAACGTTAACTTGACAGCAATGTGGATACAGCTTTATTTGAGCAGTTGCTACTGTAACGTTACCTTAACATAACTGCAGTAAACAAACTAACGTTAAACCGAAGTTAGCTTACCAGTAAATTCAGTACAGCGACAGCTGAAATCCACAGGACAGCCTGATCACTATAATCGACGGGCCAGTTACATTTGAGTACAGCTCTTTAACAAAGTCCAATATGCCCTCGTTCATTAGATCCAAAGCATCAATTGCTTTTCCTCGACTCTAACGCTAGTTTAATAGCTAATGACTAATGGCTAAACAGCTGATTTTGTAAACATGAGGCAGAGTAGGGGCGGGCGCTGGATGGATATAATTCCAACTTGACTTTGCGCCTCCTGGCGGCACAAAACAGAAGCCGCACCCACCCTAATAAAACCATTTGACGAGGGCCGTTAACGGGCGGCAGAGGGCGTTGGAACGGCGGTAGGAGGGACCTCAATTTGCAATGCTGTAACTGTACAGATCCTCTCTCACTGATGAACATCTGGCAGCTGTGCTTCACATCTCCACCTCAGACATGCAACCTGACTTTGATGGACTTGTTAAAGCTCAACAGAGACTGGATTTATCACACTGAACGAAAAAAAAAAAAAAAAACTGAAGAACACTAAAATGTGGAAATATAACAAGTGAAAGGGGACACTTGATCTTTTTTTTCTTCTTTTTTTTGCACAGTTCTGAAAACATTAAATGTTTAATATAGGCATATATATGTCTTTAGAAAGCTAAGAAAATCCTTGTTTCAATAGTATATGAAACTCAAAATAATAACTTTATTTTATATAGCACTTTTTCATACATGCCCTTTGTTATTAATGTTTCACATTTTGTTTATCATTTTGGAAATAAATTCTATTTGAATAAATGATATTTTTGAAAGCTAACCTCACCTTTTAATTGCCAAATAATAACATACACTCTTACCAGGGGTCAAAACAATGCCATTTACTGCTTTTTATATAGAAATAAAATGTATATTATGCATAATTGAGTTTGGAATTTTGGCCCGGCCCTCCAACATATTTTCAAATAATTGCCCACCCCTGTGTTAAACTAAACATAGGGAGGTGGTTGGTTCCCCGGTGTGTTGATAGCGGAGTCGACTCTCGGGTTAGGCCGGGCTTGACCCCGTCTGCCTGCGAGTGTGCCCCGGCACCATTCATGACGTTTGCCAATCATGTCAGCCTTCTCTGCCTCTGCCTCTCTAGGGGGTCGGGTTTTTGTGGAGGCTGCAACATGGTGCACAGCATACCGAACGCCCCTTCCGCCGGGGTGCTGTTCTCAGTAGACCCCTTAGGCGCCTGTCCGCAGTGCTCCTGGCACAGGTCGAGTTATGCTTTTGACCTGTTGCCAGGATTGAGGGATCAACCTCTTTGGGGGTTGTCTCCCCGGTGCGCTGCCTGGTCCCACTGTGTTGTGGGGGTGTAGCCTCTGTGGAGTGCTTTAGGGCGGCGTACTGTAGGGGGGAAGGGCCTGCTCTTGGATGGGCCCTGTCCGATACGCTGGCGATGTGGGGGGTGGTGTCACTAGTGACCGTCTGGTGGGGTGTCGATGCTGCGGCATCGTTGGCCTCACCAGGCCCCCTTTCCGGGGGGTCCTGACCCTCAGGCTGTTCCTGGGGCTGGGTCCTCCTTCGCGCTCCGCTGCTACGGCCTTGCCACGGGGTTGGGTTCTTGACCTTCACCCCGTGTTGTTAGGGATTGTAATGTGTTTTTTCCCCCTTCCCGTTCATTCCCTAGTGGCATGTGGGATGCGCGCCTGTGTAGTCGCGGGTTCTTCTGTGTGAAGGTAAGTCCCACGATCTGCTCACCCTGTGCGTGTGAGTTGCTAAACCCTCTTCGCACAGTCGGATCCGATTCCCTCCCATCCCCCTCTAGGGGGGTCCGGGGGCTCGGGTCCTCCCCGGTTCTGATGGTTGTGGGGGGCCTCAGCGGGTACATTTGTCGAGCTTCCGCTCTGCTCAGCTCCTGTGTTCCACTACAAGCAGAGCGTAAGCTATACGATAATATAACATAAGGTTATCCTATAACCATAGTTATATGAGTATAGCGAGCGCTCTGCTCGGACTCACTGAGGACCCCGTGGTCTTCGCCTTCGGTGGTGAAAGACTTGGGAAGGAGCTGTTAGTATGTAGAGGAGCGGATGTGGGTGTGGCCAGGCGGATGGGTGTGCACATGTGGAGACATTTTATTCAGAATTAGATTGAAAGGGATAAGGTTCCACTCAGGGGCGGAGCTAGGGGGTGGCTACCTGGGCTCAAGCCCCGGATGTATTCTGAAAAGCCCCGAATCTATTTAATTTTTTTTTTTTTTTTTTTTTTTTTTCAATTCATCATTGTTACATGAAAATATGTTTGCACCAGATTTAGCAGAAGCTAATTTCCATCTGTGGTCTATCCAGCTGCTAACTGTATTTGAGTGAGTTAAGTCTTGGTGTTATGGTAGACTCAGACCTAAGCTTTAAATCACAATCAACAAGTTGACAAAAACTTAATTCTTCCACCTTAGAAACATAGCTAAAGTACGGCCATTTATAAATCAAAAGGACGCTGAAAACCAGATCCATGCCTTTATCTCAAGCCAACTCGACTACTGTAATGCACTCCTTACCGGCCTCCCGATTAAATACGATGATAACTATTTTATTGCAATGCACTATTGCATTATTTTATTCTATTTTACTAACTATTTTATTGCACTGCACTATTTTACTTTGTATCAGTGAATCATAGACGCCTGGCCATAAGAGCATTCGGAGCATCTCTGCTCTCCCACTATTGAACCACTTTTTGATTATATGAAAAATATGATATATCCCCCCCCAATATATAAATCTAACCATAACTACGTTATGGTTAACTGAGTTTTATAGTGAAAAGAGCAGCTTTATTGGTCAAGATTGAAGGCTCTATATTGCAGGAAATTGCACGTACAGGTTCATTAAATTAAAAAAAAATCTGTCGTGGAGGGGGTTGTGTCTGAGCCCATCCAAACCACCCCTTGCCTGCCCAAAAAAAATTAAAAGAAAAGCGCTCGCTATACTCATATAACTATGGTTATAGAGGATAACCGTATGTTCGTGGCTGCCACAGGCTTGCCCAGTGGGAGGATTTTCCGGCGCCGCAGCTGGACCCCGCTCCGCCTCTGTTTACTTGCTGTGTCAGCTGTGTTCTGTTCCTCCTCGCAGTGAAGACCACCTCGATCGAGAAGCCTTGGAGTTTAACCCGCCGCAGTGATTTATTATTCCAACAACACACGGCTCCTTATCGTCAACACAAGCCTCTTGGACCTTGAGCAAGGGGGCACACGGTGTGTCTTTTCTTTTCTCTGTGCCAAAGATGACACTATTAAAGCCCCCCCGCGGCGCCGCCGTCCCCCCGGAGCCCCCCCGCAGCGCCCTCTCAGACCTGTACCTGGAGCAGCTGCTGCACCCACCACCCCGGGCTACTGACAAGGTACCTTATTACCGTGCTTTATTATTATTAAAACAGTCTTGTTGTTGCAATATTCTGCTTCCGGGATCATGCAGAGAGATTGATTGATTGATTGATTGATTGATTGAAAACTTTATTAACAGATTGCAGAGTGGGTACAATACAGTACAGCTCAATACATACAATTGTTAAGGGAATGCAGACCAGAGAAAGACTTTCATCTTGTTTACATCAGGGTCCCCCAGGGTACGGTGGTTATTAATAATAATAGTGTCAGACGGTTATTTACAAAAAATCTATGCCTGCTATGTTCTTCTTGCGCGACGAACAAAATATGTTCTTATGATTATAGGTTAGATTAATATATAACATTCACATATTGTGTCTCTTATTAATAAAACGGAGTTATTCGCCGGGTTAGTATATCTAGACCTCATCTTGCTTTTTCAACTGGTCTTGTTTTGCCAGAGTTTTGTTTATTTTCTACCGTTGTAAAGCGTCTTTGAGCGTCTGGAAAAGCGCTATATAAAATAGATTTAGTATTATTGTTATTATTATTAGTATGTGATCCTATAGTTGGCCACTGCGCATCCTCGCCGCGCAGCCCCTGGCAGCTAAACCCAGGCAGTAGACATCACATCTTCATGTCACGACGAGCTGATTTCACTTCTGCATTTTCCAACCAAGATGCACAAACCAACTGCTGCCAAAATGGGGGCAGTTATATAAACCATAGATTTATATAGACCAAAAATAACCCTTCTGAACCTACATCCTGGGTCGCGTTATGAACTTATCGCCACACTGCTCAGGGTGTACAGTACAGGGCCGACGACTTAGTTTGTCTGCATTTATAACAACACGCAGAAAACCGCAGAAGAGGCTACACAGTTGTGATATTACAACTTGTCTTTGTTTATGTATATAATGTCATGTATATAATGTATATATTCTCTCCCCGCCGTATATGTATATTTCTCTCCCACCCACCCACCCCTTCCTAATGTACAGTCCCCTCCCCATCATATGTATTCTGTCAGGATCTATGGGTAACAGTACTGTATATTTGAATACCGTTTATGTCACAAATGTATCAGTACTAAATACCTATATGTCCCTATGCCATAAATGTCATGTATGTCTTAAATGTCATTATGAATTGAAAATGGGGGACCCTGATGTAAACAAGACAAACGTCTTTCTCTGGTCTGCATCCCCTTAACAATTGTGTGTATTGAGCCGTACTGTATTGTACCCATTCTGCAATCTGTTAAATAAATGTTCATTCATTCATTCAACCCTTTCACTGCCACACTACAGAAGGTTAACCGTTTAATGAAGGGTTAACCTGCTGTTGTGTGGCAGTGACAGGCTAACCTGCTGTTGTGTGGCAGTGACATGGTTAACCTTCTGTGTAGTGTGATAGTGAAAGGGTTAACCTGTGTAGTGTGGCAGTGAAATGTGGCAGTGAAAGGGTTAACCTTCTGTGTAGTGTGTCAGGGAAAGGGTTAACCTCCTGTGTAGTGTGGTGGTGAAAGGGTTAACCTTCTGTGTAGTGTGGCAGTGAAAGGGTTAACCTGTGTATTGTCGCAGTGAAAGGGTTAACAGTTTGGTAGTGCGGCAGTGAAAGGGTTAACCAACCCATGATGACATGTGTACAGTAGGCTAAACGTGTGCAAATTAGCACAACCCACGAACTTCCAATAAATTATTATGGCCGTGGCGATAGGCTCCACACCCAGACGCACACAGAAGAGCACCGCTATAGACATAGACATGATGACATAACAGGAGCACGACATTGACATAATACGAATAATACAATGTGATATAATAAGAAATCAAGCCCATGTGAAGTTGAGATAACTAAAGAATGCATATTATGTTACCATATTATTATTCTCAAATTAATCTTTCGAAACTATTAAGTCCTTGTTTGGGCATGTGTTGTATGATGTAATTGGCCATATAACGTGTTTTACCTTTTCTTGTCACGTTAATATAATCTTGTAATGATAGGATGGGTGCACTGGTCTTCTGACACTGGCCTTTCAACACAGATTGCAGAATGGGTACAATACACAGTACGGCTCAATACACACAATTGTTAAGGGGATGCAGACCAGAGAAAGACGTTCGTCTTGTTTACATCAGGGTCCCCCATTTTCAATTCATAATGACATTTATGACATACACAACATACACGACATCATGAAATTTATGGCATAGGGACATACATGACATACAGGAGGTATAGTACTGTTACATTTGTGACATATACGATATGCAAATATACAGTACTCTGTTACCCAGGATCCTAACAGAAAATATATACATATGATGGTGAGGGGACTGTACATTAGGAGGGGGTGGGTAGGTGCGAGAAAATATATACATACGGTGGGGGGAGACTGTCCATTAGGAGGGGGTGGGTGGGTGGGAGGGGGGGTTTGGACATGTATTGTGGCCAGTTTCGAATTGCAGCCTCCCGTAGGTGCTCTTTGAGAGGGGTTTTGAATGTGGGTAGGGATTAAATTTTTTACGGCTGTGGGTATATGTGTTGTATACACTATTATGTAGTGTACTATATACTATTATATATATACTATTATATACTGCAGGTATACTATACTGTAATGTGTACTATATGTGTGTACTGTAATGTGTACTATGTATGTATGTAAATGGAAAAAAATGAAACGTAAGTCTTCAGGGGTAGGGCCTGACAAGCCTAGTGCTTCTCCCTAGCCCTTTTCGGACAATTGGACAATGCTGCAATAGCAGCTGGTAAAACGTTGGCGATTTATGGAATGACCATTGTTATGTGTCCAAAACCCGAAATAAAAAATAACTGAACTGAACTGAATTGGGTAGGGCGTTCCACTTTGTTGTGGCATAAGTGTGAAATGTGTTTAGTCCCTTGTTTGTGCCGAATCTGGGTTGCACATGATTTGTGGAACTCCCTCTGGTGTTGTGGTCGTGGTATTCACTGACCTTTGGGACGTATTTTGACATGTACATGCGTACCTTAGTGGTGTAGTGTATCTTGTAGACCAGGCCCATTGCAAGTTGCTGTACTTTGTCGTCTACTCTAAGCCATCCTAGGTTGTCAAAGTGGGCAGGGGTGAGGTGGGTTTTAGGAGTAAGGTCAAGCAGTAGTCTGACCAGTTTGTTTTGTGATGTTTGTAATCTTGTTTTTTGCGCCTTTGAGGTGCTAGCATAGTCGTAGTACCCTTGAATGAGTGCTCCTGCCAGAGTCTTCAGGGTATTATTGTTTACCAGAGAGGAGATCCGGTACAAGAATCTAGTTCGTTGGTTGACTTTTTTTTATTACATTGGATGCCATTTTGCGATATTAATATTGCGAGATATTGCAATGTATTACCTTTTTTCAACTGCAAAGTAAAACTTTGTCAACATGTTTTATCTAATAAAATAAAGTTTTCAGTCTGTTCATCTCACTTCAATAATTTTTATTGCAGCAAATGGGATTTTCTCAAGCAGACACATGTCAACACTGTAATCTGTGTTGCATGTACCATTTTGTCACAGGAAAGATTAGCCTCTTAGAGGAACCCTAGACATTAGTCAAGTCTATTCATGCATACGAGGAATTTGACTTGGCACAATAATTATGTTCATTCTCAATGAATGAATGAGAACAAACTAACAGTAGCATAGGACCATCATCATCATGTCATACAAGAACTATAAGAAATGGTAATTGTATCATACATGAACTAAATAAATAATTGTGTGTGTGCTCGCTCATGTGCTGAGGCTGCCTCACTAAGCCGTTTCTCCACACATTTATTTATCCACTCTGGTTGGATGGTGTATTGTACTTAGGGTATACTGTATAATAACAATACGTATACTGTATAATAACAATACGTTTTAATCGAATCTCATTTTGAGATCAGTCGCAAATCGCTTCCGCGCTACCTGTTGTGCAATGCCGAACCTCGCCTTATAAGGAGCTGGCGGGGCGTGTCTGTATGCAAATTCATGAACAAGAACGCGCATTTCAGTTTAAGAACGAGTGGGATTGATCATTCAACACACCTGGGTAAGAACAGATTTGGACGTTAAGAACGGGTTGATGAATACGGCAGTGGCTTTTCTTATTTTTCTCTTAACAGACGGTTAAGAAAAAATATAAGAAAATTATAAGAGAGAGTTAAGAGAGTATTGGTGAAGGAGGCACAGTGTCTTTTCCCCCAATAAGTAGGCGTGGCCACGGAAAAAAAAGCCCAGATGTGCCGCTCTGTATCTCATGTGTTGTAATACAGAGGGAACTTACTGAAGGGAAGTCTTGTGAAGACACTTCTTCCGTAGCATCAGCGACTTACAGTTCAACAAACTGGTACTGCAAGGTGCTCCTCAAGCTTCCCCGGCTGCTAATAAAAACCTGAAATCAGCATTTTAAATGAGGTTTCTGGACCACTGCCACCCTGACAAAGAACACCGCATGAGAGGGAGTATATTATATCCAGAGGCTGGTCATTTCAGCCTGGCACTGATTATTGAGAGGACTGGCTCTTTTTAGCTGTGACCAACAGCTCTATAGATCGCTGTGTCGGTCGCTCTGTCGGTCAGTCAGTCGGTCGTTCAGTCAGTCGGCCGTTCAGTCAGTCGGTCGTTCAGTCAGTCGGTCGTTCAGTCAGTCGGTCGTTCAGTCAGTCGGTCGTTCAGTCAGTCGGTCGTTCAGTCAGTCGGTCGCTCACGCTTGTTTTGAAGTGAAAATACACAGAAGGAAAAGGCCTATTTGTGGAGAGGAATGGATTATTTCCTTGTGAGTTTGATAGCTTTTATTTTAGATGTTGCCTCCAGAAACGGGTGTAAAGTTAGTGGATGCAACATACCGGTAGTTGAGTCTGAACACAGCTGTATCGGCTATGACATATTTCATAATATGCTATGAAAGAAAGTCAGAAAGAGAGATGCAGCATGAATGTGAGGAAAAATGCATGAAGAAATGCCCTCGCGACTGAACAAGAAGAGGCTCTTCCAGTATAAAAGTAAAGATGACTCATGAAAATTGCTGAATTAAAAGATGAAAACAAAAGTGACTCAAGTGAGAATTTCAGCACTCAGACTTAGTGAATGTGGACGTCCAACTGCACCAATCTGTACTTAAGCATTACATCACGCGCAGGAGTGGTTTGTGACCAATAAACCATGCCTAGGGGTGGTCGTTAGGCCCGAGGCGCAGCCGAGGGTCGTTAGACCCCCCTAGGCATGGTTTATTGGTCACAAATCACGACTACAAGTGGTGTAAAGCTTTTATACAACTGCCAGATTCATCCAACCTTATTTCTATACAATAAACACACATTAATCGAAGTTGCCTCCATGTGGAAGCAGCTTGAAATGCATCCAACCAAACTAACACATCCAACTGTGTATTATTGGAATGATTGAGAGAAGTTGCCTCATGTGGAAGCAGCTTGAAGTGCATCCAACCAACTAACACATCCAACTGTGTATTATTGGAATGATTGATTGAAAATTTTATTACCAGATGCAGAATGGGTACAATACAGTACGGCTCAATACACACAATTGTTAAGGGAATGCAGACCTACTTTCCATAGAACTTCATTCTTAGATGCTTCTATATAAAGTAGGTAAAACAAATTAAAACGTTTTCTTTGCCCTATAGGAAAAAAACGTTTTCTTCGCCCTATTTTTTTATTTATTTCTTTTAGCCTAAACTTAACCAGTTGGAAACCAGGGGTACAGTAATAAAATTAGCAATCAACCAATCAATCAATTCAATAGACCATGCTCACTTAAAACAGCGCTGCTTCTCTCTCAGTCTGACTCCCCCGCTGTTGCAGACAGGAGTGTGTGTGTGTGTGTGTGTGTGTGTGTGCGTGTGTGTGTGTGTGTGTGTGTGTGTCACAGTGTGTGTGTGTGTGTGTGTGTGTGCGTGTGTGTGAATGTGTGTGTGTGTGTGTGTGTGTGTGTATGTGTGTGTTTGTGGGTACGCCAGCGTCGGACAGTGTGAGAGTGAACGCTGCAGTCAGTGGGAAGGAAGTAGAAATTTAAATCAATCAATTAATCAATCAATCAATCCGCGATTTTTCTTTTGTTCTAGATTGACTCAAGACCCATCAATTACATCATCCAACATTGTTTAAAGGACTAACACATTCCCCTTGACAGAATCGCTTCATATTTAGTTGTTATGGTGCTATCAACATATCCATTTGTTGTCCGCAATCTTGTTTTCTCCCGGAGTGAGCCGGGGAGTGATATGTGATTCGGTTGTGGGCGGGTCCTGAGCCCAGGACCGTGGATTGTTGCCAATAAAGACGTGTAAATGGCCAATCAGAATCGAGAAATTTGCATGCCGTTGTATAAAATTTGATATTAATTAATGTGGGTGTTTAATTAATGTATGCACATAACGCTGTGCACTAATAACATTGGTTTATTATGGTATATATCAGGGGTGGGCAATTATTTTTCCCAGGGGGCCGAATGAGCAACTGAAAATATGTTGGAGGGCCGGGCCAAAATTCCAAACTCAATTATGCATAATATACATTTTATTTCTATATAAAAAGCAGTAAATGGCATTGTTTTGACCCCTGGTAAGAGTGTATGTTATTATTTGGCAATTAAAAGGTGAGGTTAGCTTTCAAAAATATCATTTATTCAAATAGAATTTATTTCCAAAATGATAAACAAAATGTGAAACATTAATAACAAAGGGCATTTTGAGTTTCATATACTATTGAAACAAGGATTTTCTTAGCTTTCTAAAGACATCACATCATCTTATAGCCAAAATAAACAAGACATGTCACTGAACTGTGTAAAGAAAAGTGTCCCAGTTTTGTAGCCTTTTTTACTTTACATGCCTATATTAAACATTTAATGTTTTCAGAACTGTGCAAAAAAAAGAAAAAAAATATCAAGTGTCCCATTTCACTTGTTATATTTCCACATTTTAGTGTTCTTCAGTTTGTTTGTTTTTTCATTCAGTGTGAGAAATCCAGTCTCTGTTGAGCTTTAACAAGTCCATCAAAGTCAGGTTGCATGTCTGAGGTGGAGATGCGAAGCACAACTGCCAGATGTTCATCAGTGAGAGAGGATCTGTACCTGGACTTGGTAAACGTCATGACTGAGAATGTCTGTTCACATATGTAGGTGGATCCAAAGAGAACCAACATCTTCTGAGCATGTCTCCTCATGTTTGGAAAGTTCTCCTCCTTGAGAGCAGAGTAGAACTCTAGCAGTGATGCTGACTTAAAGTGCTCTTTCAGTAGTGAATCAAACTGCAGGTCAATGAGTTCAAGCTGAACAACTATCAACACTGCAGGTAAAGGGAGAGGAAACCAGCTGCATTTCATCCTCAACCTTTTTGAAATCTTGAAAACGCCTTGAAAATTCATCATGCAGTGCTCCCAACATGGATGAGTACCTGTGCCGGTGATCAGCTGATGGTTTGATTTCTTTCAGGGTTTTCATGTGTTTGAGATTGTTGCTGCCTAGTTGCCTTGAAATTAATTGCAACTTTGTCATGAAGGCTTTCACATGGCTATGCATTTCATGAGCAAAAATGCCCTTGCCCTGCAGTTGTGTGTTCAGTAGGGATGGGTACCGTTCACATTTGAACCGATACGGTACCGGTACCTGTGAATCGATACCGGTACCCAACGGTACCTTTTTTCTGTACTTTAGTCTCTAAAAATGTAATCTACCTACCTCAGTTGTGAGAAAAAAAAATCCAAACTTCAAATAACCACACTTTTGACCGTTTTTGGCTTGCCCCGACTGCTTTATTGTTGAATCAAGTCAAATCCTAGGTAAGCGTATATTGTGCGTGTGAACGTTGACATGAAAAGAAAAAAGTAAAAAAAATAAAAATAAAAAATGCCCGTACAATACCCAGGTCTGGTATATATGCTTTTTAAAAGCATACAAATTTGGCAAATTGTATTGAACCACGGTAACAATTGAAAATATTTCAATGCATCATATTTTAAGAATTAGAATAAAATCCCCAGATCGAATTGCCGCGCTCCTTCAGCTGAAGTTTCCGACAATTAAACGGAACGCTAAATCCACAGATTGATTGATTGATTTCATTGTGGATTAAAGACCTCATCCAAGGGATAAAAACATGATAAAATGCAAGCACTTATTTCCACCATGGTCCCTGGTATTAAAAAACAGGACATACATCATCATAATACATACAGATACAATATGCATGTATACAGTTGAAGATAAAAGAATAATAAATATGCTACCCTCACTTTCCTATGCCGATAGCCATGATCGTGGAGGGTCTTTTGGCGGGGGTTGGGGACGTGTTGTTGTTCCCGTGTTAGCGTAGCATACATACACACCTGTGTGTCCCATGCCGGGGGTGGGGCGGCTGAGTGTGCGCAGGCTGAGTCGTGTCCCACCGGATCATCCTCATTCAGGCTAAAGAACAAACTGCTATAAATAGATACTTAACCACGTCTGGGTCTACTTCCCCGTCTACAGTGTAGCGGGTAGCCGGGGAGACGAGTACTCTGTGGACAGGATTATTACACCTTCCATCCTGTGAATTCCATTGATAATTTTGCCGATGGGTGTATTTTGCAAAGAGGTCGGTATACCCTTTATACCTGCGCTTGCACATTAAAACATTTGGATCATATTTGTCCAACTTCCTCTCATCCATTCTTATAACCTTAATAACTATGTGTTACTATTGTAACGACCACAGATGCCTAAATTCACTAGCCCTTGGCTAACGGGTCGGACCCTTTCGTTGGCTCGGTAGTGCCAGCGTTTGATTGCCGGTTGCCCCCTGAATTCCGCTGAGAAATCCCTTCCTGGTCGCTGCGCCGCCCTGCTGGCGGTCTGGGGAGGGTGTAGGCTACCACATGCCTCCTCTGTTGGTCTGGGGAGGGTGTAGACTACCACATGCCTCCTCTGTTGGTCTGGGGAGGGTGTAGACTACCACATGTCTCCTCTGTTGGTCTGGGGAGGGTGTAGACTACCACATGCCTCCTCTGTTGGTCTGGGGAGGGTGTAGACTACCACATGCCTCCTCTGTTGGTCTAGGGAGGGTGTAGACTACTACATGTCTCCTCTGTTGGTCTGGGGAGGGTGTAGACTACCACATGCCTCATCTGTTGGTCTGGGGAGGGTGTAGACTACCACATGTCTCCTCTGTTGGTCTGGGGAGGGTGTAGACTACCACATGCCTCCTCTGTTGGTCTGGGGAGGGTGTAGACTACCACATGCCTCCTCTGTTGGTCTGGGGAGGGTGTAGACTACCACATGTCTCCTCTGTCGGTCTGGGGAGGGTGTAGACTACCACATGTCTCCTCTGTCGGTCTGGGGAGGGTGTAGACTACCACATGCCTCCTCTGTTGGTCTGGGGAGGGTGTAGGCTACCACATGTCTCCTCTGTCGGTCTGGGGAGGGTGTAGACTACCACATGCCTCCTCTGTTGGTCTGGGGAGGGTGTAGACTACCACATGTCTCCTCGTCGGTCTGGGGAGGGTGTAGACTACCACATGTCTCCTCTGTTGGTCTGGGGAGGGTGTAGACTACCACATGTCTCCTCTGTTGGTCTGGGGAGGGTGTAGACTACCACATGTCTCCTCTGTTGGTCTGGGGAGGGTGTAGACTACCACATGCCTCATCTGTTGGTCTGGGGAGGGTGTAGACTACCACATGTCTCCTCTGTTGGTCTGGGGACGGTGTAGACTACCACATGTCTCCTCTGTTGGTCTGGGGAGGGTGTAGACTACCACATGTCTCCTCTGTTGGTCTGGGGAGGGTGTAGACTACCACATGCCTCATCTGTTGGTCTGGGGAGGGTGTAGACTACCACATGCCTCATCTGTTGGTCTGGGGAGGGTGTAGACTACCACATGTCTCCTCTGTTGGTCTGGGGACGGTGTAGACTACCACATGTCTCCTCTGTTGGTCTGGGGAGGGTGTAGACTACCACATGTCTCCTCTGTTGGTCTGGGGACGGTGTAGACTACCACATGTCTCCTCTGTTGGTCTGGGGAGGGTGTAGACTACCACATGCCTCCTCTGTTGGTCTGGGGACGGTGTAGACTACCACATGTCTCCTCTGTTGGTCTGGGGAGGGTGTAGGCTACCACATGTCTCCTCTGTTAGTCTGGGGAGGGTGTAGACTACCACATGTCTCCTCTGTTAGTCTGGGGAGGGTGTAGACTACCACATGTCTCCTCTGTTAGTCTGGGGACGGTGTAGACTACTACATGTCTCCTCTGTTGGTCTGGGGAGGGTGTAGACTACCACATGTCTCCTCTGTTAGTCTGGGGAGGGTGTAGACTACCACATGTCTCCTCTGTTGGTCTGGGGACGGTGTAGACTACCACATGTCTCCTCTGTTGGTCTGGGGACGGTGTAGACTACCACATGTCTCCTCTGTTGGTCTGGGGACGGTGTAGACTACCACATGTCTCCTCCTCCTCCATGTCTCTTTCTTCTTTTCACCTGACAGCGAGGAGTTTCACTGGGAGAGCGTAATGTGCATGGAGGTTCACACTAGGGGTGGGAATCACCAGAGGCCTCACAATACGATATTATCACGATACTTAAGTCACGATATGATAGTATTGTGATAAAAAATATATTGCGATATTATGCTGAGTATTGCGATATTAATATTGCGATATATTGTGATTTATTACCCTTTTTCAACTGCAAAGTAAAACTTTGTCAACATGTTTTATCTAATAAAATAAAGTTTTCAGTCTGTTCATCTCACTTCAATCATTTTTAGTGCAGCAAATGGGATTTTCTCAAGCAGACAGATGTCAGATGTTGCATGTACCTGACAAACTGAACTGTTTGTATTACAGTCATATTCCAACTTAACTGCATGCACACGTGTGTGGTTGTGTGTGGACTACTGTACTATTACAGGTATTGAAATGAACAATGCAACTTCTTTGTACAAAGAAAATATACAAAAACATTTGCATAATAAAATATCGATACTTGGCGTCCTTGTATCGATACAGTATCGCCACGCAAAGTATCGCAATACTATACTGTATCGATATTTCCCCCCACCACTGGTTCACACTATCTCCCCCAGACCCCCTCCCTGCTGAACAGGCCCCCCAACCGACCAGGACTCGTACCCCCACCGGCTTCTCACCATGGGAACACTGCCTGCCAATTGCGTTCGTAGTGACGACCTACACTCAAACCTCTACACTACACTACACAGCTGCCCCGAGTGTTGGAGAATATTAACGGCATGACAAAACGACCTGAGGGAAGGCCAACTTTAGCAAACTAAAAGTTAGTGACCGGGGCAGAGTGATTTGTAATATGAAAAATCCACAGCTGGCTTGATGATTACGCTCTGTGGTTGATTAGACAAATGCAGAGTGTGACGAGCAAGGCAAAACAAGTGGAAAAAGAAGTACAACGTACAAGAAGCTTTGGATCTTGTAGTTGACAATTACAAAGTGTTGGAGAGAGAGAGAGAGAGAGAGAGAGAGACTCACTTACTCACATTGTGACGTTAACAAGCGATTTTTCAGTTTCTGCAGTCCACTCATTTCAGTTGTGATTTTGTCAACTGAATCCTACCCTAAAGCCATGAAAGATTAGGGCTGCCTGCGTGTGATTGCCCAGTCATTTTGTAATGTCAGAACTATACACTCTCTCTCTCTCTCTCTCTCTGTCTCTGTCTCTGTCTCTGTCTCTGTCTCTATCTCTGTCTCTTCCATTTACTTTGATGTCTGTTGCTGCCCAAGTCCACACCCCTCGCCTCAGTCTGCCAGTTCTGAAAATGATTATTACAGGCCCTGGTGATATGAACATAGTACTTGTTTAATCCAGATAAGAGACCCATACTATACAATAGCTGCACTTGTTAATCAGATGCCTATTATTTTCAGTAGATAGGATTCAGTAAAAACCTTCATGCACCGTGAATCAAGTGCATCTCAGTTTGTGGGGTATCCATTTGGAATGGCCTTGATGTAGCAATAAAAACAAGTAATACTATTGAAATGTTTAAATGCAGATATAAACAGGAATTCTTGGACAAGTATAAGAGGAGCTTGAAAATAGCGTGAACTAGTATTTTTGTAATTATTTATTATCTTTTGCTGTAGTGGATAGGTATATTATTTTTTTGGATATTGATAGATAATTTATTACATATTAATATGATATTGTAAGGAAGGGGCAGGACCAGATAAGCTTTGCTTCTTTCTGTCCCTTCTCGAACAAAACCATTTGTCTTGAGTGATGTTGATTATTGCTTCCATGTCTAGGAAGATATATTTATTTTATTAGTATTTTATTTTATTTTTATTTATTTTATTTCGTTTTTGTTATTACAAATTTGTGTGTTTATGGTTGAACATTTTCGAGATAAATAAAGATCAAATCAAACCGTGTCCAATAGGGGTGGGAATCACCAGAGGCCTCACGATACGATGCTATCATGATACTTGAGTCACGATACGATAGTATTGCGATACTAACTATATTGCGATATTAATATTGCGATATATTGCGATTTATTACCTTTTTTCAACTGCAAAGTAAAACTTTGTCAACATGTTTTATCTAATAAAATAGAGTTCAGTCTGTTCATCTCACTTCAAACATTTTTATTGCAGAACATGGTATTTTCTCAAGCAGACAGATGTCAACACTGTAATCTGTGTTGCATGTACCTGACTAACTGAACTGTTTGTATTACAGTCATATTCCAACTTAACTGAATGCACACGTGTGTGTGTGGACTACTGTACTATTACAGGTATTGAAATGAACAATACAACTTCCTTATAAAATATATATATATATATATACAAAAAAATGTATTATTATTATTATTTTCTTTAATAAATAAATAAATATTTAAATATCGATACAGTATCACCACGCAAAGTATCGCGATACTACTACGTATTGATATTTCCCCCCACCACTAGTGTCCAAGGGCAGTTAAGTCAGTGTGTTACAGTACCTTCATGTTGAAATTGTATGCGAGTTTGAACACGGTGTTAGCTAGCAGCCAGTAATAGTTAACTTAACCCCATGTTTGTATAGATTGTTGTGGTGATCTGCTTCATTGTATGCAGAGGTTGTGTTTAAGACAACTGGGCTAATTGGCCTCCATGTTGGATGTCGAACACATAACCACAGTGCGAACATTTAACATTGTACCAGTGTAGAGACTGATTTTGTATGTGGCATCAAGTTAATATTAGGGATGCTCGATATTGGCTTTTTTACAGATATTCCGATATTGTCCAACTCTTAATTTCCGATACCGATATCAACCGATACCGATATATGCAGGGTTCCCCCCCCCCCCCCCCCCCAAAAAAACGGAATAATTTCAGGTAACTAATAATTTCACTGGATATATATATAACAAATATTGTTATTGTTTTTTTTTCTTTTTAAACCGATACCGATATTTTCCGATATCACATTTTCCTGCCGATATCGGCCGATAATATCGGACATCCCTAGTTAATATCATTTCTTCTGTAAAGCCACGGCAGGGTGCGGCGCACAGCGCAAGTCCTTCGATGTGGACACCACACCCGTGGGCATCAGTGGGCATGATCAGCACGAGAGTGTGACTTTGACCTCATTGAGGCCATAAGATGTCCATGTGATCTTTTGCACCCCGACGAGGCAAAAGAGCATCGCTAGGCGGCGACGCAACATTGTCTCCCGACAACATCGGGGCTCGTTTTTTTAAGTCGAAAACTCAGTGGCCAAGGGGAGCAGTAGTAGGCAGAGTGCATCCTCCCATTGTCCAAGCTGTCTGGCCATCGGCCCGTTGTTCCTATAGGAAATTCCCACCATCGCCCCTCTTCCTGCCTCGCCGTAGTGGATGGTGAGCAGCAGTGTACAGTCAGGTGACATGTTTGTTTATTATGGATTAGATTAGCCTTTATTGTCTCCCTTATGATACATTTGTCTTGGGCCTTCGAGAGACACGTATGACGTAGCAGCACACAGCCTCTGCTCCATATAAACACACACACACACACACACACGTACACACACACACACACACACACACACACACACACACACACACACACACACACACACACACAATATATATATATATCAATAACACGCAGTATCACAAAGAGATCCATATTCACCAGAATATACACATCAAGAATATTGCATGATGTATTGTCCTACACCAAAAGTATTGCAGAGATGCCCATTTCCCCCCCAATAAGGGGCATCATTTGTCAGAGAAAGGCGAATAAATGACTGAAGCGTTGTCTTTTACGGCACACGACAAAAAGAACACATCAAACCCGCCTTAAACCCTTCTTCTCCTTCAAATGAGATTATTGAGCCCTAAATCATTACGTTACAGTGGTGGAAGTTATTTCTGCTCCTGTACAATAAAGAAAAACAATTACCAGTGGGGGGGAGAATACCATCCTAATGAATGAAAATACATTGGCAACAATGTACAGTAGCTGATCTAACCACTGGCTCATCAACAGTCACACATGGGTCAACAAAGTAATAAATGGGCAAATGTGTCTTTGGAGAGCTACTGTACACTACTGTACACCACCGTGGCTGTGTCTTTGGAGAGCTACTGTACACTACTGTACACCACCGTGGCTGCCGAGCCGGGTGTTCTGTCGAGACTCTGCGGGTTCACATGAGTCAGCACTTTCACCACATCCAGGAAATCTCATTTGTAGAAGACAATGACAAACAACCACGAGACGAGACTAACTTTTTAATATCTGGCTACAATCCGCTGGGACACAGAAATCATCATTTTGAAGCGACCGTAGATTCTGCCAGTCTCTCTGGACTACTGTTCCCCTTTTTATAAACTCTTTCAGTGTTTTATAAACGACGTCAACGACTAATTATATTGATCACTGAGTCACAACATTAGTTCGTGGCAGTGCTCTTCAGTTCCTTCTAGGTGGCGAGGGTCCAGATGGATGGACCAGGATTCTGGTTTTAAAGGGGAACTATCTCCTAATGGGTTTTAAAGGGGAACTATCTTATAATGGGTTTTAAAGGGGAACTATCATAATGGGTTTTTATTGTGTTTTTTAACCTCGATGATTTTTTTAAACGTACATGTATTCCTGCTGGGCAGTTTTATATGTATATCCTTTTATGAATGATCAAATAAATGCAATCAATCCGATGCCATCTTGAATTGTCCTGGTGCAGTAAACCACACCCACCTGGTACTCTTAAAGGAACACTCCAACATTTTGGGAAATTAGCTTATCGTCTTCTCCAGAGAGAGACAAGAAGATAGATACTAGTCTCCTTCCTGTGCGTTCAGTAGAAAGCTATCTGGCTGCACGTTAGCCTAGCTTAGCACAATGAATGGAAGCGGCATTGACCGGGTAGCCTAGGCATTTGTCCAACTAACACCCTCTCCCGAAGGCTACCCGGTCATGTCCGCTTCCATTCATTGTGCTAAGCTAGGCTAACGTGCAGCCAGATAGATTTCTACTGAACACACACAGAGAGGAAACTAGTATCTATCTTCTTGTCTCTCTCTGGAGAAGACGGTGAGCTAATTTCCCCAAATGTTGGAGTGTTCCTTTAAGCAAGTGAAAACAAATGCTAACAGTTTAGCACGTGATATTGCACCTAGGTGATGATTCTGTGAGTGCAGTGGAATCAGGAACCCTCAGAGGAAAACACATTTTTCTGCTGAGCCAGACCGGGACTTTGCCTGACCGTCCTCCTCCTCCTCCTACTCATTCTGGCACGACGTTATTGCCTGCGGGTGTTTTTCCCAGATAACACATCATCAACGTGTGCAGCTGTCCCAGCAGCACACAGTTGTACAGTGTTATGCTATAGATTAAAGGGAGCACTAAAAGGTCTGGTTAAAATACCTAGAAACAACATGCATAGATAGGAGTGTATATATTGTACTATTAAAACATGTTAGCTTTGTTAGAAACACTGTTAGCTTAGTTAGAAACACTTTCCACACATCATAGATTGACTTGCATCTTATAGGATGTCTGACCGTGTCTGAGAAGGTTTGAAAGATTCCTGTGCGACTAACCTCAGCTGTCTTGTAGCACAACAGATATCATTATCCAGATAATACTGGTTGACCTTTATACTTACATGTGACTTGTTTCCTGTTACCATGTGACTTTTGTATCGGCCCTGAGGGTCAGCACTTTCTATTGAGTGCTGACGACGAAATCTCCTGTACTAACCAGTTGTGAACATTGGTTAATCTACTAACCATTGTGAACATTGGTTAATCTAAACAGTTGTGAACATTGGTTATTCTACTAACCAGTTATAGATAGATAGATAGATAGATAGATAGATAGATAGATAGATAGATAGATAGATAGATATATTTATTGATAATGAAACATGTATACAAGTATACATATAAGGCTCACCATTATCAAAAGGATAAAAAACACAATAAAGCTTACAGCTTATTTCCATTGCGGTCCTTCATATTTCTGTGAGTAAAATGTACTGGTGGGTGTCTGCCTGGATGTGTGTGGGTGTATGAGAGTATGATACAACATGCACATGTCAGAGCCTGTGGGTAAAGCCAGGGTGTGCCCACCACACAGGGGGGAGGGAAACATATGGAGATAAAATACAGTAAAAAAAATCAAATACAATAAAAAACAATTATACAAATAAAAAATATACCCCTAAACACCTATTAAAAAACCATATCCATAAATAAATAAAAACAACTAAGATAAATAAAATATAATTAAACCCATGTTCTGCTTCTCCTGATCCAGCTCTTTACTTTGCCTTTAAAAGAGGAATAGGGATTTATTAATTTGTGTGTAATGTCTGCTGGTAGCCTATTCCACTCTACTGCCGCCGAGTACAGGAATGAGTTTTGCCCAATGCAACGTTTACATTTGACTGGGACTAGATCTGTAGGGCTCCCTCCCAAGTTGTGAACATTGGTTAATCTACTAACCAGTTGTGAACATTGGTTAATCTACTAACCAGTTGTGAACATTGGTTAATCTACTAACCAGTTGTGAACATTGGTTAATTGGTTAATCCAGTTGTGGTTAGGCAAGGGATATTCCTTTTAAAGGGATACATTGACTTATTTATCTTTTTATTATTATTATTATTATTATTATTATTATTATTATTATTATTATTATTATTATTATTATTATTATTATTATTATTATTATTATTATTATTATTATTATTATTATTATTATTATTATTATTATTATTATTATTATTATTATTATTATTATTATTATTATTATTATTATTATTATTATTATTATTATTATTATTATTATTATTATTATTATTATTATTATTATTATTATTATTATTATTTCTTTTGTATTTATTATTCTTTTTTATAAATACATGTTGTGACTTATATCCACTTCAGGAAAAATAACCAACTCAAATTTTAAGTTCAAGGTAGCCTGTCCTTTTTTAAATCCACCTGCGGTGAACATGTTGCAGTTTAGGATACAATTGCAGTGATTCTCTGTTTTGCATCAAGGTCCTCCTAAGGCAGATCCCTCCAGACGGAGGGTGTAATTTCATCTGTGTTTACCTCCCACACAAATAGAGCGCGACAGCACTGTACGGTGGGCAGGATAGGACAGAAACTATTTTCTTCAAGGTTGGTAAATAGCGGTATCATGTGAGGGGGGTGAATCAACTTGTTTACTTGTATCACTTGTATCAAACATATTTCCATTCCTGTTTTAAACGTTTTGGGTGAGAGACTAAAACATTTGTTTACATTTGGATTACGGACAGGGCTTTTAAATGGTATGTTACATTTTGTGTGGCTGCGCTGCGCCATAAAACATACTTCTTCTTTCACTGTGTGCACTCAGCCACCTCTGATGGTTCAGGGTCCTGGCCCACCGTGTATACCTATGTTCCATAGTTAAGGTCTCTCCCTCTTCTTCACTTGGCTTTGTGTGAAATGGCCACGCCATCATTTTATCCATAATAGGGCTGCACGATCTTTGCTAAAATGTGAATCACGATTTTTCTCTCTAAGAATTGAGATCACGATTCTCTCACACGATTCTTATTTTTTTCGTCATCATTTAAAAAAGTTAAGTAAAAAGTACATTTTATTTATACATTTTTTTAAGTAAAAGAAAATAAATCATCATCATTTAGAAATGAGATCGCATAGGTCTATGAATCGAGATCACGATTTTTTTTCCGATTAATCATGCAGCCCTAATCCATAACCTCTACCTAGAATTGCTCATGTCCCAATCCCATGCATATTGTACAATGAATAAGCTATAGGAAAAGTAGCTTACTAGTGTTTTATTAACAGGGTTTTTGATCGTCTCATTTTACATTATCCACACATATCAGTTGACATATTATCAGATAAGGATAATGTCTCTAGTCTGTCTTCTTATTATTTAAACTTTTTTCCGCACGCACGTAGGAGATGGTGTGATCCCCACCGCTGACCATAAACGGAACGCATCATCTGTCCCTCACAAAAATGAAAAATAAATATTGAGAGCTGTGATGCGATGTGGAATTTGACTTAACTCCACAACCATTGGTCCAATCATCATAAAACGTCAGTTATTTTTTTATTGAATAAGACGAGACGGTAAAATGATAATGAAAATTGAAAAACTAAGCCACACATTTTCTTGGGGTGAGATGAACAATAATGTATGGTCTTTAATCCACTAAATTACAAATACTGTATGAGCAACTAAAGGGAAAAACAAACGACACAAAAGCAGCATGGGTTTGTCTGATGGACAGTTTCTACAGACGGTGCTCGTCTCCTAGCCCTCTCTCAAAATTCCTTGATAACAATGTTGATAATAACCCTGGTGAACTAACTGGTAGTAGATAACGGGAGCATGGACCCATTGCCATGATATGTGGTTTTCTTAAGAATACTTGTTTGTTTCAATCAATGGTAGATGTAGATCATTGACACAAAGGCCCTTAATTCTGTTTGGGCAGGGCACTTAGCAAATGCAAATGCCTCTGTTTTGTTCTCTCACAAGGTGCCCAGTATGATCTGGGAGATATCTTTTAAACCAGCGAATGTTCAGTCAAGAAGTGTCCCAAGTCCTGTTTCCATTATTGCAGCCATCAGACGAATGACCTTCGTCACACTGGGATCCACCCACATTCACTGCAGTCAGGATTAGATTAGTATGATGGCTTCACATGTGTCTTTTTATGGAGCTATGTATTAAATGTAATAATGTTCTGTGGGATTGGGAGTATTACTTTCACTTTTGCATGCTACCGAAAGTGCAGATTAAATGGATTCACATGGTTAAAGCCTCAATCAGGCTTTTTTTTTCTACTTGGGTATATAAATGATGAGTCTCACTTTCTATTGTATATACATATATATATATATCCATACCTACTCGTATTAGTTAAACCACTGGCTTGTATGGTTTACTATCATAGTGTAATTTTTTTTTTTTTGTATTATTTTTGTATTATTTTTTAAACAAACACATAAACAAACATGACAACACACGATAAGATATACAAGCATTAATTGTCAGAGCACATCCAATGAAATCACATTTTAGTTAATTGTCTTATATAAGATATACCCCTAATACCTGTTATCTAAAAATCTACACACATATGCTCCAGCTCGAACCCCCCCCTCCCGGACCCCACCTTGAGTAGTACCTCCATTATCCCTCGCACCTAACCAGACACTACCATTATAAGCTAGCTTTTATTCTCTCCACCACTTCTAACCACATTGACATTTTGGATTCATTGAGACCCAGAATTCTTGCTGTAGATATTTCTTGATAAATCACATCGAGATATGTAAGAAACCAAACTTTCCGGCACATTTTTTCCGGTTGAAACCAGCGTGATGCGATCAGCTTTTTAGCTACTGTGATACCCGATAAAACCAATCTCTTTAGCTGTGGATTTACTGCAAACTCAAAAACATCATTCAATAGTAATACCGAGGGGTGTACAGGTATATTCCAAGATACGAGTTTTGATAATTGTTGGGTCACATCTTTCCAGAATGTCTTAACTGGTGGGCAGTCCCAATACATGTGCATAAATGTCCCTTCGTCCCCATTTGTACATTGGGAGCATTTGGAGTCTTGTTTAAGACCCATTCTGCACAGTCTTATAGGAGTCAAGTATGTCCTGTGAATATAGTTAAGATTGATTTGTTGATGGTCCGGGTTCCTTGATGTAAGTCGGACATTTGCCCAGGCTCCTTGCCAATCAAAGTCATTTTCCAGGTCTGGTATATCCCTCCTCCAGGCAGAGTCTAGTTGGAGGGTTTCATACGAGGACGTTAGTAATTGATGATAAAAATCTGAAACAAAACCTCTCGATGTCTCTCTTTCATAGAAGAATTTGTGGTATCTGTGGTGTTCAATTGGTCTGTCTAATGGAACACCGTGAGACTTCAAACATAGCTGTAACTGTATGTAAAAAAGCCATGTGGACTTGGTGAGATTACATTTTTTGCATATTTCTTTATAACTACAAAAACCCTGTTTGTTAAAAACATCCCCTAATGAGTGTATGCCTTGCTCTTCCCATATAGGGAATCTTATAGGTCGTTTTTCAATTAAGAGTGCATTGTTATTGAATAAGGGAGTATGATTGTGCCATTTATGTGGGTTAGGATTTTTTTTTTGTGTTTCACGCCATATCCGGATCGCATGAGTAATTATGGGGCCAAATTTCCGTTCACAGTGCTTGATTGGTAGTTTAGTGTATGCTATGTCCTTCAGTCTATGTGGGGCTACTATGTTTTCTTCTAATTTTCTCCAGGATACTAATGCTTGGGGGTCAAACCATGTTGTCAATGGTCTTAATGTGTACCCCTTAAAATATTGGAAAAAATCTGGAAATGCCATGCCACCATCTGCTTTATTTCTCTGTGCGGTGGATCTTTTTATACGTGGTGGTTTGTTATTCCAAATAAATTTGTATGTGGAGGAGTGTAATCTTTTCCAGTAACCCTCTGGAGGGGGTAACGGTAGCATTGAACTGAAGAAGTTGATTCTAGGTAGTACATCCATCTTAACTATTGATATCCGTGCTTGTACTGTGTTTTTAAGTTTTGCCCACCTATCAAGGTCGTCTTTGATTTTGTTTTGGATTTTTGTGTAATTGTGCTTCACCGTTTGTCTTCATAGTGTAATTCATACTCGTACCACTGTATATAATAATACTGTACATGCATTAGCTTAGCATATTTACTCCGTAGCTTTGTCATATATACTCCATATTTGCATGTTTACACTGCAATGAGCTGTACTGCTACTTTGTACTCTGGTTAGATTCCAACGTCATTTGGTTGTAGTCTGTACTTGTGCAATGACAATAAATGCAATCTAATCTAATCAGAAATTATCTCTTCAGAACTTTTAGACCCCACCATAACTCAAAATGCAGGTACATTTTAATCCAGTTTAAAAAATGTAAAAGGTACAAACGTAAATACACTTTAAATTCTCAGCAAGTAACATCCTCTAATTAAATATAATATAAATCAATGATCAGGTTTACATGCTTGCCAATAATTTGATCTTAATGCAATTATGAGAATACTGCAATTAAAATGTGGGTCATGACTGATGTAAAGACCCTAATGTAGCTAATGTTACTTCAGTCGGCCATAACACTAAACTATTAACCGGAATAATGTTTGCATGATGTAAATGGCACTCAATGGTTTCCCACTACCGGCGGTAACCATGACGACATGGAGTTGTCCCTAATGAGGTGTTAAAACACCGGGTTAATTTTCAACCTTGAACATATGTCTAAACTGCAAATTAAACATGGCTGTTAGGACATGTGAGGGGAAAAGCTTTCACAAAGGCTTCTGGAAATACCTCGTATGCCAATGATCTGACCCATCTGTCAACATGATCTGATGCTCGTTCAAAGAGACACTATAAAAGACTTCTAACTAAACGGTGAAAACTGAACAGATACAAATGCTGCTTTGTGCCCTTCTTAATCCTTTGAACGGTTAACCCTCTGTTGTGTGATAGTGAAAGGTTAACCCTCTGTAGTGTGGTAGTGAAAGGTTAACCATCTGTAGTGTGATAGTGAAAGGTTAACCATCTGTAGTGTGATAGTGAAAGGTTAACCCTCTGTAGTGTGATAGTGAAAGGTTAACCGTCTGTAGTGTGGTAGTGAAAGGGTTAACCTTCTGTAGTGTGATAGTAAAGGGTTAACCTTTTGTAGTGTGGTAGTGAAAGGTTAACCGTCTGTAGTGTGATAGTGAAAGGTTAACCATCTGTAGTGTGATAGTGAAAGGTTAACCCTCTGTAGTGTGATAGTGAAAGGTTAACCCTCTGTAGTGTGATAGTGAAAGGTTAACCCTCTGTAGTGTGATAGTGAAAGGTTAACCTTCTGTAGTGTGGTAGTGAAAGGTTAACCGTCTGTAGTGTGGTAGTGAAAGGGTTAACCTTCTGTAGTGTGGTAGTGAAGGGTTAACCTTCTGTAGTGTGGTAGTGAAGGGTTAACCGTCTGTAGTGTGGTAGTGAAAGGTTAACCCTCTGTAGTGTGATAGTGAAAGGTTAACCGTCTGTAGTGTGGTAGTGAAAGGGTTAACCTTCTGTAGTGTGATAGTAAAGGGTTAACCTTTTGTAGTGTGGTAGTGAAAGGTTAACCGTCTGTAGTGTGATAGTGAAAGGTTAACCGTCTGTAGTGTGGTAGTGAAAGGTTAACCATCTGTAGTGTGGTAGTGAAAGGTTAACCTTCTGTAGTGTGGTAGTGAAAGGTTAACCGTCTGTAGTGTGGTAGTGAAAGGTTAACCATCTGTAGTGTGGTAGTGAAAGGTTAACCTTCTGTAGTGTGGTAGTGAAAGGTTAACCGTCTGTAGTGTGATAGTAAAGGGTTAACCTTTTGTAGTGTGGTAGTGAAAGGTTAACCGTCTGTAGTGTGGTAGTGAAAGGTTAACCTTCTGTAGTGTGGTAGTGAAAGGTTAACCGTCTGTAGTGTGATAGTAAAGGGTTAACCTTCTGTAGTGTGGTAGTGAAAGGTTAACCGTCTGTAGTGTGGTAGTGAAAGGTTAACCCTCTGTAGTGTGATAGTGAAAGGGTTAACCGTCTGTAGTGTGGTAGTGAAAGGTTAACCGTCTGTAGTGTGATAGTAAATGGTTAACCTTCTGTAGTGTGGTAGTGAAAGGGTTAACCTGCTGTCGTGTGGCAGTGAAAGGGTTAACCGTCTGTAGTGTGATAGTAAAGGGTTAACCTTTTGTAGTGTAGTAGTGAAAGGTTAACCTGCTGTCGTGTGGCAGTGAAAGTGTTAACCTTCTGTAGTGTCCCCATCATATTGATTTGTTATATTGTTTACACTGCTTTTTTACTACCTGTACCTCCCCTCCCCCCTCCCCCCTCCCTCCTGCTGCTATGATGCCTGAATTTCCCCAAGGGGATCAACAAAGGAATATCCTCTCTTATCCTATCTCATTTATGCCTCCGTCATACTGTAGGTCTTACGCTAGTGATGCACGATATATCGGCCGCCGATATAATATCGGCCGATATGGCAGTTTTTTTACACATCGGTATCGGTCCGATATCAAGATAGGGCCGATATTAAAAAAAAAAAAATTTAATATTTTTTTTCTTCTTTTTACATGTTTTGGCCTTAAATAGTTTCAAAATATCAGTCATTTCTGAAAATAAGTTACAAAAGTAAAAGAAATTATGCGTTTTGGAAAATAGCTCTTTATTTGATTATCATAAAAAAGTGTTTTCTATACAGAGATATCGACATCGGTAAATATCGGTATCGGCCAGAACAGCAATATTAATATCTGTTATCGGTATCGGCCACAATTTTCACATCGGTGCATCACTATCTTACGCCTCAGGAACATTCTTTTGTGACGGTGTCTGTAGTGTCCTCCAAAATGGATGTCTCCAGTGGCAAGCAAATCTTGAAACGATTCCTTCCAGCAAGTCTTAGAACGTCACCGTGAGCACAGAGTAGTGTCTGTTTGGACAGATGTAGTGTGGCACATTACTCGAATCCAAAAAGGTATTCGTTGTTGTCATTATTAAATTAATGAAGTTTGTCTCGTCTTTGGCTTGTTCGTCTGTCTGTCTGTCTTATCGCAGGCCGCCATGCAGACCTATGACCACAAGGGGGCTGAGCTGTACACCAATGGGAGTGCTGGTTACACCAACGGGACAGAGCGGCCCAGGATGAGAGAGGTGGCGTTTGAAAAAAGTCCCTCGGAGCCAATGGTAAATGTGTCTCTGCACCTCTCTCACTCTCTTTGTGTCTCTCTCTCACTCTTTGTCTCTCTACCTCTTTTTTCTCTCTCTCTCTCTACCTCTCTGTCGTTCTCTCCCTCTCTTTCTATATTTTTCTCTTTTTCTCTCTACCTCTCTCTCCCCCTTTCTCTCTCTACATCTTTCTCTTTTTTTTTCTCTCTCTACCTCTCTCCTTCTCTAACTGTTGTCCCTTTCTGATTTATCTCCTTCTATACATTTTTTCTTCCGTTTCTCTCTCTCTCTCTCTCTCTCTCGCTCTCGCTCTCGCTCTCGCTCTCTCTCTCTCTCTCTCTCTTTCTCTCTCTCACACACACACACACACACACACACACACACACACACACACTGTATAATGTTTGCAGTACCGTGTGAATTTTGAGTTAACTGACTGTCTCCCCATTGGCTGCCTCTAGGGGGTGACTCTGAAACTGAATGAAAAACAGAGATGCACTGTGGCCAGAATATTGCATGGGGGCATGATACACAGACAAGGTACACATTACTTCATTTCATACTGCATACCTACCTACCGTACTCTCATGGTGGAACCTTCCATGTTACATATCCCAGACCATCAGCAAGTTTACCTCTAGAATGATTACTTTCAGTGAAGACATTTTGTTTTAATAATTGAGAACCAGAAGCTCAAAACCATATAATTCCATTTGAACCCTTTCACTGCCACACGGCAGAAGGTTAACCCTTTACTATCACACTACAGACTAATATCTCCCATGGCCTGAAACCTAGTAGGCCTAATATCTCCCTTAGCCTGAAGCCTAATACCTCCCTTAGCCTGAAGCCTAGTAAGCCTAATACCTCCCTTAGCCTGAAGCCTAGTAAGCCTAATACCTCCCTTAGCCTGAAGCCTAGTAAGCCTAATATCTCCCTTAGCCTGAAGCCTAATATCTCCCTTAGCCTGAAGCCTAATATCTCCCTTAGCCTGAAGCCTAATATCTCCCTTAGCCTGAAGCCTAGTAAGCCTAATACCTCCCTTAGCCTGAAGCCTAATACCTCCCTTAGCCTGAAGCCTAGTAAGCCTAATACCTCCCTTAGCCTGAAGCCTAATACCTCCCTTAGCCTGAAGCCTAGTAAGCCTAATAAGCCTAATATATCCCTTAGCCTGAAGCCTAGTAAGCCCAGGGGTGTAAAAAGTACCCAGAAATTATACTTAAGTGAAAGTATGGGTACCGTCTCAAAATCATACTCAAGTAAAAGTCAGAGTATCTGGCTAAAAACACTTGAGTAAAAGTAAAAAAGTTTCTACTTTTAAATGTACTTAAGTACTAAAAAGTTAAAGTAAACACTTTTTTTCTGACCATCTATTCTTCTGATAGCAGGTGTTTAATCAAAGATCCCCGCTTTCTAGTCTTGCACAAGGACCAATCAGCATGGGTATGGGCGGGTTCATTTTCCATTGATGGGGATTTGATTGGCTGTTTTTAAATAAAGAGCGCCCACAGGATTAATAACGTTAACGTTAGTTTGGCCAGAGAAACAAATATACTAATTAAAATGGTTGGACCTGCGAGATTTGTACTTTGTACTTTGTAGGTCTGCATTTTAAATGTAACGAGTAAAAAGTATGTTTTTTTTTCTCTGAAATGTAATTGAGTAAAAGTACAAGTATACAAACCTAATAATACTTGAGTAAAGTACAAATCCCCCCAAATCAGTACTTAAGTATTGTAACGAAGTACAATTACTCAAGTACTTTACACCCCTGGCAAATGCTTATGTTAATCTGCTCCCCTGGGGGAACTCACGCTACTGCTGCATTAGTTTACAGTCTGTGGTGGAAGCTCGGAAGTGGGAAATACGAATGACCTACGTGCATTCGAGCCAAAATGCCGGAAAAACGTGGATGCTCACGCTAAACCTTTTTTGGCGATTTCTTCTTACAATTTGTCTTGCATTGAACTACAACTCACAAAGACAGTTTAGAACGCTAGTAGCTAGTATACTTACTAATGTACTCTTAAAACAGTTAATACGACGTGTTCATACGACGCCATGTTGACATGACGTCAAACGAAGCTGAAGCTTGAACTGGGGATTGAGAAATCATACCAGAGTTTGCGACTAGGAACGAGTTGACACGCAGATTTATAAAAAAAATAAATGTAGTCGGAATTTCTGACCTCCTACAGTTCGGTCGGGGCGCCTGCACAGCAAGGGAAGGATCTAAGAGAGGTAGTGTGATCCTTCCACACGTTACACTCTCTCAGTGAGAGTCCGCGCTGCCAGGTGAAAAGAAGCGGTGGGCTGGGTACACAATCACATGTGTCAGAGGAAGCAGTCTCCACCCTCCGGACCGACGGTAGGGGGCAGAGCATGCAACGACCAGGAAGGGGATTGTGAATTGGCATAACGACTAACATTGGGATGGGAGAAAAACGGAAAAAGAAGGAGGAAAAAGATAAATTCAAACAAATAAAAATAGATGCACCATTTTCTGTGTGTGTGTATATAGAACCTTAAAAAGATAAATGGCACCAAAAAGAACTACCAAAAAATAAATAAAAAGGAAAGAAAAGATTTATATCTAGCACCAAAAAAATAGGTTTCTCTAAAACTGCTTTTTCATTCTACATAAACCGTTTGTTTACTGGACATGTTCTGACCCGGTCTGTTTACTGGACATGTTCTGACCCCGGTCTGTTTACTGGACATGTTCTGACCCGGTCTGTTTACTGGACATGTTCTGACCCGGTCTGTTTACTGGACATGTTCTGACCCGGTCTGTTTACTGGACATGTTCTGACCCGGTCTGTTTACTGGACATGTTCTGACCCGGTCTGTTTACTGGACATGTTCTGACCCGGTCTGTTTACTGGACATGTTCTGACCCGGTCTGTTTACTGGACATGTTCTGACCCCGGTCTGTTTACTGGACATATGTTCTGACCCGGTCTGTTTACTGGACATATGTTCTGACCCGGTCTGTTTACTGGACATGTTCTGACCCCGGTCTGTTTACTGGACATATGTTCTGACCCGCTCTGTGCCTGTCTCCAGGGTCTTTACACGAAGGGGACGAGATCGCGGAGATCAACGGGAAAAGTGTGGACAACCAATCCGTCGACCAGCTGCAGAAGCTCCTGGTAAATCCCTGCCTTCTGTGTTCGACGACAAAACAAGACACTGTGTTTTAGACACACCGTACAGGGAGGTGTAGTCTGACGTCACTGGTTGAAAAGCTTTCCATTTTTGCAGAAAATGAGTTCCCTTCTATCACTAACATTATTGTTTAAGCATTTTTGGTTGAGAATTAAATTTGGCGATTTTTTTATGATTAATTGTGAATATTTTCAGGTTGAGCTATAGATTGTGGATGAATATGCACAGAAAGGTACACCATGCAATTGTTAATGCTTTATTTGTTTTAAACGAGACGATTTAGAAATGGGCAATGGGGGAAATACATTGCGTTGGACAGAGGGTGGAACACGAAAAACGGCAATGACGTAACCACTACACCTCCCTATAGACCAGGAAGTAACCACTACACCTCCCTATAGACCAGGAAGTAACCACTACACCTCCCTATAGACCAGGAAGTAACCACTACACCTCCCTATAGACCAGGAAGTAACCACTACACCTCCCTATAGACCAGGAAGTAACCACTACACCTCCCTATAGACCAGGAAGTAACCACTACACCTCCCTATAGACCAGGAAGTAACCACTACACCTCCCTATAGACCAGGAAGTAACCACTACACCTCCCTATAGACCAGGAAGTAACCACTACACCTCCCTATAGACCAGGAAGTAACCACTACACCTCCCTATAGACCAGGAAGTAACCACTACACCTCCCTATAGACCAGGAAGTAACCACTACACCTCCCTATAGACCAGGAAGTAACCACTACACCTCCCTGTAGACCAGGAAGTAACCACTACGCCTCCCTATAGACCAGGAAGTAACCACTACACCTCCCTATAGACCAGGAAGTAACCACTACACCTCCCTATAGACCAGGAAGTAACCACTACACCTCCCTATAGACCAGGAAGTAACCACTACACCTCCCTATAGACCAGGAAGTAACCACTACACCTCCCTGTAGACCAGGAAGTAACCACTACACCTCCCTATAGACCAGGAAGTAACCACTACACCTCCCTATAGACCAGGAAGTAACCACTACACCTCCCTATAGACCAGGAAGTAACCACTACACCTCCCTATAGACCAGGAAGTAACCACTACACCTCCCTATAGACCAGGAAGTAACCACTACACCTCCCTGTAGACCAGAAAGTAACCACTACGCCTCCCTATAGACCAGGAAGTAACCACTACACCTCCCTATAGACCAGGAAGTAACCACTACACCTCCCTATAGACCAGGAAGTAACCACTACACCTCCCTGTAGACCAGGAAGTAACCACTACACCTCCCTATAGACCAGGAAGTAACCACTACACCTCCCTATATAGACCAGGAAGTAACCACTACACCTCCCTATAGACCAGGAAGTAACCACTACACCTCCCTATAGACCAGGAAGTAACCACTACACCTCCCTATAGACCAGGAAGTAACCACTACACCTCCCTATAGACCAGGAAGTAACCACTACACCTCCCTATAGACCGGGAAGTAACCACTACACCTCCCTATAGACCGGGAAGTAACCACTACACCTCCCTATAGACCGGGAAGTAACCACTACACCTCCCTATAGACCAGGAAGTAACCACTACACCTCCCTATAGACCAGGAAGTAACCACTACACCTCCCTATAGACCAGGAAGTAACCACTACACCTCCCTGTAGACCAGGAAGTAACCACTACGCCTCCCTGTAGACCAGGAAGTAACCACTACACCTCCCTGTAGACCAGGAAGTAACCACTACACCTCCCTATAGACCAGGAAGTAACCACTACACCTCCCTGTAGACCAGGAAGTAACCACTACACCTCCCTGTAGACCAGGAAGTAACCACTACACCTCCCTATAGACCAGGAAGTAACCACTACACCTCCCTATAGACCGGGAAGTAACCACTACACCTCCCTATAGACCAGGAAGTAACCACTACACCTCCCTATAGACCAGGAAGTAACCACTACACCTCCCTATAGACCAGGAGGTAACCACTACACCTCCCTATAGACCAGGAAGTAACCACTACACCTCCCTATAGACCAGGAAGTAACCACTACACCTCCCTATAGACCAGGAAGTAACCACTACACCTCCCTATAGACCAGGAAGTAACCACTACACCTCCCTATAGACCAGGAAGTAACCACTACACCTCCCTATAGACCAGGAAGTAACCACTACACCTCCCTGTAGACCAGAAAGTAACCACTACGCCTCCCTATAGACCAGGAAGTAACCACTACACCTCCCTATAGACCAGGAAGTAACCACTACACCTCCCTATAGACCAGGAAGTAACCACTACACCTCCCTGTAGACCAGGAAGTAACCACTACACCTCCCTATAGACCAGGAAGTAACCACTACACCTCCCTATATAGACCAGGAAGTAACCACTACACCTCCCTATAGACCAGGAAGTAACCACTACACCTCCCTATAGACCAGGAAGTAACCACTACACCTCCCTATAGACCAGGAAGTAACCACTACACCTCCCTATAGACCAGGAAGTAACCACTACACCTCCCTATAGACCGGGAAGTAACCACTACACCTCCCTATAGACCGGGAAGTAACCACTACACCTCCCTATAGACCAGGAAGTAACCACTACACCTCCCTATAGACCAGGAAGTAACCACTACACCTCCCTATAGACCAGGAAGTAACCACTACACCTCCCTGTTGGCGCTCGCCGTGGCCTGCATGACGGTGTACATTTTGAATTGCAGAAAGACAGCAGTGGATTCGTCACCATGAAGATCATTCCCAAACAGCAGAGCCGCTCCATGGTGTGTGAGGTAAGCTAACGGCCAACGACATCGATCTCCGTCACTTTATGAACTGTTATGATGATGATTATTATTATTATTATGATTTCCTTTTGTCACAAACGGGTCAATTGTGACAAAAAGGGAGTCCACACGTGAAAGCAATTTTGACAATATCATTTATTTAAACCTATCTAAACAATTATCTGTACAGACAAAGAATGTGTATGTACTGTATAAGAATCGGTGATGTATGCAGTGTGTGGATGAGTGAAAAGTGAAGTGTGGTGCTGTGTGGTGTAAAGACTAATGTGAGACTAATTGGGCTAACGAGCCACCCCACTCCACCATGCTCCCTGAGAGTCAGCAGACTCACCCATTAGCAGGTAGAGTGGGGGTCGTCACGCTTTCTATGCTTTTATTCTCTCTTTTTAAAGGTTTCAACTGAAATTCAGCCCCATGAATGATGGAGGAAGTGTAACTCTTGAACAAGGCCTGATCACTTGTCCTAATTGGCATATATATATATATATATATATATATATATATATATATATATATATATATATATATATATATATATATATATATATATATCTTTCCGCTGCATAAAATATGAACTATTAAGATTTTTGGTGTTTTGAAATGAGGACCGTGTAGATTCAACCACAAACGACTATGAACACAATTCTGTGGCGGTTCCGTCCACGTGGTCCTCGTTTAAAATGGTCAAACGTCTTAAGATGGTGCAGCTTTAACCGGAAAATGATGAGCTCGAAAGTGTACACATTTTGGGTTCTTTTGACAGTTCTTCTGAGTGATTTCGCTTCGCTCTGCCGACACTAATCTTTCCACAGTCCTCCGGTAAAAAGGAATTTTGTTCTTTATCAGGTGAATCGTCTGTAAACCAATGAGAGACGCAGGTGACTATAAGATGATGCTAACGCTTTAGCATAAGGTGCACATACTCTGTCACTAACGTTTGGCTTATACGTCTGCAATATTGATTTGTTTATAAGGTCTGTATCAGGTGAAGTAATGTTGTTAATCAAGGGGGAGGGGACTTTTAATGGGTTATGTTGTGAGATGGATAATATATATTTTTTATCTGAATAAGAAAACAATAGTGGGTTACAATGACAGACAAAAACAAAAAAAATACCATAGGCTAATCACTCACTGTTATAAGCCATAATTACTGACTAATATGTGAACCTTTTAAGTAAGATGATAACATTTCTTTTAGTGGCCAAATGTAATGGTCATTACTCGCATTAGATTAGCTAATTTACCTATCTCAAGCCCTGCCCTCTTTTCGTCAGAGGGAAGCAGCAGTTGTAATTGGAGGATCAAGAAAAAAGGGCGTGACTTGAGATAGGTAAATTACACTTGAAACTCTCTGTCGGTGTGTTTCATCCTGCCATCTTCTGGTCACAGTATATTAATAGTCCCTTGTTTCATCCTGCCATCTTCTGGTCACAGTATATCAATAGTCCCTTGACACTCATCACTTTGGCTTAAGTGCACTGGACAAGGTAGCAGGTAGTATTGATTAGAATAAATGCATTAGGACATTTCACTGTTGCACAATACATTAATCAAAGCCAAATGGATCCGTTACTTGCATTGGAAATATTAATTTTGTATTACATTTGTAGTCAATGATTTTACAACTACAGTATAGTATTATATTAAGTATATTATATTAAGTAGTGTCTATAATGTGGACAGGGATGGCAGCCTAACTTTTAGATTGTAGTCCATTAAGTGGTAGTCCATATAGTTGTTGTTATTAATTATTATTATTATTATTATTATTATTATTATTATTATTATTATTATTATTATTATTATTATTATTATTATTATTATTATTATTATTATTATTATTATTATTATTATTATTATTATTATTATTATTATTATTATTATTATTATTATTATTATTATTATTATTATTATTATTATTATTATTATTATTATTATTTTTAAATGGTATTCTCTTCAAAGAACAACTTTTTTTGGAACCAAACCCTTTCCTGTGGGTACATAAAGAGGGACTTACCATAAATATCCATTTAACTAATTACTAACCAACCTAACAAACCACTAAAATAATAATGTTACTCCTATGATCTTGGACAATACAGTCAAAATGTACAAATGAACTGGTCTCTCCCAATGCTAGAAAACACTAGAGAAGTGGAGGTGTTTCACTGCCACACGACAGAAGGTTAACCCTTTACTATCACACAACCGACGGCGATGCTCCATCATTAGCATCATTAGCCCCGCATCCGCGGAGCTAATGATGCTAATGCTGGAGCATCGCCGTCGGTTGTGTGATAGTAAAGGGCTAACCTTCTGTATTGTCACAGTGAAAGGGTTAACCGGCTGTCGTGTGGCAGTGACCGGGTTAAACAGTCCTGTCTTGAGCCACTCCACTGACGGTTGATAGAAGGGCATACTGTATCTGTGCAGTGCCTGTAGGATGACCGTATGGTTCATACTGTATCTGTGCAGTGCCTATATGATGACCGTATGGTTCATACTGTATCTGTGCAGTGCCTATATGATGACCGTATGGTTCATACTGTATCTGTGCAGTGCCTATATGATGACCGTATGGTTCATACTGTATCTGTGCAGTGCCTATATGATGACCGTATGGTTCATACTGTATCTGTGCAGTGCCTATATGATGACCGTATGGTTCATACTGTATCTGTGCCGTGCCTATAGGATGACCGTATGGTTCATACTGTATCTGTGCAGCGCCTATAGGATGACCGTATGGTTCATACTGTATCTGTGCCGTGCCTATAGGGTGACCGTATGGTTCATACTGTATCTGTGCAGTGCCTATAAGATGACCGTATGGTTCATATCTGTTCAAGGTATAGTCTCTGGTTCTGAACTGTTAGGCCTCCAGTGATACATTTTATTTGGGTTTTTAAAGCTCAAAGATCCTCCGCTGGGGTTTTCCCCACTGAAGCGGCTCCACAAAGTATAGCTTGATGACATCAAAGATTAGAGACAATGGTGGCGGCTGGGTGGCGTAGCGCAGATTGCGCTCGTCACCAATGCAAGAGGCTGCGGTCTCGACTCCCGGAGTCAGCGTTGCCTGCGGCTTGGGCCAGTCGTCATACTATCTCAATTGGCAGAGGTAGCGGGTGGAAAGTCGATGGGTGGGGATTGGACGTTGTGGACAGCGACTCCTACAGGTCGGTTGGGGGACGCCTGCCACAGCAGAGACAGGAAATGGCGGGGGCAGCGTGAGCCTCCCACTCCCACGCGTTACTCCTCGCCACTGAGAGTCCGCGCTGTCTGGTGAAAAGATGCGACAGGCTGCCTCCTCGTGTACCGGAGGGGACACGTGATGCAAGGCTTGGTCCTCACTGCAGCCGACCAGTGGGAGGCATAGTCTAGCAACGTTCAAGACAGGGGAGGGGAGAATTGAAGGGGAGAATTGGCGATACGAAATTGGGATGGGAGAAAAATAGAAAAATAAGGAGAAAAAGTGGATAAAAACAAAAACAAAAGATTAGAGACAATGGCTATGTCTCAAATGCAAGGGAACTTTCTATATAGGTAGCATGTCTAGGTAGGACATTGAAACGGTCAGCTTTAGGCCATCTCAAATGTTCCATGGATTTTAGCATTGGGGGAGATAGCTTTTCACTGTAACAATTGAACTTTCCAAAATCATGGTAATAACATGGAAAGTAATAACATGAAGTGTTATGTTATTAAATTAACATTCATTGAAAAACTGATATTTTAATTCAAGCTGCTATATATCATCATGTAAGTATGCTACATTGTGTAAGATATATTAAAACAACAAAAACAAAGGAGCTACATTGTACTGCAGATGATGGGGCGAAAAGGCAATGGTATGGGCCACCAGTTCTCCCTTCAGGTCCCATTTTGACTAATGTGTCTAGAGTGAACCTGCGTTTTGATTGATTGATCTAAAATTGTATTACCAGATTGCAGAATGGCTACAATACAGTACGGCTCAATACACACAATTGTTAAGGGGATGCAGACCAGAGAAAGACTTTTCAATTCATAACAAGTCGTCAAGTAATCTCAACATCTCCCTGGGTTAGAGGTGGGCTTCATATTTCTATTTCTAAGTTCTCATCCAGTGGTTTCATGTATAACATTTAGTGTTGATTCCCCAGTAGAAATGTCTATAAATATACATGTAAACCTTTTTTTAGAGAGACGAGTCCAGAACAAAAAGGTGTTTTGTCTTTGTACACATTGGTCCTCATTCTCGAACGGACATTCGTGAAAGTTACCAAGGAATTCCTTCGTAACTCGATTTACATACTTATTCGGCATTCTCGAACGGCTTCGTATTGTGAATTCGTTGTAGGATTTATGAACTCGAAAAGGCAGTCGTAAGTCGGACAGACCGGTTTGCGCCCCGTGGTTTCAACACCTTTCTCTGGGACAAGTCATTGGGGATTGCCGATACTACATACGTATATGTGCAAAATGAATCGTTCCAGCACTCTTCTATTATTCGAATGACTTGTTTTATTAGGTATTATAGTAGTAAGTCCTACTGCAGAACATGAGATATTAGCATGACATCTCATTTAGTCATTTCAATACTGAACGACTGCGTATCGTTCAGTATTGACATTACTAAATGAGATGTCTAGGTTTCATCACCTGTGCATTGTATGTTACTATTTGACTCTGGTTGGATGGTGTATTGTAACTGTGCTGTATAATAACAATACATTTTAATCTAATCTCATTTTAAATGTTGAATGGGTCAGCATGGTGCAGTCAGATGCCCACCCGCTGCCGTTTTGCACACGACCCTCACCGTTTTGCACACGCCTCCTTCGCCTTATAAGGAGCTGGCAGGGGGCGTGTCTATGCAAATTCAGGTGTATGAGAACACGCTTTGCCGTTTAAGAATGAGTGACGTTTTTTCATTCATGGGAACCCAGCTGTGAAGATTTTTGCCACTTTACGGAAGCCGGAGGAGGAGGATTGTAAATTTGTTAGTACGACATTCTTACCGAGCTATTTACGCAGGTACTTACGAACGTGTTGTAGAATGAGGACCATTGTTTATACATGAGGCCCCAGGGGTGTAGCATTAATATAGAGATCACATGTGAACCTTCCTTTGGCTGTTCCCCCCCCCCCCCGCAGATGTACATGAGGGCTCAGTTCGACTATGATCCGGCTAAGGATGACCTCATCCCGTGCAAGGAGGCGGGCTTGAAGTTCCAAACCGGAGACATCATTCAGATTATCAACAAGCAGGATCCCAACTGGTGGCAAGGCCGAGTGGAGAGTTGTGCCGCTGATTTCGCCGGACTCATACCGTCCCCAGAACTCCAAGAATGGTACTACTGTGCATTCCCTTTCCGACACACTATTTCCACACCCGTTTCCTGTATTCAGATGTTGCATTTTCACTTCATTCGTTCATTTCAAACCTTTATTTATTCTCGAAAAGGACAATTGAGGTCACCCTCGTTTTCAATGTCGTCGAGACTTGGACATTTCAATGTATACATTTCTTTACAATATAATAATAATAATAATAATAATAATAATAATAATAATAATAACTCTTACCTAATATAGCACCTTTCACACATGGACCGCGGCCCAAAGTGCCCCCACAGCAAATGGCATAAAATTAACATAGGCATAAAATTTGGATACATTTGACAGAATAAAAACAATGCATAAAGTGCAGACATAAGAATAGGCATAAAAGTAGTGCAACGTAGAACGTGCAGACATAAGAATAGGCATAAAAGTAGTACAGTGTCGCTCGAAGGCACGTGAACCCCCCCCGGAACAGCCAGTCCCCCAAACAAACGCCCCACACATCAACCCCCACCACATCCCCATCCAAGATGAAGCGCTTCATGATCGAAGGACAACACAAGCGGCCCGTGTGGCGCCCCCACACCACCATGCAGCACGACGACGGGAAGGCCACCTACCCCCCGTGTTCCCCTCCCCCCCACGCCGCGCGCCACCGGACACTGCACCGGACACCCCCAAGCTATGGAACCAGCTTCCCCTGGAGATCCGATCTGCCCCCTCACTGGAGACATTTAAGGCCCGTCTAAAAACCCACTTCTATTCCCTGGCCTTCAATAAACCCTGATTCTCCCACACCCTAACTCACACACTCCCATGTAATTTTATCCTGCCCCCTCCCTCTTGTATCTCTTATTATGCTCCTCTGTCCCCTGTGTGCTACTGTACTTTGTGTTCCCCTATTCGTGTGTTGTCTTACTGTCCTACTCTCTGAATGTACTGTCTTGTCCTGCTGTGCCTTTTTATATTTTTGTATTTGTGTATTTTATATTAGGACATTGATTTTAAGCTCTGATTGTACAGCACTTTGGTTGGCTCTTGGGCTTTTAAACGTGCTATATAAATAAATTACTTACTTACTTGACTTGACTTGCATCCCAGATGAAGACCAACGCGTGAAACACCTGAAAGACTATACTGTTTTTAGTCAAAAGTTAAAAGTCAAAAACAGTTAGTAGACTTGTTGCAGGCAGGCCTGCAGGTGAGCCTCTAGACGTCCCCTGTGTTATAGGTAGTTTTAAGTTGGGTCTGTATGGGGAACCTCCAGTGTGAGCCAGTAATGTGAGCGTGTCATAGAGGGCCTAGAGTTCCACACTAGTAGAGATGTGAGATAAGGAGGTAATTTCCCATTAATGGTCAAGTTTATTGGTATGTCCCAAACGTGTCTATTCGAATACCAACCGTTTTGTGCGTTTTGCGAATCTGATTGGCCACTGACGTTTCTGGTCATGTGACATGTGCGCCCAATCGCGTGACGAGCTGTGTCTTTGCCCATTTCCGCGTCGAACAGCCTGCAAACTACCTAACGCCTAGTTTCTCACTGGTTAAGCTTAGGCGACTCTTTCGAAGTTGGTTAAGGTTAGAGTTTGGAATCAGGGCTGGTGTTCTATCGCCCTGCTCTAAGACAAACTCTAACCTTAACCAACTTCGAAAGAGCGCCTAAGCTTAACCGTCGAAATAACTTGCCGTCACACGATTGGTGCACATGTCACATGACCAGAAACGTCAGTGTGCCAATCAGATTAGCAAAACACACAAAACGGTTGGTATTCGAATATAGGCGTCCCAAACTGGGCAATTCATGTTACAGCAGATAAATAGGAGCTCCAAAAAAACACAGCAAACATACATAACAAGAAGAACACAGACAGACATGTACAGTACATGGTCGCAGGATCAGATCATATCAGTCAAACTGAATTAATATGAGAAATATAATACGCTATGATCCTTGCAAAAAAGAATGTCCGTGAGTGACCACCTTATAACAAGTCATTATAAAATGTTTGTATAATGTCTTGTGATTATTCATATATAGCATTATGAATATGTATGAGTGCTTACAACTATAATTATACAGCATTATAAGCAGATTATAACGCATTATGAGTGTTTATAATGCATTATAGACACAGGCTTCACAAAGTCTTACAGAAGCATCTTCTAACGCTAACGGCGGTCAGCATGGTGTCTAACAGTCATTCCATGGATCTGTTTTGGAGTTATTAAGAAACATATTCTGAGCATTTGTAATGAAGTGGGGTTTTACTGTCCCCAAAACTTCAGCTTAAAGCTCTTCGGGTAGGATAATGGATGAAAGACATAAATATAGGCAATACAATGTTATCTCGATATCAAAATATGAGAAAAATATACAGTGTATACTAGGGCTGCACGATTCTTGCTAAAATGTGAATCACGATTTTTCTCTAAGAATTGAGATCACGATTCTCTCACACACGATTCTTATTTTTCGTCATCATTTAAAAAAGTTAAGTAAAAAGTAAAATTATAAAGATTATTTAAAAAATTTAAGATTATTAAAAGAAAATCATCATAATTTAGAAATGAGATTGCATAGGTCTATGAATTGAGATCGCGAATGTTTTCCGATTTAATTGTGCAGCCCTAGTGTATACAATATAATTAACTCATGTGGTGCTAATCGTGTTTGATTCGGGGTGTATTTTGTGCCCAAATGAAGTTAACCCTGTGTTCCCTGCAGGAGGGAAGCCAGTAAAAGCCTCACCCTGTGTTCCCTGCAGGAGGGAAGCCAGTAAAAAAGCCTCACCCTGTGTTCCCTGCAGGAGGGAAGCCAGTAAAAGCCTCACCCTGTGTTCCCTGCAGGAGGGAAGCCAGTAAAAGCCTCACTCTGTGTTCCCTGCAGGAGGGAAGCCAGTAAAAGCCTCACTCTGTGTTCCCTGCAGGAGGGAAGCCAGTAAAAGCCTCACTCTGTGTTCCCTGCAGGAGGGAAGCCAGTAAAAGCCTCACTCTGTGTTCCCTGCAGGAGGGAAGCCAGTAAAAGCCTCACCCTGTGTTCCCTGCAGGAGGGAAGCCAGTAAAAGCCTCACTCTGTGTTCCCTGCAGGAGGGAAGCCAGTAAAAGCCTCACTCTGTGTTCCCTGCAGGAGGGAAGCCAGTAAAAGCCTCACTCTGTGTTCCCTGCAGGAGGGAAGCCAGTAAAAGCCTCACTCTGTGTTCCCTGCAGGAGGGAAGCCAGTAAAAGCCTCACCCTGTGTTCCCTGCAGGAGGGAAGCCAGTAAAAGCCCCACTCTGTGTTCCCTGCAGGAGGGAAGCCAGTAAAAGCCTCACTCTGTGTTCCCTGCAGGAGGGAAGCCAGTAAAAGCCTCACTCTGTGTTCCCTGCAGGAGGGAAGCCAGTAAAAGCCTCACTCTGTGTTCCCTGCAGGAGGGAAGCCAGTAAAAGCCTCACTCTGTGTTCCCTGCAGGAGGGAAGCCAGTAAAAGCAGGGGGGTCAAGCAGGGCACCCAGTCCTGCAGCCCCTTTGGCAAGAAGAAGAAGTGCAAAGACAAGTACCTGGCTAAACACAGCTCCAGTGAGTAGTCTGATTTTGATTTGATTGAAGTTTATTTCAAATATGCCCTTTACTATCACACAACCGACGGTGATGCTCCATCATTAGCATCATTAGCTCCGCGGATAGTAAAGGGTTAACCTTCTGTCGTGTGTGGCAGTGAAAGGGTTAAGCCCATTCAAATAATAAATGTATAATAAATGTATATATACAAAATAAATAATAAAAATAATTAAATAAAATACAAAAGAAAACACAAAAGTGGTAATTTACATATTTGAAAAGGAGTGGGAAGAAGCATAGACTTATTTAATCCCACCCCTTTTTACTCATCATCAGATCATACTATATTAACTGTACTAATTCATACTTTACTAACTGCTCGTTTTATTGTAAAAAATGTATTGGTTAACATTTTTTTTTTAATAATACCTTATTAATATTTGCCAAAACTGTAGGTTAGTTACCCTATATAGTTTCTCTAGACATTTTATATACATATATGGTACATACATACACACATACATAGTATGAATAATAAAAACTCTTGGGGTGGGCCGGCACCTGTTTTTATGTATGTGTCTAACTGCCTTCCGGTTTTTAATTCGAACACATTACACATCAACAATTTAAAACGTTCCCAGGTTGTTTCAACTTGAGCCGACTCTTATTATGTTCCTTCATGTACGTGTCTTGTATCTGCAAAACCATGGATCCTCATTCTCACATCTCAGAACACATCCCACCCACTGGGTCAGACGGTAGCTAAACTCCCAGCCCAAAGCTCTGCAGCCTCCCCGCTGAGTGGAATAGGTGTCGGTCACTCGCTCGCTCGCCTAAATGTGTTGTACACTTCAGTCTGGACCTGGTCTAACGCATTATACTCTCGTCTCTTGGCAGTTTTTGACCAGCTGGATGTGATTTCCTACGAGGAGGTGGTCGGACTCCCTGCCTTCACCAGAAAAACCCTGATACTCATTGGTAAGAAGCTCCTCGCAGCCTGTGAGTCATCAGCAGCATCGAGTTCATGTTACCCAGTTCCTTTCACTTAATTGAAAGGGTTAACCTTCTGTGTTTTGTCGCAGTGAAAGGGTTCAGCCTTATCCGAGTGTGGTTTACCCAGGGTTCGCACAAGGTCCTTGAAGTGCTTAAAGTGCTTGATTTTTTTACCAAAAAAGTCAAGGTCTGGGATTTCTTAAACAGCCAATTTTTTTAACAAGGTGCTTGAAATTCTAATAATTCATTTGCATTGAAAATGTTGTCCATTCATGATCAAATTGTTCTGAATCAAGAAATTGCATTTTTTTATTTAAAGCAGGGGTGGGCAACTTTGTATATGGTGAGAGCCACTAAATGTCCACACTCAATCTGGGGGGCCGCATTGTTTATCGGCAGTCCCGCCAGTAGTACCCCCTCACTCAAATAGCCCATAATAGTCACAGATGTGATAAATAAACTATTATAATTTGTTGTAACTTTGTTTTTATTCCATTTCAAACGCATTTAGTAATGCTTAATTTCAACTTTATGAATTTATAAATACAGCTGAATTTGAAAGTATTGCTGTGTAACCCAAATATATACAAAAATGAAATTAAGGCTTCTATTAAAATAAATGTATGAACTTAAAGCCCACTGCTCAACAAACACAAAGCCGCATTCCTGCTGCATTTCACTACAACAGTAAATCAAAAGTGCAATAATAAATGATTTTGTTAAATGTATAAACTTTTATCCTGCTACTAAACAAAACATTCCTGAGTGCCTCCCATTGACCCTTTATCAAACTGGCATGACATTCACCCTCCCCCACAGTGGGTCAATAATGGTTCTGTCTTTAATGAGACACTTCTCTCCTGTTGGCGCACAATAGAAGGAATGTCAACTTCTATGTTTGTGCATGCGATCTGCATCAGATGAAATAACATCCGTGCGCGTACTTCTGCTCAGAAAAGTGCTGGGACGGCGTGGTACTGCGTGGCATGACCACTGCACCCCCCGGATCATTAGTGACCCACAATAGATGGAAATTATGTTAGCGAACTTACCTGATGTATAATGCAGTGCAGCATTGGACACTCAACGCCACTCTGCCTTAGAAGCCCGGCGAATCCTGTGTGTTTTCCTTTCATTGCGGGTGCTCCATCGGTAACAACAGCGGACAGTTTATCAAACCCCCCATATTGCTGCACGGCACTTTCAACAGTGTTGAATATGTCCACACTAGGGCTGACCCCTATTAGTCGAATAGTCAACTAATCGATCGAAAGGAGCCATAGTCGACTGCCGACCTCTTAGTCGAATGCTAAAAAATAAAAATAAAAAAAGATTTAATATTGGCCTGGGGCCGCATGGAGCGTCGGTGAGGGCCGAAATTGGAAAATAAATTGAAAGTCCTTTAATTTAATTGTTCACTGTCTGTGGGAACCCTGTTTACAATACTGTACGTAATTGTCATCTCCAGGGTTCACACAAGGTCCTTGAAGTGCTTAAAGTGCTTGATTTTTTACAAAAAAAAAGTCAAGGCCCGGAATTCCTTGAAAACAGCTAATTTTTTAACAAGGTGCTTAACCCTTTAATCGCCAAGGACGACTTAACACGTCATTCTCCGCCATGCGTAATCTGCCAATGACGTCGTACAGCATCTTTGAGATCAATATTTAAAAAATCTGTCATGGCAATCATATTTCACCCACGGAGACTTGAGATCTCCTGTAGATCTCCTCTCAACTCTCCAACGGTTCAAGACCGCCATCTGGTGGCCGATCGGCGAATTGCCAAAACCGGAAGTGACGCGCCGGAAGTGGTGCTCGCCTATATTTCGTCCGGGCACTCGCTATCGGGACTCCAACTTGATACACTGGACATCGATCGGTTGCAAATAACTCGATAAACAACATGATTTGGACGCATATAGTATTATACAACCTGGAAATGGATCGCATATACCATATATCAACATCCCATAATAGCGATCTTTCTGCTCCACGCTGATCACCCAACGGTCAGAGGAAGCCGCGGTGAGTTTCAGCGTTTTTGATTATTATTAACTAGGGGTGGGAATCACCAGTTTCATCATGATACGATACGATATCGATTCTTTGGACAACGATACGATATTTGCCGATATCACAAAGTCTCTCACGATACAATACGATACGATTAGATTCAGGTGCCTGCAATCGATATGAGATGATATCATATGCCCATTTAACACAATCAGTAACATTTAGATCAACAAAAAAAAGGTAATGAAAATATCATTTGACATTTGTATTTTTGAGCTCTTCCAGACATTTAAAGGAAAATCAATCTATTGTTTTTAATACAAATAGACCTCCTGTTCACTGTAAAGTGCCACGTTTTTATATATTGAGCTTTAAACTTTAAGCTAAATTTTTTGGAACTCAAAACTCACAACCTCCCTCTCCCAAACCGTTCCTACAACAATTTGTTGATGTTGCATGATCATGTATAGGCCTACATTTATTATGTATTATATTGTTTATGTTTAAAATAACATTTAAACATCAAACTCCTCTGACCTCATCTGGTCTTTCCAAAGACGCGCGCACACACACAGAAAGGGAGAATGCTATGCTGTAACATCTACACACACGGAGCTACTGCTGTTCTTGGGCGGATATGAGACTCTCCACAGGATTTTCAAAATAAGAGTATCGATATGAATCGATCTTATTACAAATTAGACCCAGGCAACTACCGCCCTGTTTCTATTCTCACCTCCATCCCGAAAGTCATGGAAAAAATAGTCTACGAACAGGTCGAAAAGTACCTAGCGGAAAAAAATCTAATCTACGAATTCCAATCTGGCTTCAGAACATCCCACTCCACTGACACATGCCTTCTCTATTTGAATGACCACATCAAACAAGAGGTGGACGCAGGCAAATACTGCGGCATGGTCATGCTGGACCTACAAAAGGCCTTTGACACGGTCAATCACTCCATTCTGATTGACAAGCTAAAAGCAATTGGTTTTGATAGTCTATCAGTGAGCTGGATGCAATCCTACCTTGAGGGGAGGGAACAGATGGTGGAGGTAAACGGTACTCTATCCCCCCCCCTCACAGTGAGCTGTGGTGTTCCACAAGGAAGCATACTAGGACCGCTACTGTTCCTAATTTATGCAAATGACATGTCGTCAGCTTGTGACTGCAACTTGTTCCTGTTTGCGGACGACTCAGCCCTGCTGGTCTCTGACAAGAACAAGTTACAGGTTGAAAAAACCCTCAGCTCGGAACTAGGCAGAATCTGCATATGGCTCGCTGATAACAAACTATCATTACACATGGGCAAAACAGAGTCCATTCTCTTCGGTTCAAATAACAAACTCAGCAAGACCGACGGCTTCTCAGTTACAGTGGGTGACAATATTGTCACAAGGAAAGATGAAATTACCTACCTGGGTTCCATCCTAGAGGCTAATCTCTCCTGTGACAAAATGGCATCCAATGTAATAAAAAAAGTCAACCAACGAACTCGATTCTTGTACCGGATCTCCTCTCTGGTAAACAAGAACACCCTGAAGACTCTGGCAGGAGCACTCATTCAGGGGTACTACGACTATGCTTGCACCTCATGGTACCAAAGCACCTCAAAGGCGCTAAAAACAAAATTACAAACATCTCAAAACAAACTGGTCAGACTACTGCTTGACCTTACTCCTAGAACCCACCTCACCCCTGCCCACTTTGACAACCTAGGATGGCTTAGAGTAGACGACAGAGTACAACAACTTGCAATGGGCCTGGTCTACAAGATACACTACACGACCAAGGTACCCATGTACATGTCAAAATACTTCCCAAAGGTCAGTGAATACCACGATCACAACACCAGAGGGAGCTCCACAAATCATGTTAAACCCAGATTCGGCTCAAATAAGGGACTAAACACGTTTCGCAATTATGCCACATCAATGTGGAACGCCCTACCCAAAGCTGTAAAGGAATGTGGATCACTACCCACTTTCAAAACCTCTCTCAAGGGACACCTACGGGAGACTGCAATTCAACACTGGCCCCTGTAAATATCCTAACCCAACCCCCTCCAATGTACAGTCATTTACCTAGTATGGTTTTGTCAATAGTTCAATGTACAATTGTGTTTGTTTGTACAGTGTCTCCTCCCCCCCCCCCCTCAATGTACAGTGTTACTTGTTTATACAGTGTGCCCCCCGCCCCCCCCCCCCCCCCAACCACCTCCAATGTAAATTACCCAGTATGGTTGTCAATATCCCAATGTACCCAACCCCCCCCACCCAACCTCCTCCAATGTACAGTTTCTACGTCAAATGTATATACTCCCTTTTCTTGACTCCTTCTGTATCACAAAAAGTACTGTATTTGCAAATCTGGTATGTCATAAATGTATAGATGTAGCAGTAGATGTATGTCATGTATGTCATATATGTCTATATGAATTGAAAATGGGGGACCCTGATGGAAACAAGACAAACGTCTTTCTCAGGTCTGCATCCCCTTAACAATTGTATGTATTGAGCCGTACTGTATTGTACCCATTCTGCAATCTGTTAAATAAAGTTTTCATTCATTCATTCATTCATCGCATCGATCCGATTCGATTGTTGATAATTACATCGATGTATCGATCTGGATCGATGTATCGTCCCACCCCTATTATTAACCGTATAATCTGCTCTGATATATATATCGCCCATACTACATGAATCATTTAACGTCGGCCACGGACTTATAAACCCCCCCCCCCCCCCCCCCCTCCGGTCACCAGCAGATGATGAGGCATGACGTTTAGGACCTTGTACATTTGACATTTTTTATCTGACGTCAATCGGTATCAAACTACATTTGATGATCTAATATATGTATTTGTGGCTATAACTCACGTTCTATGGAATGCTGCAGAAAACGATAAAAACATATTTATACTTTAGACCATATTTTAGTATGAATGTGTGAATGAAAAAGTAGAACGTTGCTACATCCTAAACGATAGATACTTGATGTTGAATGGGCCATAGTAATGTCAATTTAGCAATACAATTTAAAAAGTTATAGCCCTGCAAAGAAGGGGAACATCTCCATAGACAAATAGAGCTGGCAGAGGACGGTATAAGATCAGAATAATCCCTGGCAGATAAAGGGTTAAAAAGTCCTTGAAATTCAAATCAACCATTCGCATTGAATGTTTTGTTCATCCATGATCATATTGTTCAGAATCAAGAAATTTTCTTTTTTTGTTCTGTTATAAAAATCTGACGAGTCGCTGTCTCACGCACTCCCAACTGCTTTTCCTCATTTCTTCACGTGTGATGCTCTAGCTGGCAAGCAGGCCAAGAAGATGCTTAAAAAACCAGCATTTAAAAGTTAATTGTATTCTTCGAGTGACATCCTTGAAAATGAAAAATAGTGCCTGGAAAAGTATTTAAAAGTCCTTGAATTTCATTTTGCAATGTCTGTGGGAACCCTGCATTTCTGAAATATGATTTCCTGTTTTTAGGTGCACCAGGTGTGGGAAGGAGCCACATCAAAAACGCCCTGCTCACCAGATACCCCGAGAAGTTTGCCTACCCTGCAGCACGTATGTTGTGTCATCATCTTGGCCGGTTAAGGTTTAAGGTTAGAAATGAAAGGTTTTCTCAGGGAGCCTCCCTCTGTGCTTTTTGAGATGACCAGAAGCCCCATGTTCACTTTCCTTGTGTGGGGAAATAACTTAACCGCAAGCTGATTGGAAGTTGCAGAGGAAGTCCCGCCTCCTGTGAATAATAATATCCACGTGATACGTTACTCACGATGTCAGTGGCCTCGTCCACATCCCATTCACTCATGCCATTGGCCACTTCCAAGAGGTTGGCCACATGGTCCCGCCGCCCAAATTATTAGAATTTATTTTTTGCAACATACCAGAAGTGTCCTTTGCTGTGTTAACCCTTTCACTACCACACTACAGACGGTTAACCCTTTCACTACCACACTACAGACGGTTAACCCTTTCACTACCACACTACAGAAGGTTAACCTTTCACTACCACCAAGGGTTAACCGTCTGTAGTGTGGTAGTGAAAGGGTTAACCTTCTGTAGTGTGGTAGTGAAAGGGTTAACCGTCTGTAGTGTTCTGTAGTGTGGTAGTGAAAGGGTTAACCTTCTGTAGTGTGGTAGTGAAAGGGTTAACCGTCTGTAGTGTGGTAGTGAAAGGGTTAACCAAGTTTCAAGTTCAAGTTTCTTTATTAGTCGTCATACAGAAGTACAGAATACTTTTATATGAAATGCTTCTTTCTGTTTTGCTCCAGAGATTGTGCTAGATAAAAATAGATAAGTATAAAATAAGTATAGTAAGTATAAAATAGAAGTCAAGTATGTAGACAAAAGTGTTCAATATATACCGTACATATATACAATGTACAATGCAGAGTAGAAAAGTAACTGAGTTACCATACAATATACTATATACTATACAGTACAATGCAGAAATGGGATGAGGTACAATTTAGGTACAGTTTACAGTAAGGTGTAATGTACCTTCTGTAGTGTGGTAGTGAAAGGATTAACCCATTGTCGTGTGGCAGTGAAAAGGTTAACCTGTGTATAGTCGCAGTGAAGGGTTAACCGTTTGGTAGTGCGGCAGTGAAAGGGTTAAGTCCGAGCTGTGACTCCCTGTCCCCGTGCAGACACCACCCGGCCGCCGCGGAAGGACGAGGAGAACGGCCAGGACTACTTCTTCATCTCCGACGAGGACATGACCAAGTGGATCTCCGGGAACAAGCTGCTGGAGTACGGCAGCTTCCAGGGCAACATGTTCGGCACCAAGATCGAGACCGTCACGCAGATCCACGAGCAGGGCAAGATCGCTCTGCTAGATATTGAGCCACAGGTACGCCTTCTTCACAATTCATGCCATTTTGTGGACACTTATTGAAAGTACAAATACGTGAGTGAGTGAGTGAGTGAGTGAGTGAGTGAGTGAGTGAGTGAGTGAGTGAGTGAGTCTGTTGGAAACATGCTAGGTTAAACCCAGGGGTGTAAAGTACTTGCGTAATTGTACTTTACTTGAGTATTATTAGGTTTGTATACTTGCACTTTTACTCAATTACATTTCAGAGGAAAAAAACATACTTTTTACTCCTTACATTTAGCCAGATACTCTGACTTTTACTTGAGTATGATTTTGAGATGGTACCCATACTTTCACTTAACCCTTTCACTGCCACGCTACCAAACGGTTAACCCTTTCACTGCGACAATACACAGAAGGTTAACCCTTTCACTGCCATACAACAGCAGGTTAACCCTTTCACTGCCACACTACAGAAGGTTAACCCTTTACACACTACCGACGGGGTAACCGTTTTTTTATATAATAATAATTATATTAGATTGTGAAAAAAACAGACCCCGGTGGGCGGTCGTTAGTGGTTAACATACCGCTGTATTCGTTTGGTACACTACACAGCCGTTCGGTATGGTACGGTACACACTGAAACGGTTCGGTACGGATACGTGTACCTTTACACCCCTAGTCGGTAGTGTGATAGTAAAGGATTAACCTTCTGTAGTGTGGCAGTGAAAGGGTTAAGTATAATTTCTGGGTACTTTTTACACCCCTGGTTAAACCTAGATCCCTCTACAGTACAAACTATCTGTGTCCGTGCACTCAACCAAAATCATTCAGTGAAGTTACAGTAGTAAGAACATTTTTTGAAAGGCTCTCAAAGGCATACACAGACCTTTTAGCAAAAACAAATCTCTTTTGATATATTATTCACTGTTATGAGATGAGAAGATCGCTGTTGGTTTTATCTTTGTTCGTCCAGTATTGCCTGTGTCATGGCGCATGCTAACCCTTTAGCACAGTGCACCCGTTAAGTGGTCGGTATAAACTAGCTTAGCTGTGTATGTTCAAATAAATTTATAAAATATAATAATGGGTGTGAATTGCCCAAAATATTTTGTTCTGTTCTAGTGAAGAACTATCGAACCTCCAGGTTCTATTGTTCACATAAGTAAAGAATCCTTTAGTGAGTTTTTACTTATTGTAACTGAGGGGTTACAAAACCCTGACTGTATTAAAGATTGTGATAGATTAAACCACTGCTAGTTATGTACTTTAATTACTGGCCAAACAGTACATCAAATATAGATGGTGAACACCCACAAGAACACGGCATTGACACAGAAATACTATTGGAGGGTAATTTATTATTATTAGGCAACGTTAGGTTACAGAATGAGAATTAGGGTCGCGCTTGTATGGCGAAGAATATACGTAAAGTCAGTCAAGAGCATAAGTCACTAAGAATAGCAGGAATCCTACGATGGGTCTAAGCTGACGCCACCTGTTGTATAGTAGCAATTATATAGGGCAACACCGGTACCAACTGGAGACAATGGGTTCCCTCCGGGGTGTAAGGCCTGGAGGGTAGAGGAATGTTCGGGTACTCCGTCTGAGTCAACGGGGAATAAAGAGACTCCAGGTACAGGAGTCGGTGCTTGTACTCCCTTGATCAGCAGACAAAAGCAATAGTTGTAATCCAAGATGCTCGACAGCATTGACGACAGCTAGCCAGCCCCTTCCACGAGGCAGGCCCGAGTGGTAATCCTCACGAGGTTAAATCCCAAACGATAGTGGAAATCAACGGTACTCTTCTCCGGTAGTCACGTCCCAAATCAATATAATCCAACCAGGAATGGTTCTGCAATCGCCGGCGCCGATTCTCCTGTGTACATGTCCAACGGTTCTCGCCTAGGACTCCTCGGGTGTGGGCGACGTATTTAGGCCACACAGCCTGGATAAGTGCACTAGCTAAAGACACGACGAACCGATGGGTAATGCTACACACGGAAGAACTGTGGCCGCACAATATACAATAAATGATCGACTATTGACTTCACATTAGATTAAGTCGAACTCAACGTTACTTCATTAAACTCTGACACTTTAACATTCTATTCGCACGCGGTTCTCAATGCTCTATTTAGACGCAAGGTTTCTCACTTCACTGCACGTTGACTCGTGGTGAAGGTGGGTAAGGTTTTGAACTAGTTACTGCTGTTTACACCTGCGCCGTATTTATACTTAAGTGAATATCTAGTCCCAACCTCAGTCCTTGTCTCGTATTACTACGCTGACTCTGGGCATGTTCTGACATGCCTGCAGTTGTCTTTGAACTTGCCGTTGGGGGCTTGCGCGTTGGCGCCTGGGGGCGCTGTCCAATAGGAGAGCGAATATTACTCTGGTCTGTACGCAGGTAAAGGGATATTCCGTGTATATATATAAATAATATACAAAGTATATCAAACGATACATATATATATTCAGTTTAATCTGGCCCTTCACAACACTTATTTATAGTCAGAATTTATTGTCATTATACAGCACAAGTACAGTACAACAAAAAGAGGTTTGGCATCCAACCAGAGTGCAAATGTAGTGCGACAGTAATATACCATGTACAGGTGATTTAAACTGTGTATAAAATATATAAATGAGTACTACTGAGTAATAGTGCTAATCAGATGTATGTACAGAGTTGTAGTATTAATATGTACAGTGATACAGGTATAAAGAACATAATGGTAGTAAGTCATACTGGCCAGCAGCGTAACTAGTAAGAGTAGGTAAGGGATATGTACAGATCGATAATAGTATCTACATATATGTAAAAAAGGATTATATGCAGGTATGTACAGACAGATGTGGATATATATATATATATATATATATATATATATATATATATATATATATATATATATATATATATATAGGGTAATAATAGATATACAGCATATACAGCACTATTGTACATTCTATCATACAGAGTTATATGGGTAGACTATAGTATGAGTTAGGTAGTTATGATAATTATGATTACAGTGTAGGGCAGTTGTAGACAGCAGTAGGTAGGTATAATTTGAGTATAGGCAACGGAGTTCAGAGTGCGTACAGTATGGATAACAGCCTAGGGTATAGGCAATGGAGTCCGAGTTGATATGGTAGGGCGGCTGTCATTGTGGTACAGAGTTCAGAGTTTATATGGTATGGGGGGGGGGGGGGGTGGGGGGCTGTCATAATTTTTTTTTATCTTGAACATTTTCAACCATAAACACACAAATTTGCAATAACAAAATAAAAAAATACAAATAAAATATATCTTCCTAGACATGGAAGCAATAATCAACATAGCTCAAGACAATGGTTTTGATCGAGAAGGGACAGAAAGAAGCAAAGCGTATCTGGTCCTGCCCCTTCCTTACAATATCATATTAATATGTAATAAGTTATCTATCGATATCACAAAATAATATACCTATCCACTACAGCAAAAGATAAATAAATTATTACAAAAATACTAGTTCACGTTATTTTCAAGCTCCTCTAACTTATACTTGTCCAAGAATTCCTGTTTATAATCTGCATTTAAACATTTCAATAGTATTACTTGTTTTTATTGCTACATCAAGGCCACCATGGTACAGAGTAAGTGGTAAGTGCATGTTTCTCTAATCTAATGTAAAATGTGCTGCATTGCCTTGTTCCCCCCACAGACCCTGAAGCTGCTGAGAACGGCAGAGTTTGCTCCTCTGGTGGTTTTCATCGCACCGACCAACACGGCTGCCCAGGTGCTCTTTACTTTTCTGAGGAGAAAGTACATTTAATGGTGACGTTGCACTTTGGCAACTAAACAACACATGTTTTTCTCTCCAAACACATTAGAATGATTTGATGGCCTCCCAACACCAGTTGCCCCCGACTTTACCATAGAACTTGAGCTACTGTGGCAATACCAGGTGTAGGGGTGGCAGAATAAAACAACACAGACGAGTTGTGTTTCCCAAAATAATACTTTCTCTTTATTTTCTAATCAAACAAAATATTTCACGGTTCTCCTCACTCTCTCTCTGACTTCAACTTAGACTGCCTGCCGGGGGGGCTTTTCCACTGAACCGTTCTGTCTGCTCGCCCCTGATATGAGAGAGTGAGCGTGTGTGTCCTTCCTTGGGCCCTATTTGCTCGACGCATCGCGTCGTGATTCGCTAGCTGGTCTTGATGGCCTCATTAGCGGCAGGTGGCCTGATATGGGGCGCCCTTCAGTCACCAAGCCCGGTGGTGGCTTGGGGTTGCCACACCACCTAATACGTGAATGGACCTGTCTCAAACCCTGCCCTCTTTTCTTGATCCTCCAATCACAACTGTCGCTAAGTTTGTCCGAGGTAAGCGACAGTTGTGATTGGAGGATCAAGAAAAGAGGGCAGGGTTTGAGACAGGTCCATTGGCTGTTAGTACGTGTTAGAAACAGAATTGACCATCGGCCTGAAGTAGACATCCTCAAGATGCCCACGGTAGCTCAATATTTGGTGACAAAAATACATTAACACATTCGGGGCCAGGTTTTCATTACATAGTTTCACTGTGTGCGTCACGTTGTTTGTAGAGCTAAATCTATATTTTATATTATAGCTATGGATACAATACCATGGTCATTTGACAGTAACTATCCTCCGATGCAAAAAAGAATAAATGTTTCATGGTTCATGCGTCATCCCGTGGTGAATATGAGTATAATTTCGGAATGATCCGGGCTAATTCCTGGGAGGCTGGCTATAGGGCGCAACGTGAATTCTACTAGAACCATTGGCGTTTTCAAATCAAATGCATATGATGGCCGGTACTGCACCTTCGGAGTCCCAGTATGCCTTTTAACGGCAACATACAGGTCCCTGACATTGAATAGGATATTAAAATCGGAGAAAAAGGGAAAACTATCCAAAAACTTATATATACGTTAACACTGACCGCCAGCACCAGGGGGCGCTGATCCCCCTTCAGCGCAAGGTCTTTATTCAATGGATATAGTTTTAGACTGCGACATTTGCGAGTGCTTAAAATATATCTTATATTATAGCTATGGGTCTAATACACCCGTTGATTGTCAGTGAGTTGCGTCCAGTCAACATGCACAAAACAGATTGTTTTTTCATCCGTACATTTCCGCTTTATACCGTTTTGAATACGAGTATGGTTTGGGTGATTCTGAGTAATTTCAGGAAAAGACGAGAAAAAGGCATTTTAGTGTAATCCAGTCATCATGTTGTAATTTTTCGGCTGATTATTTTTTTACTTCACTCTAGATTGACATTCATCACAATTCTGTGGCGGGAGTCACTCTGTGAATACAAACATAGAAGACAGCTGTGGGGGAGGTGGTCAGTGGAGGGACAGTGAGGAGTTTACTGTATAAATATTTAGGGTGACACTTCTCTACAAGCAAAACTTGATGGGACATAATCATAACCGACTTCAGTGTCCTCCATGTTCACGTCCATCTTCTTTACTGTTGATTTCCGCATGCGGTGTCCGTTCAGGAGCAGTGACCAGTTCACACCGGGATCTGATATTGGCCACATATAAAAGAAAACCAATGTGAACCCTACACTCTGCATCTTCTGGCCGCCTCAGACCCACTCCTATCCGAGCTCCGGGAGGGTCATCAAGGAGAAGCCGCCTTTTCTCAGTCTTTGCCCCACAATGGTGGAACGAACTACCCACCCGAGTCAGGACAGCCGAAACCCGTCCAATCTTTCGCCGTCAACTAAAGACGCACTTCTTCAACCATTATCTGAAATTTAAAAAAGAATAATCTAACCCTAACTAACCTTACTGTCATGCACTTGTCCTAATATACTAACCTACACTGTAGCACTCAACACTTTGATGAACATTGTTACTCAGCTGATAGAGTTGTGCCCTTCCTGATGGCTTGTCGTACAGAACTTGTAAGTCGCTTTGGATAAAAGCGTTTCAGCTAAATGACTAAATGTAAATGAACAACCAAACAAAAAATATCAGATCTTGAGAATTGAGCTCTAAGGCCTGCGGTTTGAACATAGCCTAAAACATTGTTGTCGGTGTGTCCTCCTCTTTATAGACGGAGTCTCTGCAGGCGATCCAGAAGGAGTCCGACGCCATCCGGGCCACGTACCGGCACTTCTTCGACGAGATCCTCATCAACAACGACGTGGACGACAGCGTGAAGGGGGTGGAGGAGGCCATCGAGCGCGCCACGTCCACCCCACAGTGGGTGCCTGTGTCCTGGGTGTACTGACGACCGGCTGTCGCTGAGCGTGATTTTAGTTTTGCCGGAAAAAGTTAAATAAATGAATAAAACAGTGCAATATCACTCCCTCCTGCGCGAGACCTTGGCGGAGCGTGCGATGCCTCGGGCGTCTCTCTGGTTTGGATTAACTGTTCAGTTTAATGCGATTGTTGTCATTGAGATGTTCTTTTCTCTTCTTTTTTTCTTTTTGTACAAAAGCATCCCAGCAAATAAATGTAAGCAATATAGTGAAAAGATGGATTCTCAAGAAGCTCACCAGGGGATATATATTTTCAAAGGTACTCACAGTTGCACGAGGGTTTCAAACAGACAAACGCTAGGGTTTGAAAGCTCGGCGTTGCTAATAAACATTTTATATATTTTTTATAAACTGCTCAACACGGCTCAAAGCGGCTTTAGCTGCCTGATGCGCCTGCGCGGTGATCACAGCGCACAGCGCATCAGGCACCCAACGCCGGAAATAAAGCTGTGTTGACCAGTGTTGACCAGTTTATAAAAATTATTTAAAATGTTTATTAGCAATGCCAAGCTTTCAAACCCTAACGTTTGTCTGTTCGAAAACCTTGTGCAACTGTGAGTACCTTTGAACGAACGGTTCGGGTAGGACCAGTTCTTCAGGGTAAATCTAGGCTGGTTTGCCATTGCTGTTGACCAATGCAAGAAATAATTACATGAACCACAACTGTGAAGAAAAAATTCTCACTTTAAACCGACAGGGTTCCATTATATGTGTAAACATGGTCTCTTACGAGACAAAGGCACACTGTGTAAGAGGCATGTGTAACTATCACTGTGGATTTGGTCGTTTGTGCCGTTATGTTATTAAGGGGGTGAGTCGTGACGTTTTCTTTATTTTAAAAAGGTTTTGGCCACGTGCGAAAATGCAAAGACAAGGAAGGTGTGTCTTCTACATGCAATTGTTTTCACCGAATCATCATCATCATCAACAGCCTCAGTTATTTCAGCTCATCAGAACTGTATACCTCATGGAATAAAGTAAAGGCGGCTTTAACTGAATAAAAAGTCCCCCCACTCCGTCGCAACTGTCCTGTCTGTGGCGGCCTCCTTCCTTTAAGCTAATGTTAGAAATGCTCAGGTTTGTTTTGTAGTTACCGTGTCATGTGACTTGTTTGCATCATGTGGTTCCTGCAGAGCTTCTCTGACAGGTATGACGAGTACACAGGTATGAGGGGTACACGGGTATGAGGGGTACACGGGTATGAGGGGTACACGGGTATGAGGGGTACACAGGTATGAGGGGTACACGGGTATGAGGGGTACACAGGTAGGAGGGGTACACGGGTATGACGAGTACACGGGTATGAGGGGTACACGGGTATGAGGTACACAGGTAGGAGGGGTACACGGGTATGACGGGTACACGGGTATGAGGGGTACACAGGTAGGACGGGTACACGGGTATGACGAGTACACAGGTAGGAGGGGTACACGGGTATGAGGTACACAGGTAGGAGGGGTACACGGGTATGAGGGGTACACGGGTATGAGGGGTACACGGGTATGACGAGTACACGGGTAGGAGCGGTACACAGGTATGAGGTGTACACACGGGTATGATGGGTACACTGGTAGGAGGGGTACATGGGTATGAGGTACACACGGGTAGGAGGTGTACACACGGGTATGACCTTTCACCTGAAATATGCAAAGAACTGACATCCACTTCAAATTCTCTTTAAACTATTTTCCATCCGTGAAGACAAGAGGGTCCTCTTCTCTCACCGCCGCGGTCAAGAAGGCATTCGCTAATCTAATGGAACCAACTGCGATGGAATCTAATTCATCCGGATAGTAGTGCCGTTCCTTTGTTAGCGGGTGCAAAAGTCATTCCATTTGACATTTTTCCTGAAAAATGAAGAATGAACCCGACTCAAGGCTCCAGTAGTTTGAGTGTATTCGCCTCTTCTTCCCCTCTGCAGTGAGCCTCATCGACAAGGCTCGGGACCCTTACTGACCCCCCCCCCCCCCCCCCACTGTGTTACATTAACACACCCCTACTGGATTAATTAGTGTATATACTTGATATACATTAACCTTTGCGTGGTGAGAAATTATTTTTATTTTTACCTGACACTTATTGCAGCGGCCCGCCTGACCTCAAACCTACCGAAGTCGGCCCATGTCACCCCACTTCTTAGGGACCTGCACTGGCTCCCCATTGCTGCACGAATCCGCTTCATTCAAGGCCCTCGACCTGGCATACCGTGCGGCAAAGGGAACCGCTCCCGCCTACCTCCGGTCAATGGTCTCTAACTACACACCCTCAAGACCCCTACGCTCTGCGTCTTCTGGCCGCCTCAGACCTACTCCTATCCAAGCTCCGGGAGGGTCATCAAAGAGAAGCCGCCTATTCTCAGTCCTTGCCCCACAATGGTGGAATGAACTACCCACCACAGTTAGGACAGCCGAATCCCGTCCAATCTTTCGCCGTCGACTAAAGACTCACTTCTTCAACCATTATCTGAAATGATAAAAAAAAAAAAAAATCTAACCCCGACTAACCTTAATGTCATGCACTTGTCCTAATAAACTAACCTACACTGTAACACGCAACACTTTGATGAACATTGTTACTCAGCTGATAGAGTTATACCCTTCTTGCTGTCTTGTCGCACAGAACTTGTAAGTCGCTTTGGATAAAAGCGTCAGCTAAATGACTAAATGTAAATGTATTGGCTGTGACTCATTTTCAGTGAAGAACATATACAATAACCCATTTTCATTGAGTTACATATGTGGTGTTCAGTGTGTGTGGAAATTGTAGGAAAGTCCAAATGAAACAAAATGGATCCCTGGACCTCCACCTTGTTTCATTTATATTTGTTCAAGAGCAACACGATTTATTCCGTTCATGTCTTGAATAGTATTTCTTTATTACAAAAAAATGTCATATGCTGTCTAGATTGCTTGTCATTTATATAGTTAGCATGCTTATTTTTTACACTTTATGATAAATCACAATAATGTTGTGGTCCACTGTACCTGTTATTTTGGGGAATAACAAAAATGCAAACGCCACCCAAGGGTTTAAATATTATTTGGAGGTACTTTTTTATAAAGTTCTAAACCTGTTACTGTGACACACTGGGAGATACATAGTGTTGTGATTTACTGAAATTATTTTTACACCAATAATTGTTTAGTGGCTGCTTATGACTCACCAAGGTGGCTACAACATGGCGTCTGTGTCGGTGGTTATGACTCACCAAGGTGGCTACAACATGGCGTCCGTGTTGGTGGTTATGACTCACTAAGGTGGCTACAACATGGCGTCCGTGTCAGTGGTTAAACTTATGACTCACCAATGTGGCTACAACATGGCGTCTGTCGGTTATGACTCACTAAGGTGGCTACAACATGGCGTCTGTGTCGGTGGTTATGACTCACTAAGGTGGCTACAACATGGCGTCTGTCTGTGGTTATGACTCACTAAGGTGGCTACATCGTGGCGTCTGTCGGTTATGACTCACTAAGGTGGCTACAACATGGCGTCTGTGTCGGTGGTTATGACTCACCAAGGTGGCTACGACATGGCGCCTGTGTCGGTGGTTATTATGACTCACCAAGGTGGCTACAACATGGCGTCTGTGTCGGTGGTTATGACTCACTAAGGTGGCTACAACATGGCGTCCATGTCCGTGGCTTATGACTCACCAAGGTGGCTACAACATGGCATCCATGTCAGTGGCTTATGACTCACTAAGGTGGCTACAACATGGCGTCCGTGTCGGTGGCTTATGACTCACTAAGGTGGCCACAACATGGTGTCAGTGGCTTATCACTCAATGATGAGATGGCCACAACATGGCGTCCGTGTCAATGGCTTATGACTCACTGATAAGGTGGCCACCATGTGATGTCCACACACACCCACCTGGCAGAACTCTGGTAATAAATGGCTCTGGTCCTAATTGAGCAGATCTCAGAGGGTCTGACTGAGAATGGGCAGATTCTGACTCTAAAATGGCTCGGGTTCGTTTGTGGCACTCAATTCCCTCCCAAAGACAAAATGGATATTTTAACCAAATACATTTCAGCTTTAAGAAGAGTTCACATGGATGTGCTAAGTGGGAGCACCATGCGCCCCAGCCGTCCCATTGGGCCCAGGAGAACCAGGCGCTCCAGGTGTTTCATGTGACCCCTTGTCGGCTGTGCTAGTGTTAAGAAGAGGGTCAGGACACATTATTGCCTCACTAACTATTCCCATATCAAATATGAAAACGGAATAAAGGATATATAGGCCAGTCATACATCACTGAGCTATCAAGCCACAGGTAGCTAAGCACAACTGTCTCTCGTCTGTTAACAGTTGGCGGCTCGCTCTTCTGCAATTCCAGGAAGTCTTCAAAGAGTGCCATATTTCACTTTCTATTTATCCGAGCTTTTTACATCTCATTGCCAACAGGAGATTGTTTTTATCAGCGGGAGTTGGCCCCTGTTGTGGATATCTGTTTTCTGATGTAAAGTAATTACCCTCTATTGCTGCTGTCTGATGAAAACCTTATTTATTCAAAATGATTTTTTTAGGACCTCAGTAAAAACAGCCTTGTTTCCAGACTGTCACCTGCATGTTTCTAATCACAGTGTGTGCCACGGGCCATCAGGTCATGGAACTAAAATGACCATATTGTGTTTCAAGTGAATCTTGAAAACCACCCAAATTGGAGTTTTGAGGTATTCACGACAATGGCAATTGACCATATTCACACGGTGGCCATTTTGCTCTTATGCCATGCTCAGGTTGGGGTTCCTAATTGGTTGGAAAGGAACCCAACCTGAGCATGACATACGAGCAAAATGGCCGCCGTGTGAATAGGTCAATGAACATGAAGGTTCAAGGGGGGGGGGGGGGGGTAATGTATTCACATATAACGGCTCAACTACAAGTTTGCATTCACGTCGCCTTGGAGTGACTACCAAATACTTCTATAGATGACTCTGACTGTTGAATGTTTAAACACATTTGACTATAGAGGGAGAGCTGCTCTGTAGTTTTGGGAAGGAAGTGAAGTAAACCCCTGGGGTGGCGTGCACAGATATGGCCGAAGGGGGGCTTGAGTGCCCCTCCACGTAGGTGGTTACGTCATTGCCGTTTTTCGTGTTCCACCCTCTGTCCAACGCAATGTATTTCCCCATTGCCCATTTCTAAATCGTCTCGTTTAAAACAAATAAAGCATTCAAATTTGCATGGTGTACCTCTCTGTGCGTATTCATCCACAATCTATAGCTCAACATGAAAATATTAGCAACTAATCACTAAAGAAATCGCCAAATTTTATTTCCACCAAAAAATGCTTAAACAATAATGTTAGTGATAGAAGGGAACTCATTTTGTGCAAAAATGGAAAGCTTTTCAATTTCCATGCGGCATAATTGTTACAATAGCCGATAATCCATTTTCCCAATGATAACTCCCTATACGGGTGGATCAACCAGTTCCCCCCCTTGAGCCCCTGCCCCCCAAATCATCTGTGCACGCCCCTGCAACATTTTGGGGAAACAAGTGTATGATACATATTTAAGGGTGCCTGAACAACAAAGTGTTCTAACAGGAATAAGTGTATCCTTGTAACATTGTTGGAAGCCTAAGAGTCAGTGGTCGTGGTGGTCCAACCTCCTTCCATGTTTCATATGGTCACCTTAACCATCGAGTCAACCATTACAAAAATCACACCTTTAGCCCTTTGCCGAAAACTGCGATCTCAGTAAAACATATCTTTTTCATGTATTGTTCCAATTTTTTTTCATGAATATCATTATTAACTTCAGTCCCATACATATTGAATATTTATTCATTTTCAGGATTTTAACTATTTTTTAAATGAACCCTAACCTGTTAATTTCTGCGACTAGGGTGAAAGGTGTGACATATTTATGCAGTGCGCTTAACACTTTCAGTGCGGGCCGTGTTTTCCTTTTTACCCCGTTGAATGCCACCATCCACGGCCAATGTTAACGTTAATATCGCCTAATCTATGTTTTAAATTATGACTATGTGTCTAATCTGCCCGTCGCTTATCAAAGACTAATTTTCCAGTCAACATTGGCAAGGCAGATTGTATTTTTATCGCTTCATTTCCGTTTGATAGCATTTTGAAAATCACCCATTTTCCGGGGAAAAACAACCCATGCCTATGATAATCGCCTTTTACTGGAATATTCCAGAACGCTGTCATTTGTCGGCCTATTTATGAATCGTTTTCAAATAAACGCTAGATGATCGATAGTATATGTGTGCGCATGCACGCTCGTGCCGTGCGCTGATAATCGCTGCTCTTATTTCCTCATGGCTTTTACAGTCAAAACAGCCATATCACATATCACATAAACGCTTATATATCCGTGAAAACTAGTCTGATTATCCTAACACTGATAACATAGATTCCTTACCTGAGGTCAGATGGTATCCAAATGGTTTATTCCAATTTCCGATCGCCATTCGAAAAAATCGATAAATGTATTGATCCATCGTGTGTACAGTATAACACATGATCCGCGCGGCTCAGAGGCTCCAGAATGAACTCTGGTAGACCCCGGCTGCATCAGTGAGAAGTAAAATGTGGAGTCAGAAATCCGTTCTCCCATTCACTTTCATTGAGTCCATTCCAAAAGGGTGATTTACCATCTGGGAGACGATAGGGGGCGCTTTTTTCACATCTGAGCGCCGGCGGTCCCTGGATCTCCAACGGTAGGCTCGCGTGATGCAATATGATTTCAGATCGCTAATAAAAAAATAAAAAATAAATACCAGAGAATACTCGTGACCGTGGCATTCAACGGTCGGGGCATAAACCCGAGAAAAGCCGTGAGTGGCACTCAAAGTGTGATTAAAAAAATTAAAAAACATGGATTATTGGAATGTGAGTCAAAGATGTGAGACTGAGCTACTTTCCTGGCATATACATCAAATATAGCCAACGCTATCCACACACACGTGAAAAAAAGGCTATTTGCCGAGAATTGTGACAAGGGTGAGTGGAGGGTTAATATAATGGCTTATGTTTTTTTTCCTGGTAAAATTGCCTACATCCTTCATTGAAAAGATCATGCTGTTCCTACCCAGTTCTGAAATGATTAATAAACATCATATTCTATATTTGTTTCAGTTTATAAATTTTTTCTCAAAACTTGAAAATATGGCTTATGACAAATGACCATTATTTTAAGAAGGTGACGATATGCAACATAAAGAAGTATGGTCTTGGTTTACTCTGAGTTCATACTTACTTCAAGCGTTTTAATTTGATTTGATGACATAATGTGCATAGTGCAAAAGCAGGTTTCAAACGTGGTCATGCGGGCAAATAGGCCGTTGAAGCGCCCTCTGGTGGTTGGAGAGGGGAAGAAAGAACATCTCCCAGAAGGGAGTTGAATTCACTTCCTTTATTGATCCCCTTGGGGAAATTCAGGCATCATAGCAGCAGAGGGGAGGGGAGGTAGTACAGGTAGTAAAAAGCAGTGTAAACAATATAACAAATCAATATGCTTAACATAACATAATTAACTCTGGACATGTGCATAATGGTCAACAAGGTGCGAGATGAGGGTATGCCCTCTCAGTTATATTTGCCCTACAATAATAGTTACATAATCTAATCCAATAATCTAAATCGAATCTAATATATAGTCTGGAAAAAAAACTAAATGCTGAATATATGCAATATATAATCTAATAATCTAAATCTAATCTAACATAATATTGGGGGGTATGAGTCTGTGGCTGAACGTACTTCTCATCTTGACTAGCTCTTCGTAGAGGGGTGGGAGGGATTCTCCAGGATAGCAGCCAGCCTCCTTCTCATCCCCCTCTCTGCCACCACCTCTAGTCTGACCAGCTGGACTCCCACCACAGAGCTAGCCTTCCTCACCAGCTTGTTCAGTTTGTTGGTGTCCCTCGAGTTGATCTACACTGCTTCAACTAAACTAAATGTGTTTCAATAGAACATTTTTAAAAGTCAACCCAAGTTCTGGCAAACCGGTCAAGAGGGTTTTACACATTCTGGCCTCTGTCAACAGTTGTCTCCAACAACAAAGCATCGAAGATACTTGGATTTCAGCAACATGATCCTGGCGCTGCTCTGATGGCTGCCTCTCTGATCGCTCCGACGAGACTGTGCTTTATTTTGTTAATTTTTATAGTATTAGGAGTTTTATTTGCACCAACTGTTGGTGCATTATATGTGTATGACCGTCAGTCAATCATTGACATTGGATTAAGAAAAACTTACCGTTTGGATTGCTCTCTGGATCGGATCGCTGAACAGCAGAAATGGCCCGCCGAGATCCTTTGTTATGCCGGCCATGGACAAGACCACCAGAAGCCGCCGCGAAGACGAGGAAAAAGGGCTGGGATCCGAAACAGGCTGAGATCCAGACGACACCGTACACCACTTCCCAGTATATTGCTAGCCAATGTACAATCAATAGACAATAAACTGGATGACATCCGAGCAAGGATTCAATATCAAAGAGACGTTAGGGACTGCAATGTCCTTTGCTTCACCGAAACATGGCTAACACCGGAGGTTTCAGATCACGCGATTCAACCAGCGGATCACTTCTTTATCCATAGGAAGGATCGGACACAATCAGAGTCCGGTAAACAACGTGGTGGAGGTATTGCCTTCATGTTTAACAAAAATTGGAGTGATCCAACGAATGTGAAGGAATTATCCAATCACTGCTCCCCAGAACTGGAATATATAACCATCAAGTGTCGTCCTTTCTTCCTCCCGAGGGAGTTAACGGCGATCATCCTGGTCGGAGTGTATATTCCACCGCAAGCCAACAACAACGCCGCGCTCTCCAGACTACACGACGAGGTAAACAATATACAAGCGACGAACGTTAACGCCGCCATTTTAGTACTGGGAGATTTCAATAGCGCCAATCTGAGAAAGGTATTGCCTGATTTCTACCAGCATGTGACTTGCAACACCAGAGGCGGTAACATCCTAGATCACTGTTACACGCAATTTAAAGGTGGCTACAAGGCTCATTCTGATAGTGGCTTTGGCAAGTCAGATCACGCATCCATTTTCCTTACACCAAAGTACAGACAAAGAATTAAAAGTACTCCCGTAGTCTCGCGAGAGGTGCAGAAATGGGATGTGACGTCAGAGGATACACTAGTGTCAGTGTTTCACAACACAGACTGGATTGTATTCCGCGACACAGATAACATTAATGCCTACACGGAGACAGTGCTGGACTATGTCTGTACTAGGGTGAAAGAAACAATCCCCACTACCAAAATGAAAGTTTACCCAAATCAAAAACCCTGGGTAGACAAATCCGTCCGTGAAGCTCTGAGAGAGCGCACCAAAGCATACAATGACGGCCTAGTGGCAGGCAACATGAACGACCACAAGGTGGCGCAACACAACGTAAGGAGGACAGTGTCAGAGGCCAAACGGCGCTACAGGGATAAAATTGAACTCCAGTTTGAACAAGCTGACTCTAGAGCTATGTGGCAGGGGCTCAAAACGATGACAGACTACAAAGGCGCCTCCCTCAAACTGAACAGTGACATCTCCTTAGCAAACGACCTCAATACCTTCTATGCGAGGTTTGATGCTGGTAATAACAACACCAGCTCACAAGCCTCGGCAATGGGGGGGGGGGGGTCGGCTGCTGATGGAGGCGCAGTGTTCAGGGTAACAGAGCATGAGGTGAGGCGGACCTTTAAAAAAGTGAATATCAGGAAGGCAGCAGGTCCGGACGGCATCCCCGGCCGCGTCCTAAAAGTCTGTGCCGACCAACTGGCCCCAGTATTCACTGACATATTTAACCTGTCCTTAGAACAGGCTGTCATCCCCACCTGCCTGAAGAAGTCCACTATTATCCCTGTACCCAAAAAATCCAAGCCTGCTTGCCTCAACGACTACCGCCCTGTAGCTCTCACCTCCATAGCCATGAAGTGCTTTGAGAAGCTAGTAAAGGGCTACATCTGCTCCTCCCTCCCCATCAACATGGACCCCCTGCAATTTGCATACCGCCCCAACAGGTCCACGGAGGACGCCATATCCCATGTGCTGCACACAGCAGCATCACACCTGGACAAGAGGCAGGGGAACTATGTGAGAATGCTATTCATCGACTACAGCTCGGCATTCAATACCATAGTCCCCTCCATACTCATAGCCAAGCTCAGGGACCTGGGCTTGGGCTATGACCTCTGCCAGTGGGTCTTGGACTTCCTGACTGGCAGACCCCAGGTGGTGAGAGCAGGCAACTGCACCTCCTCATCCATCACCCTCAACATAGGGGCCCCCCAGGGCTGTGTTCTGAGTCCCCTCCTCTACTCCCTGTACACACACGACTGTGTGGCTCAGCGGAGTAGCAATACAATCGTCAAATTTGCTGACGACACAGTGGTGGTGGGCCTGATCTCTGCCAACGACGAGAGGGCCTACCTGGAAGAGGTCAAGGTCCTGGCGGGATGGTGCCAGGAAAACAGCCTCTCCCTGAACGTCAGCAAAACAAAGGAGATGATTGTGGACTTCAGGAGGTCGGGGGTCAAGGACTACAGCCCCCTCAGCATCGACGGGGCACCGGTTGAGAGAGTCAACAGCTTCAAGTACCTCGGAGCCCACATATCCGAGGACTTGAAATGGACCATACACATTAACAGTGTGGTGAAGAAGGCACGACAACGCCTCTACTTCCTCAGGCGCCTAAGGAAGTTCCAAGTCAGCCAGAAGATCCTTAAGAACTTCTACTCATGTACAATAGAGAGCATCTTGACCGGCAACATCACCTCCTGGTTTGGGAATAGCACTGCAAAAGACCAAAGCAGACTACAAAGAGTGACACGTTCAGCCGAACGCACAATTGGAGGGGGGCTCCCCACCCTCCAGAACATTTACTACAAGCGTTGCAAGGGGAAGGCTAAGAGAATTATTAAGGACTCGAGCCACCCGAACAACTGCCTCTTTGAACTGCTGCCGTCAGGCAAGCGATACAGGAGTCTCAAGGCGAGCACAGAAAGACTCAGAAGTAGCTTCTATCCCCAGGCCATCAGGCTGCTAAACGAACAATGAATGAACACTACACAACAACAACCACCAAACACACATAGCACACACATCCACACGCACACACTCACTTTAAACAAACACACTGTAGCACCCACTACACACACTTTATAGCACACACCCACTTTAAACAAACACACTGTAGCACCCACTCCCCACACTTTATATTTATGGATGAAGGATTGCACTACAACTCGTACACCTTACTGTAAATTGTACCTAAAATTGTACCTCATCCCATTTCTGCTTTGCACTAGATAGTACTGTACATTAGTACACTGCATAGTTGTGTATTGTATATTATATGGTAACTCAGAACATTGTACATATGTCTATACCGAACAACTGTGACCTCATTTTCTTCTTCTAAATTCATGCTATATTATGTTATTATTTTATTTGATACTATCTTGTCTAGCACAGTCTCTGGAGCGTAACAGTAAGAAGCATTTTGTATGAAAGTATTCTGTACTTCTGTATGACAACTATTAAAGAACTTGAACTTGAACTTGAACTTGATGTATCACTGTCACAGACTACTCTGCCAGAAATAAATATTTTTAATTAAGAAAAAAAGGATGGAAGAAAACCTTTTTACTCAATTGCTGGAACCATAGATGTTCATATGACCTACTGTAGACTGTTCATGGGGGCAGAGAGCATAATTATCGTATGTGCACTGCCTGTCAAAAGTTTGGCACACTTTATCATAGCCTGCGGTTTAGCCCAAATGAATGGAAGCGCTTCCATTAATCTGTGCTTTAGGCTAGTTTGCAGTCGGATAGCTTTCTGCTGAACACACGGAGAGGAAATTGGTATTTTATCTTCTTGTCTGACTCTGGAGAAAATGGTAAGTGCATTTTCCCCACAATGGTGGCCTTTAAATGGCATTAATAGCAGAACTTTAATGCAGAGGCGTTACATTTGAATAGATTTTACATTTAAACAAAAAACAACGTTAATTATACAGTGCAAAAGAGAAAAGGGGCTTATCTTTCTTCCTATTAATGAAAATTACCTAAATGCATGGTCCAATGCAAAATAACATTTTGCCCAATATAGTGTTGATTATTGATAATGATATTTAGCTATGGCAAAAGGAATTTGTAATAATATTTCCATTGCGCTTTAGAACAAAATATAAAAAAAAAGGTTCCTCAGACAAAAAAACGTATAGACTTGTATTCCTTATATATATATATATATATATATATATATATATATATATATATATATATATATATATATATATATATATTAGGAATACAGGTCTATATGTTGTTTTTTGTCTGAGGAACCCTTTATACATAAATAATATAATTAAGAACCTGTATACATCTTATTTTGTTTTGTTTTTCAAAGGGGTGTCTGTAAATATATTCCCTCCACACTAACGTTTTATGACACATCTCTATGAAACCCCCCACTGGGGTTTATTACCACACCTCCTTTCACAGAACGCCATTTTGTTGACATGCACCTTTGCAACCAAAATAATCTCCCCCATACACGCTTTAACCCCAAACATGGTGTCAAGATATAGTGTTCATGAATGAGACACTATTTGCGGTCACGGTGAGATGATCGGGGAGACAGAATTCGCCGTCGCGGACATTAGAAGCTGGTTTATCTCTGGCTGCTCGCCACCCATTTCAACACTGAGGACTCGGCGAATGACGTCATGAAGCTATCTTCCTTCCCATAGAACTAGCGCACATAGATCTGCCATTCCAGTTCAAATAGAAAATATTGAATGGCTTGGGGTGGACAACAACATAATAATATATTTTTTGATAATGCTGGCATGAAAATAATGGTTGCTTTTGGTGCACGAGACTTACAAAGCTGATGGGTGACAGACAGGCGTATCGTGACAACAGAATTCAACTGAACAATCAATGTCAGGTGTGTTGAAAATGGGGGACCCTGATGTAAACAAGACACACGTCTTTCTCTGGTCTGCATCCCCTTAACAATTGTGTGTATTGAGCTGTACTGTATTGTACCCATTCTGAAATCTGTTAAATAAAGTTTTCATTCATTCATTCATTCATTCATTCATTCATTCATTCATTCATTCATTCATTCATTCATTCATTCATTCGTTCATTCATTCATTCATTCATGCGTTCATTCGTTCATTCATTCATTCATTCAGGTGTGTTGAACAATCCAGCTTGCTGTGTCTTTACTCCACACATGAGGACAAAACTTGCACCCATTGACAACATTATCACAATTCCATGGAGGCAATCTTATCTTATAAGGGGGGCAGGTAACTAAGAATTATTCTTCTTCCTGCTAATTTTGCCCATGGTATGGTATTTATGATTGTGTATGAAAACTCTATGATTGTATTGCTTGTTTACATGTGATGTATTGTATACATGCACTTGTATTATGTTCTTGTGTGATGTACCGCACTGTCACATTTGATTGCTGTCTGATATATTGCAAATGTTATTGCTGTCATCTTGGCTAGGTCTCCCTTGCAAAAGAGATCTTGTATCTCAATGGGACTTCCTGGTTAAATAAAGGTTAAATAAAAATAAAAAATAAATTAAATGTGGCAAATAAAACTCTGAATCTGAATCTGAATCTTAACAAATGTGTTATGTATGTACCCATGGTACACTGGGGGGGGGAGAGCTCAGTCTATCTATTTGGGTTCTATGTTTGTCCCCCTAATCCAAGGAGCGCCTGTTTATTCCCTGTTCATTATAGGGAGCCAGGGTGACACCGAGAGGACCAGGACAGGGCACTGAGCACCCTGTTGGCGAGGCGCTGCACCACCTCACGCACATGATCCAGAAGGGGAACAGGTTTATCATAACGAAGATATAGGCTATACTTGAGTGCTAATAAACAAACGATTCATCCGCCTAGAAAACGCCAGAAGAACAACCTCTACCAACAGGGTGCCAGAGGGTAGAGAGAGACACAGAGAGCACAGAGGAAGGCAATCCACTTAAGCTTCGAGCCACTTACGAGGCTATACGCGCTTATTTCCACTCCGGATTTCATCATAATAATAATCGTCTAGTCTATCACCAAGAAACATGTGAGTATCACACCTTCCCTTCTCGCTGCAAGGCCCTAAACGTACGTTATAGGGCTATTAATGAACAATAGCAATGTATAGCGTAATGATTCCCCTGTCTGTCTGGTTGGCGTTATTCGGGGAATTAATAAAACGATTGAATGGTCTTGTGTGTCCTTTGGACATATATATCTAGGACCTAATGCGTATTGCATTTTGCGTATTGTAATAAATGATGATGTGGTCAGAACTCTTATCCTGTTGATGTTGAAATTCATGTCTGCGTTGCCTATGATGATGGCGAATATACTCGATATAATTGCCTAAACGTATGGCAGGTTAATAATAAGCCTGCGGTTGATTGTTTTTTAAGCAAATATGTGTACAAGTGTACACGACCAACAAGGTTATTTGCAGCTTCATTTCAGCGCCCCCCCCCCCCCCCCCCACCATCCAGCCCCCCCCCCCCCCTTTATGCTTTATGCCTTACATTGGGCACTGCACGCATCTTTCCAGATTGGACTGGTTTGATTTGAAAGGGACGCCGTCCAGGGCAATAGAGACCACTAGAGGCTACATTTCTATTCGAAGGAGTCATCTTCAACAGGATGATTGGCCTCTATGGCTGTGTCCCGTTCGAGGCCCTGCGGGGTTTATTTCAGACTATACGATCGTGGCGTCCAGAAGCAAGGACATAATGGTGAACAACAGTTTACACGGCGGCCTATTATACTTGTTGGACATTTGATAATGTTTTCGACGTATGTCCATACTGTAGCTTACATCATTAGCCACCTTTAGGCCACAGGCCTAGTTTATGTGATATTCTAAACCCACTGCGAGAGGGGGGGGGGGGGGGGAGGCTTCTCACCGTCGACGAACAGTCAAAGCGGAACAGATGATTATTATTGTATCTGCACTTTCAAGGGTATAATCTTATTTGGGAATCGTATGCGTCTATCTTTTCTATCATTCACTGTAAAAAGATGTGAAGGCACTATAGTCATTTGTGCGTTTTGACTGCTGGACCCGAAGTGTTGCTGGAGAAAGATGGCTGATACAGCCTCCTCTCTCTCGGTTTGTCCATGGCAGCCTACAAACAATGAACCTTGGGCTAACTGTTGGATCAGCCCTGCATCCGACAGGTCGCTCAGTCGTCTTGTATCAATGATAATGACGTGTGTTGTAGCCCACAGTGTCTCAAAAAAGATATAGTCACGACCATGTCTATACGGAACGCCCTCGATGTTGACTCGGATTTATGGGCCTGGTCGAGTCATGCTCAATATAATCTTTTTTTAGCCACCAGGCCCACATTGGTTCAGAGAATTCTGATACAAATAAAGGATACATATTGTAGCGCAGGCTCTGACCTCATCCAGTGTCAAAGAAAAACAAAGATTGTCAAACGGAGAGGCTGTTTGTTTCAGCACCACGCCACACAGCAGTGGCGCTGTCCAGTGCTGAAACACGCCACACAGCAGTGGTGCTGTCCAGAGCTGAAACACGCCACACAGCAGTGGCGCTGTCCAGTGCTGAAACACGCCAAGCAGTGGTGCTGTCCAGTGCTGAAACACGCCACACAGCAGTGGCGCTGTCCAGTGCTGAAACACGCCACACAGCAGTGGCGCTGTCCCCAGTGCTGAAACACTGAAACATGCCACACAGCAGTGGCGCTCATAGATATATGGTGGCGCTGTCCAGTGCTGAAACACGCCACACAGCAGTGGCGCTGTCCCCAGTGCTGAAACACTGAAACACGCCACACAGCAGTGACGCTGTCCCCAGTGCTGACACTATACGACCAGCTGTCATTTGACCAAAAGGAAATGACATGCTTTGGCCATTAAGTGGCGCTATAATAAGGTATCAGATTTCAACCTTCATCCTTCACCAGACCATTTGACCTACAGACCTGCAATGTTGGAGACAGCTGATGCTCTTATGCTCAACAAATGTTCTAACATCTGGGATTAATTTGACAAAATATTGCCCTTTGTAAACAGTATAAGTCCGATTGACACCAAATTTGGTATGCATGATCAACAGACTTGCTTTTTAACTTAACCCTTTCACTGCCACACGACAGAAGGTTAATCTGTTCAGAACCATATCCCTCCTTCTTATGGCCATTTTCTCTCATTAGAAAACATTATATTTTCAGTGTAAGATAATTCTCCATTCTATTAACTACCCCTGAAACAATACTTCATGTAAATGTCGCAAATAAGGAGATATGTATTGACAGCAATCTGACTTTTTCTTTCTCCCAAGCTTCTATGTCATCATGAAAATGCTATATCTAGCTGGGCTATGCTTAAAAAAGGTAGCTTAGCACATTCTTACAAAATTCTCGTTTCGCAACTAGTCTCTGCTATAGTGTCTTGATTATCAAAGTATGTAACATGACCAAGAACACTAATAATATTATAATTGTACGTCTCAGTGAGGACAAACTAAACGCTTATCAGATACCACATTTCTCTTACTAACTATAACTTTCAAGTTCATAGGGAACAATGGCTATACTCACAGATTTGATATTCATTATTAAGGTGTGCATGCAGCAGGCAATAGACTTGATAATTTATTTTTTAAATAGGCGATTTATGTCACAATCCAATTTCTTACGTTGTTGACCTATACCTCTGCTGTTCTTCAATTCCCCATAGGGTGTAACATGAGAGAGATTTGTAATTTTTCATCATGATAGATGTTAGTGGGCAAATACTTCAAATCAAAGATGACCCCAATCAGTCTGATGGGGCTGCTATGGTTAAAAGTATAAATGTATTGTAACATTGATAAGGTCTGATAGTAGTTCTGATCAATTATGTGAGTGCTGTTAACCAATAAATGTGCTTACACTTGAGCCATCATCACACATTCCATATTCACAGTTCAACATGGAATGATGCTACTTGTGGCTATGGGTGGAGGTAGACATAACATACCATCTGTTTGGTAAAATAATGTTGACATTGCTTTGGGAACAAGGAAACAGATTGCAAGCTAGTTATGATAACAAACATTAGGCCTCTCATATTCACTGACTGCAGAGTGCAGACAACAATGTTAGTGACAGTACAGGCTTGCTATGCATGTGGACATGTCCCGTCACACAATGGCTCACTCAGCATGGGTTCTCAAGCTCTGTTTAGATGGATATCAAGCAAATCCATCAAAAGAGAGCTTAACGGCAGCACTCAAGTGTTTCGCCATTCGTATTAATTCAATAAAAACGACGGATGCACACCATGATGGTGACAATGTCATTGGATGGATATTCTATCTCCATGAGACTTGCTGTGTGAGTGTCAAAACATCATCTTTTATTGTTCCCCTTATAGCATTTGACCCCTCTTTATACCCCCCTTCACTTTATCACAAAATACTTGGACCTTATATGGGTGTGAAATCTTCCCTCAAGAAATCACCACTCATAGCCACTTCCCTATGAGGGCTTTTCTTAAAACATTTGGTCAACTTAATTTGTGATTGTATTGTCATTTCACACAGTATCCAGCTACCACCATGAGCCCTGGTACAGGTTGTGTAGACAGGGGATAGTAACTAAATCGGCTAAAGGGAGTTTGAAACTGACCAATAGAGAAACTCAAATGAAAAAAAAAGTGCATCTCTCAATTTGTTCAATCAAATTCAATGACATTTTGAACACATGCTCTAGGGGTAAAGTATTAGTCAACATATATGGAGACTGGTTGTGGTTTGAGTATGTGGAAATAGGAATTTGTGGGTTTGGTTTATCATAATACACAGTGGCATATATATATCACAACACAGTGAGCTATAAATCAGGGCGTTGATTTACTGTACATGTTCCGATGTCTATTTGGAACAGTGACGTTGACATTAATCAATGGGGGAGCTTTGACCGTAGCCAATCACAGTAATGTTAAAGGGGGCGTATTGTAGGAACGACATTTTCCTGAATAAAAATATAGGTATTCAATCAAGGCTGTTTATTTAAGACACTGTCAGACACGGTTGAATTACTTTGTACAGCTAGATTCACAGTTATTACATTTTCAAAATCCGGTGGGAGAATATGGTGGTCTTAGAATAAGGCTAAGAAGCTAAGATTTGTAAAATAAAAATAAAAATATATATAATAATTAACAGTGTAAGCAACTGGGGAATCCCAAACCACTGTTAAAACGCCTTGAAGTATTTTTGTCTTTTTGTCTTTAGTAATTCTTTTTTTTTATCCACTTTTTCTCTTCCTATTTTTCTGTATTTTCCTCCCATCCCAATTTAGTCGCTCATGCCAATTCCCCCCTCCCCTTCCTGGTAGTTGCGCACATGTGCCCCCCACTGGTCGGTCTAGGGAGCCCTGAAGTATATCACATGCTTCCTCCGATACATAGGAGACAGCCAGCAGCCTCTTTTCACCTGGCAGCGAGGACTCTCATTGGTGAGGTGTAACACGTGGGAGGTCACACTACCTTCACCATTTCCCTCCCTCGCTGTGCAGGTGCCCTGACCGACCTGTAGGAGTCGCTGTTTACAACAACCAGATTACAACCCACCGGCTTCCCTCCCGCTGACACCGGCAATTGTGCCAGTATGGACGACCTGCCAAGCCGGAGGCGGTAGACAGACGCTTAGTCCGCTGTGCTACCCGGCCGCCCTGTCTTTAGCAATTCTCATTTAATTTCATCTCAAACTTTCATTAAAATTTGAGAACACTGAGAAGACACTGAGGTTACCTAAATCAAGACACCGTTTATCAGCAATTTCATATATATAGACACAATAAATAAGAGTAGACAATAAAAATATCGGCTAAGACAGTTACAAGTTAGAAGAAGAACCTTCAGCTTCAGAGTCAGTTGGAAGGCATTCCAGGTGTTGGAAGCATCAAAGGAAAAAGCCGTTTTTCCTAGTTATGTAATTTTCTTCTAATCATATGGTTTGGCAGTAGTATCAGAAACATTATATGTTGACATAAAACCATACCTCTGTCACACGATTTATTGTAAACATAGGAATCTGATCAAAAGCCGAATTGGAGGTGTTGGAGAGTAATTCTTCTTAACCCTTGAGTCAACCTTTAAAAAAACCCACACCTTTAGCCCTTTGCCGAAAACTGCGATCTCAGTAAAACATATATTTTTCATGTATTCTTCCTATTTTATTTCATGAATATCATTATTAACTTCAGTCGTCACCATACATATCGAATATTTATTAATTTTCAGAATAAAAAAAAAAAATTAAATTAGGGTTATGGTTAGGGTTAGGGTTAGGGGGTTAGGGTTACCCTAACCCTAACCCTAACCTGTTCATTTCTGCGACTAGGGTGGAAGGTGTGACACATTTATGCAGTGTGCTTAATAGTGATAAAAAAAAAAAAAAAAAACATGGATTATTGGAATGTGAGTCAAAGATGTGAGACTGAGCTACTTTCCTGGCATATACAGTACATAAAATATAGCCAATGCTATCCACACAAAAAAAAATACTATTTGCAGAGAATTGCGACAAGGGTGACTGGAGGGTTAATGTAGGAGACGAATGGCATTGCCCCACATTTAAAATGTCTTATTCCTGGCTCACGACCACAAGAGAAGACAAACATTGACAAAAGGAGACTGGGCAGGAGTTAGGCCCGCCTCCTAGGGGCCATCTTGTACAAATGTTAGGTTGACTGACAGATCAGATGTGGTGCCAATTTTCTGAATGACTTGTTTAATCTGCAGATTGTTTTTCAACCCTGGCCAAAAGACAAGGAGCACCCAATGTCATGTCATCCCAGCTCTTAAATAATATCATCTCAGACGGCTGAACCCACACGTCTAAATCAATTCACTGAACAAGGCCGATACTCTCTATACAGTGCACTTCATAGTTAGATATCCGAGTACTGTATTCTTATTGTGTACAAGACACATCATGTGCATCGTTGTATACATTAAGATTGTGGTCTATTCAAGTCAATCGATTCAGGATATGGATTCTCTTTTCCTCTAAAATTCAAATATTTAAGGGGGAAAAAAGGTCTAGTTTTATTTTCTCTGAAGGCTCTACAGCTCAACTATTCTTGTTTCTAGGTTGTGACATTATTACAGACTGGCCAAATTTGTTATTTTAGGTACAGTAATAGTCATCTTTAAGGGGGATGCCACCCATTTTTAGATTTCACATATGTTATTCCTGTAAGAAAGAAGTCGCATTTACCCATTCAGTGCCGACCATGAGATTAGTCGGGTTAACTCGCCATGCGTTGAGTGCCAAGACCAGAGAAAACCAGAGAAAACTCGGGTTTTAATCGTTATTTCTTTTATTAGCAATATCCATTCATTTTTCATCCATCCAGCCTGACGTTATCATTGGGAATGGGTCTGAGCTTGAAAAGGGTAAATACCGCCCCCTATCGTCTCCCGGATGGTATTGCACATCATTGGATTGGATTGGGTGGGACTGTGCATCAAAAAAATAAGTCGGTCCAGGTTTTACTTCTCGGGCATGCAGTATCGTTATACCAGATGGACTGAGGACACTCAGAGCAGCGTGGATTATGTGTTTTGGTGCTATAATGTTGGATCAATAAACGCGATCAATATTTGGAATGGCGATCAGGAATTGGATTAATCTTTTTGCAGAACATCTGATGTGAGGTAAGGACTCTATTTGACCAGTCTTGGGGTAATCAGATGTTTTTTTTCTCCGCCATCGCAGTGTGTGTGTGTCTGTGTGTGTGTGTGCGTAACGTTAGCCGTATCCACGGCATGGATAATCGATTTTTCAGCCCGCTTCTCTAGCGTGCATAAGTACACACTATCGATAATCTAGCGTTTATTTGAAAACGATTCATAAATCAGCAGAAAAATGACAACGTGTTTTGTGTATTCCAGTAAAGGGCTATTATCGCGGAATTTCTCTGGAATTCTCCAAAATCTCCAAAACTATACTCGTATTCAAAACGGTATAAAGCGGAAATGTACCGATGAAAAAAACATTCAGTTTCGTACATGTTGACTGCAAGCAAGTCATTGATAAGCGAGGGGTGTTTTAGACCCATAGCCATAATTTAAGATATAGTTTAGGCGTTCGCAAATTTCCCCGACCTCCCATCGACTTCCTTACTAATATGGTCAAAGGGACGTGGCTCTGAATGAGTTAAAACAATCAATCAGAGAGAGAACCCTCAAATGGGTGAAGTCACCTGGATGTAAAATCAGAATCTGCGCCATAGATAATTAATACAGTTCTCACACCCAAATGAGGCTTATATCTAGTATTGCTAACAGGTCTGAACCAGAATTCCATTAGTATTTGTGTGTAAGAGTTTGCTTAAAGAAGGATACTAATAATTAAAAGAAAACTAAAAACATTTCGAGTCCCATTGTCAATAGAGAAGCACCAGATTTGACATCCACAGGTGACATCACTAATTACACTAATTAACACAGGAAGAACATACTGACTGCACTGTCCTGGGGCACAGGAAGAACATACTGACTGAACTGTCCTGAGGCACAGGAAGAACATACGACTGAACTGTCCTGGGGCACAGGGAGAACATACTGACTGAACTGTCCTCAGGAAGAACATACTGACTGAACTGTCCTGGGGCACAGGAAGAACATACTGACTGAACTGTCCTGGGGCACAGGGAGAACATACTGACTGAACTGTCCTGAGGCACAGGAAGAACATACGACTGAACTGTCCTGGGGCACAGGGAGAACATACTGACTGAACTGTCCTCAGGAAGAACATACTGACTGAACTGTCCTGGGGCACAGGAAGAACATACTGACTGAACTGTCCTGGGGCACAGGGAGAACATACTGCATGAACTGTCCTGGGGCACAGGAACAACATACTGACTGAACTGTCCTGGGGCACAGGAGGAACATGAATGAATGAATGAATGAATGAAAACTTTATTTAACAGATTGCAGAATGGGTACAATACAGTACGGCTCAATACATACAATTGTTAAGGGGATGCAGACCTGAGAAAGACGTTTGTCTTGTTTCCATCAGGGTCCCCCATTTTCAATTCATATGAATTGAATTGAATTGAATTGCATTGAATTGATACTGACTGAACTGTCCCGGGGCACTGGAACAACATACTGACTGAACTGTCCTGGGGCACAGGAGGAACATACTGACTGAACTGTCCCGGGGCACAGGAAGAACATACTGACTGAACTGTCCTGGGGCACAGGAAGAACATACTGACTGAACTGTCCTGGGGCACAGGAAGAACATACTGACTGAACTGTCCTGGGGCACATGAAGAACATACTGACTGAACTGTCCTGGGGCACAGGGAGAACATACTGCATGAACTGTCCTGGGGCACAGGAACAACATACTGACTGAACTGTCCTGGGGCACAGGAAGAACATACTTACTGAACTGTCCTGGGGCACAGGAAGAACATACTGACTGAACTGTCCTGGGGCACAGGAAGAACATACTTACTGAACTGTCCTGGGGCACAGGAAGAACATACTGACTGAACTGTCCTGGGGCACAGGAAGAACATACTGACTGAACTGTCCTGGGGCACAGGAAGAACATACTGACTGAACTGTCCTGGGGCACAGGGAGAACATAGTGACTGACCTGTCCTGGGGCACATGGAGAACATACTGACTGACCTGTCCTGGGGCACAGGGAGAACATAGTGACTGACCTGTCCTGGGGCACAGGGAGAACATACTGACTGAACTGTCCTGGGGCACAGGGAGAACATACTGACTGAACTGTCCTGGGGCACAGGAAGAACATACTGACTGAACGGTCCTGGAGCACAGGAAGAACATACTGACTGACCTGTCCTGGGGCACAGGGAGAACACATGAGAATTCTTAAAATGGATGGCATTCCCCTTTAACTATAATCCCTTCAAAATGTCCATGGTTAAAATAAGATATTCCTTTATTGATCCCCTTGGGGAAATTCAGGCATCATAGCAGCATGGGGGAGGGGGGAGGGGAGGTACAGGTAGTAGAAGACATACAGGTAGAGGTCACATAATTACAGTGGAGAAGTAAAAATAAAAATTGAATAAAAAGGCAGTGTAAACAATATACAATATAATTAACTCTGGACAAGACATGCGCATATGGGCAGCAAGGTGCGAGATGAGGGTATGTATGCACTCTCAGTTATATTTGCCCTACAATAAATATAGTTACAATATATAATCTAATAATATAAATCTAATAATATAAATCTAATCTAATATTATAATGCTAAAATGCTAAATGCTAAATATATGACCTGATGAAGTATACAGTATTCACATAAGGTGCGGTTATGTATGATGCTGCTCCATGACTTGTGTGCTTATCCAAATGCCCTTGTTGTCTATACGTAGGAAGACAAAAGTGTCATTTTATTTCCAGATTCTCCTTCATATTCATGTGGCCATATTTAATCCAGACCTTAACGGCATACTATAAAGAAGGCTATGTGGCTGTTTATGTGAAATCCTTGCTTACTGTACGTTCCAGTCACTACCCCCCCCCCCATAGTTTTAGATAGCTACAGTATTGGCAAAGCCAGTTGAAAGTGATATCTTGCTGCTGGACTATCAGACAAAGCTAGTACACTGCAAAAGCGGATAGACATTACTACTACAGTACATGTCAAACTAAACCAATGGCTAAGTGAAGCTGTATAACATGGATTATACCAGATGACGTGGTCATTTTAAGTTGCTGGCCTCCATCCTGAGCATCTCGAGACACACATACATGGAGCTGTCTAATGAGCATTTATAATAACACCATGGTGGTCATACATGTAGCTGTCTAATGAACATTTATAATAACACCACAGTCATACCAAGGTCATGAAATGGTGTGGTTACTGGTTTGTTTTTGTATTTTTGTATTTGGGCTTCAGAGTAGCTATAGCTGCTATACTGTTTCTGCCAGCCAACTGCTCACCATACTCCACCCGACCCCCAGTGATGCCACAGATTACTTGTAAAAGTAATACGATTACTGATTACTGATTACTCCTTTAAAAAGTAATCCAAGTTACTTTACTGATTACTTGATTATCAGAGTAACTTAGTTACTTTGAAAGTAACTAGGTTACGAAGTCGTCGTCGTTCCCCCAACAGTTTTTTTTAAACGCTTTATTGAAAGTGCATAAATTGTTTTTAACTTGTTTCTCTGCACATAACGTAAATTGTTAAACTAGTGCTTCAGCTTCTGTACCATCAAGTATGGTAAAGCAACAGTCTATGATGCTCACAGCATTACAACCAGTGGTTGTACAAAACCAGTGTATCTATTCACATCTAACAAATGCAGGCTGAACTATTCAATTATATCAACTGTAACTATTAAATTGTTTTTATAAATGTCTCTCTATAAACATACAATCAGTCTCTCTTTAACATGTAAATTAACTGTAAATCTGGCAAATAAGAGCTTTTGCTCTGCCACCATCAAATATACATTAATCAATAGGGAAAGTCCTCCTGTACCTGAATGAATGAATGAATGAAAACTTTATTTAACAGATTGCAGAATGGGTACAATATACAGTACGGCTCAATACACACAATTGTTAAGGGGATGCAGACCAGAGAAAGACGTTTGTCTTGTTTACATCAGGGTCCCCCATTTTCAATTCATAGTCGAAGCGTCGGCTAGTGTTGTGATTCCAGATGCTTTCAATGCAATTGGATGTGCTGTTTTTAGCGGTAGACAGTATTTTGACTGAGGCTACGTTTAAACGAGCGTTTTGGGGTGGAAGTCTGAACAGAAACCGCAAAAGTCTTCTTGTGGTTTCACTTCGTTTAGACAAGCGTTTTGTAAATGAATTCTCAGACGAACATAACAACGGAGCCCTGCTGTCACACGATTGGCGCATATGTCACATGACGTGCTGTGAAGACCCGCCCTACTCTGCCTCTGATTCGCAGACTGTGGATGGGGAATGTGATTGGGCCAAAGCAGAGTCACTCACAGACAGAGAGTCCAGTCACGCCGCGGGGACACATTCTTGTGTAACCCTTTCACTGCCACACCACGTCACTCCATAATAATAATAATAAGAAAAACAGCTCAAAATGTATTTTTGACTGTCGAAAACGAAATAAAATACTGCATTCCGCCTGCATTATGAATTTATGATGAGATAGTAACGAAATAGTAATGCACAGCCACTTGGACAAGTAACTGCAATCAGATTACTGGCTTTTAAAGATTAACGCGTTAGATTACTATTTTCGGGGGAAAGTAATCAGATTACAATAACGCGTTACTTAGTAACGCGTTACCGGCATCACTGCCGACCCCCTATACCAGTGGGGCCCAACCAGTCGATCGCGATCGACAGGTAGATCGCGGGTTGATTTCAAGTAGATCTTGATTAATAAAATTCGATTATAAAAAAAAAAAAAAAAAACATTTTTTTTTTTTTTTTTTTTTTTTTTTGCTAAATCAACTCTTCCTCTCCTTGTTAACTACAACAAGCAATGCTGTTTGTTATTTAAGATGAGGTCAGACTCGGCACTGACAGATTTGTGTTCATTATGCTGCTTTTATAAAGCCTCAAATGACGGCTTACAATATACAATTTTGGCTGGTAGCTCTCGGGCTAGGTGGTAAATAAAAAAGTAGATCTTGGTTCAAAAAAGGTTGGACACCCCTGCCCTATACCCCCAGAGGTCCACAATGGAAATAAGCCTTTTGGCTTTATTGTGTTTTTAACCTCGATGGTTTTTTAAATGTATATACAGGCAGGCATATGTATATTTGATGAATTATCAAATAAATTCAAACAATCAATCAATCAATCAATCATACATGGAGCTGCCTAAGGAGCATTTATAATATCACTATGGTGGTTTTCATAAGCTGTTTGTACTGTAGTGTCTGCAGTGCACACCTCTATATTGTAATTTATGGTTAGATGTAAGTATTTCAAGCAGTCTTAAATGTCCACTTGTAAGGACAAAAATAATGACAGTGCCCAGAGATGATGTTGTTTATAGTGAGTAACCCCCCCCCCCCCCTCTGGAGCCATATAGGTACCCCTGCTATTCTGAAATATGATCCCTAGACTGTCTCCCTATAGGGAGGTGTAGTGGTTACTTCCTGGTCTATAGGGAGGTGTAGTGGTTACTTCCTGGTCTATAGGGAGGTGTAGTGGTTACTTCCTGGTCTATAGGGAGGTGTAGTGGTTACTTCCTGGTCTATAGGGAGGTGTAGTGGTTACTTCCTGGTCTATAGGGAGGTGTAGTGGTTACTTCATTGCCGTTTTTCGTGTTCCACCCTCTGTCCAACCCAATGCATTTCCCCATTGCCCATTTCTAAATTGTCTCGTTTAAAACAAATAAAGCATTAACATTGGCATGGTGTACCTTTCTGTGCTTATTCATCCACAATCTATAGCTCAACATGAAAATATTCGCAATTAATCATTAAAAAAAATCGTCGAATTTTATTTCAACCAAAAATGCTTAAACAAAAATGTTAGTGATAGAAGGGAACTCATTTTGTGCAAAAATTTAAAGCTTTTCAATGTCCATGCGGCAGAATTGTTACAATAGCCGATAAACCATTTTCCCAATGATAAATCCCTATACGGGTGGAACAACCAGTGACGTCAGACTACACCTCCCAATTAGCTTTACAACTGCCTCAGTAAAATGCTAAGGATAATAAACAGCCCATTCTCCTTAAAAAACAGTACTCACAATTAGGGCTGCACGATTCTTGCTAAAATGTGAATCACAATTTTTCTCTCTAAGAATTGAGATCACGATTCTCTCACACGATTCTTATTTTTCGTCATCATTTAAAAAAGTAAAGTAAAAAGTAAGTTTAAAAAATCTTTTTATGTAAAAAGAATATTTAAAAAATCGTCATCATTTAGAGATCGCATATAGGTCTATGAATCGAGATCGCGATTTTTGTTCGATTAATCATGCAGCCCTATACACTCACAATCAGACCAGGCTGCAGAAACAAATTAGTGGGGGGGCATAAAATGTTCTCGGGGGGGCACAATGGTTTTTCAACACAGGTTCCCTTTTATACGTTTCAGCTGGGACAACGGCGCTGTGGCTTGCTTGGCGTTGCCCACGGTGCTGAACTAAACAGCAGAGAGGCAATTGAAAAATCAAATTTCTCTATCTTAAGAACATTCACTTATACAAAAACAGACTGAACGGATATATATAACAGACCTGCTGGGGCAGCGGACTGAGAGCAGGGGACACAGACAGGCTGGATAAGATGGTCAGGAAGGCCAGCAGCGTGGTTGGGGTGTAGCTGGACGCCCTAGCGAGGGTGGCGGAGAGGAGGAGCCTTGCTAAGCTCCAGGCCATCAGGGAAAACCCCTCCCACCCACTATACACAGACTTGGCTGACAGGAGGAGCATGTTATAGGCTCACACTACCTAAATGCAGCACTGAACGGCACAGGAAGTCCTTCATTCCGACAGCCATCAGACTTTATAAAACGCATCACTGTGCCCCACTGCATCACTCAGCACAGAGTGACAGTTACCATATTCCTGGACTCTTACTTTTTAAACAGCACTGTGCAATATTACACCTACTGTAGACTTCAGTATATTTTTACTGTATTTATTTACTGTATCTTTTATTCTATTTTTATTTAATTTCATTTTATTCTATTCTTAGGCCATTTGTTTTGTTATTCTTATTCGTGACTTGTTCTGTCTAAATGTTTAATGTTGAGTGATTTGGAGTGTCAAATTTCCCTCAGGATAATACATTTCTACTCTATTCTATTCTATATCTTTGAAAAGTCTCCATTTATTCAACACGTCTGAATTCACTGACAAACTGAACTGAACTGACAAAAATAAAGTGCATAAAAAAGCAAACAAAATTCCTCCACAGGCTACTCACCATCGTTTGGGGACAGAGTGAAATCTTCTTAAAACACTGCCCCTCCACTCATTCCTGAACTTTTTTGTTAAGTCCTTCTCAAATGCCAACTGAATTAAATTGGCCTTGCGTCGATGAAGCATACTAAGGCGATGTTCTGTAAAGATGTTCTTGAGGGCAGAAAACGAATTCTCACAGAGTGCTGTGCTAGCTTCAGTAGTGTTGTTGTTGACATCAGTGCCCACTAGGGCTGTCCCCGACTAAGCATTTGGATAGTTGACTTTGATAAAAAAAAAAAAAAAAAAAAAAAAATTTATTTTTTTTTTTTTTCAGGGTGGGCACAGCTGACTCAGTGGGCGGGCCAGGCCCCCCAATGCCCGCCCATGGCGCCGGGTCTGCTCACAATGTGATACCTGTAGATGTGAAGTGTTCTCTCACGCAGATTGAACTGGTGTTACACAAAGTGCCATGCCTGTTAGTCGCCACTAGGGGCAGATTGGCTAACTGTGAGTGAGTGAGTGACATTGTAAATGATAGAGGGTGTGTGTGAGCACAACTCAAACACCTTCCAGTCGTTTCTTACCGGACGCACAGCCCAGACAGCCTCTCACACGGTAAAAGAAACGGAAATGTCCTTCAGGTACTCTTACTGAGCGCGCCGGGCAGCGATCCAGCAGCTGCCTGTGTGTCAATAAAAGTACCTAAAGGACATTTTCGTGAGTGCTGGAGTTTTTTTCTTTTTACAAGGTGCTTTTGCATCTAACATAAATTAATGAATAAGAACTCAAGAATAATTTCAGTTCATAGAAAGTATTTTGGAGATTTATTTCATGGTGTTTAAAAGGAATTAATAAATAGATAAATAGATAGATAGTATTTACAGTACAGTACAGAAGTTAAAAGGTCCGCAACCTGGGCGTTATCCTGGACTCCACCCTTTCCTACCAAGCCCATGTCAGTTCCGTCACCAAATCCGCCTTCTTCCATCTCAGAAATATCTCCAGACTCCGATCATCACTTTCCGACTCCACAGCTGAGACCCTCATCCATGCCTTTGTCACCTCCCGCCTGGACTACTGCAACGGGGTCCTGTCCGGGGTCCCAAGCAAAACCCTGGACAGGCTCCAGTATGTTCAAAATTCAGCTGCCAGGGTTCTAACCCGCACCAAACCCTGGCAGCACCTCACTGACCTCCTCCACCCCTACACTCAGTCACGGCCCCTACGATCCACGGTCACAGGTCAACTTTCCATCCCCCGAACCAGACTGCGGACCTTTGGGGACAGAGCTTTCAGTGTGGCAGCTCCCACCCTCTGGAACTCCGCACTGCCCCAACTCTGGACTCATTCAAAAAACTGCTCAAAACCCACCTCTTCAACTTGGCCTTTAAAGGCCAACTTGCATGTTGTATTTTTGTTCAATAAACAATGTGGACTAGGCCAACGGTGACTTTCATGAAGAAGGAAAAAAATGTTATTGAAATTGACCCAGTTTTAGCATTTTTATCAAACATTTTGTCTGCCCAACACAATCACCACGCACGTGGATATTTTAATCAATGGTTCATAACGTGCGCGTGTAATCGAAATGATGTCGTCACAACAGGTGCAGGGCACCAGGGGGCTCTGAGAGTCACACACAGCTAGTGGCAGGCACTGCAGGCAGAGAGCCTTGCTACTACTAGCCGAATGAAAATGTATCTGTTTCACCTAACAACACTATTGCTCCGTGATCATAGCCATCCATCTCTAAAGCTAACCACTATTTGTAAAAGCCACAACCACGTTACCATATTTGTAATAATGTAAATCATTGTGTCGTTGTACATATTGTGTATACAGCGTTAGAAGCTAACATAGCTTAGCTTGGTAGCTATTGTGCTAACAACATATCCCGACGTCCGGCTCGCTGGCCGGCATGAACGCCCGACCCAAAATGGTTCTCTCCTCTCTGTACACCCCCGTCCCCACGGGTACCCTGCCGGGGAGCCCATGGACGCGACAACGGCGGCAGCCGTAGGGTGCTCGAGCCCGTAGCGCTAGTGGTACACGATAGCTATGAGCTAACTAACGCTACAGGCTCAAACACCCTACGGCCGCCGCTGTCGCGTCCACAAGCTCCCCGGCAGGACACCCGCGAGGACGGGGGCACACAAAGAGGAGAGAACCTCCCCAAATCGGGCACTCATGCCGGCCGACAAGCCGGACGCCACGGCACGTTGTTAGCACAATAGTAGCCCACTGTGATGTACCGAGTGGGCCACCATTGATCAACATGCAGCGACGTGTAGCTTGCATGATGCGTGTGCAGTGCTTTGCCACACACAGGTCTGAGAAGAGGACCTGCACATGATTTTACTCGTTCCCCAAACTCCTCTACATGCCCCGATCTAAAATGGTTCACGACAGTAGACATAATGCTAACGTTAGCCAGCGCCATATATCCAGTAGTACTATGACCCGTACGGGCATAAGGCATACGTTTCCTGAAGTGACGTCACGGCCGTGCTAGTGTCTGATAAGCTTTTAGATTTGCTTGTGCATGTTATTCGTGCGTGGACCTTTTTAACCATTTCTGAGTGAAATTTCCGGCGTCAAATGGAAAAAAAAATAATTAAATTAGATACCAATGATGTAAACTACCCATAATTGCAGAGTAGGGTTTAACCTGCAAGTTGGGCTTTAACCCCTAATTTCTCACTTTGTATGTTGTGTCTGTCCACTATGTTTGTTACTTTGTTATTTTTTCCCCCTATGTAAAGTGACCTTGGGTCTTTTGAAAGGCGCTATATAAAATGAAGCTATTATTATTATTATTAAAATGTGAAGACAATTCATGTTTATTGATAAGAGTGACTTCTTTGTTACAGAGTTCGTTTTTTACATGATATTTGGCTGACAGGATATAGGGACTTTTATTTTGACATGATAATTTTATTTTACCGTCAGATGCGGCATGGTGGTCAAAATAGTTTAGAAGGAAAATAACGCAGAATGTACCGGCAGTCAGGCCGAGTGATGAGAGACAGTTTTTAGACCTCTCTCTCTCTCTCTCTCTCTCTCTCTCTCTCTCTCTCTCTCTCTCTCTCTCTCTCTCTCTCTCTCTCTCTCTCTCTCTCTCTCTCTCTCTCTCTCTCTCTCTCTCTCTCTCTCTCTCTCTCTCTCTCTCCCTGGACAACTTTATTCATCTCGCTCTATAAGGAAACGTGAAAGTGTATTGAACACCTGAATTGGACAATAAACAGTGAATATAACTAAGACCTAGTCGTGAGACTAACTACTTGAGTGGTTTCTTCCTACAGGTCCGCCCCAGCCGGTGCACCCGCCGATCCCAATGCGCCGCCCAACCTCACCAGCAACCGGCGCCTGCAGCAGACACAGGCGCAGGTGGACGAGGTGAGTGACCCTCAGAGTGACCTACGTTAACCCTTTCACTACCCCAGTTTCACCTAGCGCTGAAAGGGTTAACCATTTTTGGTAGTGTGGTAGTGAAAGGGTTAACCTTCTTTAGTGTTGTAGTGAAAGGGTTAACCTTCTTTAGTGTGGTAGTGAAAAGTTAACCTTCTGTAGTGTGGTAGTGAAAGGGTTAACCCTTTGGTAGTGTGGTAGTGAAAGGGTTAACCTTCTGTAGTGTGGTAGTGAAAGGTTAACCTTCTGTAGTGTGGTAGTGAAAGGGTTAACCTTCTGTAGTGTGGTAGTGAAAGGGTTAACCCTTTGGTAGTGTGGTAGTGAAAGGTTAACCTTCTGTAGTGTGGTAGTGAAAGGGTTAACCCTTTGGTAGTGTGGTAGTGAAAGGTTAACCTTCTGTAGTGTGGTAGTGAAAGGGTTAACCCTTTGGTAGTGTGGTAGTGAACGGTTAACTGGCTGTAGTGTGGTAGTGAAAGGGTTAACCTTCTGTAGTGTGGTAGTGAAAGGTTAACCTTCTGTAGTGTGGTAGTGAAAGGGTTAACCTTCTGTAGTGTGGTAGTGAAAGGGTTAACCTTCTGTAGTGTGGTAGTGAAAGGTTAACCTTCTGTAGTGTGGTAGTGAAAGGGTTAACCTTCTGTAGTGTGGTAGTGAAAGGGTTAACCTTCTGTAGTGTGGTAGTGAAAGGGTTAACCTTCTGTAGTGTGGTAGTGAAAGGGTTAACCTTCTGTAGTGTGGTAGTGAAAGGGTTAACCTTCTGTAGTGTGGTAGTGAAAGGTTAACCTTCTGTAGTGTGGTAGTGAAATGTTAACCGTCTGTAGTGTGGTAGTGAAAGGTTAACCTTCTGTAGTGTGGTAGTGAAAGGTTAACCTTCTGTAGTGTGGTAGTGAAAGGGTTAACCCTCTGTAGTGTGTTAGTGAAAGGTTAACCTTCTGTAGTGTGGTAGTGACAGGTTAACCTTCTGTAGTGTGGTAGTGAAAGGTTAACCTTCTGTAGTGTGGTAGTGAGAGGTTAACCGTCTGTAGTGTGGTAGTGAAAGGTTAACCTTCTGTAGTGTGGTAGTGAAAGGTTAACCTTCTGTAGTGTGATAGTGAAAGGGTTACCTTCTGTAGTGTGGTAGTGAAAGGTTAACCTTCTGTAGTGTGATAGTGAAAGGGTTACCTTCTGTAGTGTGGTAGTGAAAGGTTAACCTTCTGTAGTGTGGTAGTTAAAGGTTAACCTTCTGTAGTGTGGTAGTGAAAGGTTAACCTTCTGTAGTGTGGTAGTGAAAGGTTAACCTTCTGTAGTGTGGTAGTGAAATGTTAACCTTCTGTAGTGTGGTAGTGAAAGGGTTAACCTTCTGTAGTGTGGTAGTGAAAGGTTAACCTTCTGTAGTGTGGTAGTGAAAGGTTAACCTTCTGTAGTGTGGTAGTGAAAGGTTAACCTTCTGTAGTGTGGTAGTGAAAGGTTAACCGTCTGTAGTGTGGTAGTGAAAGGTTAACCTTCTGTAGTGTGGTAGTGAAATGTTAACCTTCTGTAGTGTGGTAGTGAAAGGGTTAACCTTCTGTAGTGTGGTAGTGAAAGGTTAACCTTCTGTAGTGTGGTAGTGAAAGGTTAACCTTCTGTAGTGTGGTAGTGAAAGGTTAACCGTCTGTAGTGTGGTAGTGAAAGGTTAACCTTCTGTAGTGTGGTAGTGAAAGGTTAACCTTCTGTAGTGTGGTAGTGAAAGGTTAACCTTCTGTAGTGTGGTAGTGAAAGGTTAACCGTCTGTAGTGTGGTAGTGAAAGGTTAACCTTCTGTAGTGTGGTAGTGAAATGTTAACCTTCTGTAGTGTGGTAGTGAAAGGGTTAACCTTCTGTAGTGTGGTAGTGAAAGGTTAACCTTCTGTAGTGTGGTAGTGAAAGGTTAACCTTCTGTAGTGTGGTAGTGAAAGGTTAACCGTCTGTAGTGTGGTAGTGAAAGGTTAACCTTCTGTAGTGTGGTAGTGAAAGGTTAACCTTCTGTAGTGTGGTAGTGAAAGGTTAACCTTCTGTAGTGTGGTAGTGAAATGTTAACCTTCTGTAGTGTGGTAGTGAAAGGGTTAACCTTATGTAGTGTGGTAGTGAAAGGTTAACCTTCTGTAGTGTGATAGTGAAAGGGTTACCTTCTGTAGTGTGGTAGTGAAAGGTTAACCTTCTGTAGTGTGGTAGTTAAAGGTTAACCTTCTGTAGTGTGGTAGTGAAAGGTTAACCTTCTGTAGTGTGGTAGTGAAAGGTTAACCTTCTGTAGTGTGGTAGTGAAATGTTAACCTTCTGTAGTGTGGTAGTGAAAGGGTTAACCTTATGTAGTGTGGTAGTGAAAGGTTAACCTTCTGTAGTGTGGTAGTGAAAGGTTAACCTTCTGTAGTGTGGTAGTGAAAGGTTAACCTTCTGTAGTGTGGTAGTGAAAGGTTAACCGTCTGTAGTGTGGTAGTGAAAGGTTAACCTTCTGTAGTGTGGTAGTGAAATGTTAACCTTCTGTAGTGTGGTAGTGAAAGGGTTAACCTTCTGTAGTGTGGTAGTGAAAGGTTAACCTTCTGTAGTGTGGTAGTGAAAGGTTAACCTTCTGTAGTGTGGTAGTGAAAGGTTAACCTTCTGTAGTGCGTTCACTGCTTGTGTTTTTCTTCGACCTCTGACCCTCACCTCTCTCTGCTGCCCCCCTCAGGTGGTGGACATCATGCGCGTGAACGTGGACAAGGTCCTGGAGCGCGATCAGAAGCTGTCAGAGCTGGACGACAGGGCTGACGCCCTGCAGGCGGGAGCCTCTCAGTTCGAGACCAGCGCTGCCAAACTGAAGAACAAATACTGGTGGAAAAACGCCAAGGTGAGGAGATGCTGTTCTTTTTTAGTTTTTATTTTATTATTATTATTTGGACGGGACAATGCAAAATTAATGAACACTGTGGAGTGTAAAAATCGCCGGATTTAGCACGAGGCTAATTTCCATCCGTTGTCCCCAAACATAAAAACATAGAAACTCATAGAAACAGTAATTTTTTTTTACAAATACATAACAGCAACACACAGAAATACTAATGGCTAGAGATATGTCACATGTGGTCACATGACTGGTTGGTCTTCAGCCAGTTTTTGTGTATACACATACACACAACTAGGGCCGGGGCGATACCACCGAAATATCACATCACCATATTTTCCTTCGCTTTGTCTGTATAACGGTATAGTTTTCCAGTGCAAATGGCATTGCGATGTGACATTTTTGATTTTCACATCTTTATTATCTTGTAATATAATTGTCATGGTCCTATTTTGTTACAACTGTTCTATTTTCTTTGACTCTCAATACTGCCGCAAGGAATCCTTTTTTTTATTAACTTAAAAATATAGTTTGTATATATATTTTTTAATATTTCTAATATACATATATATCGTGGATGACGGCATAGTAAAAACCTTCATAATAGCATACCTCCCTGCCCTATACACAACAGTAACACAGAGTGAGGAACGCACAAGTAGGGCTGGCTATCAAAACATTATACCTAGTTATACCATACAGATTTTTCAGTACTTATGCGAACCCTTTCAGGTGTAAGTATTTTTTTCAATTTTAGAATTCTACCAGCTGTATTTACAGTGTTATAGTATTATGATGTACAGTGATACAGGTATAAAGACACTATGGTAGTAGTCATACTGACTATATGTATAATATGTACAGGTATAGATATAGTATCTAATGTAGAATAGATGACTGTATATGCAGGTATATACAGACAGATGTGGATAACTATATATATATGGTAAGTATAAATATATATACTGTATATACAGCATTATTGTACATGCTATCATACATAGTTATATGGGTTATATGCAGGTGTATAAATAGGTATATATAAATGATTATATGCAGGTATATGCAGACACATACAGGATATATATATATATGCTGTAAATATAAATATATATATATGGTAGTGGCAATGGGAGTGGGTTTCTTCATTGAGAGCGTATCCATATCATTAGTGTATCTTGTGTTTTATTATAAAATACTAAAAGTGACTTGTTGTCTAACTGTCTCTGTTTCCTCGACTCCCTTCAGATGATGATCATCCTGGGTGTGATATGTGTGATTGTCCTCATCGTCATTATCGGTAAGGGTCTCAGAGTTGTGTACAGTATATTGTATATATATATCGGTAAGGGTCACAGAGTACAGTATATTGTATATATATGTCGGTAAGGGTCACATAGTACAGTATATTGTATATTTATGTCGGTAAGGGTCACATAGTACAGTATATTGTATATATATGTCGGTAAGGGTCACATAGTACAGTATATTGTATATATATGTCGGTAAGGGTCACAGAGTACAGTATATTGTATATATATCGGTAAATCATGGCCATACGCTGTGCGTACAGATTGATGACGGATAGGACCTGTTGATAGAAAACCACCTCTTAGGCTACGTTCAGATTGCAGGCAAAGAATTGGCCCGAATCAGATTTTGATTTGCTCATAATGTGACTCAGACAGTGTGAACAGCACATATGGAATCTGATCTTTTCAATTCTGATTTGGCCCACTTTCATAATGTACTCCTAAATCAGATGCCGATTTATTTTTTTGCAATGCGACCTCATATCAGAATTCATGCAACTTTTACGTCACTCTCTGGATTGACATTCATCACAATTCCCATGATCATCTGCTTATGAATGAGCTGGCCTCCACTGCAACTTGTAAATTAAACCATACACTGTGACTTCAGTTGTCCTCCATGTTTACTTTCATCATCGTTATTGTTAATTTTGTGCCCGGCGCAGATCAGTTCAGGAGTGTGAACGGTTCACACTGGAATCTGATATTGGTCACAAAATATAAAAAGAAAATGTGAAAACAGCCAAACAAAAGAAATCTGATCTGAGCAATAAATCAGAATTGAGCACTAAGGCCTACAGTGTGAACAGAGCCTTAGAGACATTTTAACCCTTTCACTACCACACTACCAAAGGGTTAACCCTTTCACTACCACACTACCAACAGGTTAACCCTTTCACTACCACACTACCAAAGGGTTAACCCTTTCACTACAGACGGTTAACCCTTTCACTACCACACTACAGACGGTTAACCCTTTCACTACCACACTACAGACGGTTAACCCTTTCACTAGCACACTACTGAAGGTTAACCCTTTCACTACCACACTACATACGGTTAACCCTTTCACTACCACACTACAGAAGGTTAACCCTTTCACTAGCACACTACTGAAGGTTAACCCTTTCACTAGCACACTACTGAAGGTTAACCCTTTCACTACCACACTACAGAAGGTTAACCCTTTCACTACCACACTACAGAAGGTTAACCCTTTACTATCACACTACCGACGGTTACCGTCACTGTTGTGTGGCAGTGAAAGGGTTAACCGTCTGTGTATTGTCATGGTGAAAGGGTTAACCATTTGGTAGTGTGGCAGTGAAAGGGTTACCATTTTAGCAATTGCATGTTATTAAAGGAGAAGGTTACATGTGTACTATATAGTCATTATGCTAGTAAATTAACAGAATATCAGGCAGTAGTTTCCTGTTTTTCTCTCTCTCTCTCTCTATCTCTCTCTCTCTCTCTCTCTCTCTCTCTCTCTCTCTCTCTCTCTCTCTCTCTCTCTCTCTCTCTCTCTGCCCCAGAACTTTGGTTTTGCACACATAATGTAAATTAAGGTCCCGCCTAGTTCTCAATAGGAATTCTAATTTGGAATCAGCCAGGGGTTTAACCCACTGTCGATGGTGAACCCCCAGGTTCTGTTTCAGCGTCGTACTGCTCTTTAACCCTTTCACTGCCACACAACAGCCGGTTAACCCTTTCACTGTGACAATACAGAAGGTTAGCCCTTTACTATCACACAACCGACGGTGATGCTCCATCATTAGCATCATTAGCTCCTTCTGTCGTGTGGCAGTGAAAGGGTTAATTAGGAGGGATTGTGCACACTAGTTGTGAGTGGCCTAGCAGGCGAGGATGTTTGCTTCAGGTCAGCTCGTTCCACCTCCCAATCCTTTCAAGCACTATCACATACAAACGTGGGGTCGTGGCGGGTAGGTGACAGTGCACACTGGCAAGTACAAAAAGAAATAATAATAATTAAAAAAATATTTTTACTGTTCTGGCAACATATTTTGGCTAAATATGCCTTGTTTTATAAATGTGTATTGATAACATAGTGATGTAATTAAATAGTATAATAAATATGCATGATGTAGTTCAACAACGTGTGATTTTATTTTGATGTTCCTTAATTCCACGTTGAAATTACGCGATACATTAAGTGTGGGGTCGCCAAAAAAAATCCCTAAATAAAATGGGGTGGTGGTATAAAAAAGTTTGAGAACCCCTGATCTAAGTACTCCATCCGGCCCGGTACCGTCCACTAGCATTAGTCTATGTAGAGACCGTTAGTCTAAGTACTCCATCCGGCCCGGTACCGTCCACTAGTATTAGTCTATGTACTCCATCCGGCCCGGTACCGTCCACTAGTATTAGTCTATGTACTCCATCCGGCCCGGTACCGTCCACTAGCATTAGTCTATGTACTCCATCCGGCCCGGTACCGTCCACTAGTATTAGTCTATGTACTCCATCCGGCCCGGTACCGTCCACTAGTATTAGTCTATGTACTCCATCCGGCCCGGTACCGTCCACTAGTATTAGTCTATGTACTTCATCCGGCCCGGTACCGTCCACTAGTATTAGTCTATGTACTCCATCCGGCCCGGTACCGTCCACTAGTATTAGTCTATGTACTCCATCCGGCCCGGTACCGTCCACTAGCATTAGTCTAAGTACACCATCCGGCCCGGTACCGTCCACTAGCATTAGTCTAAGTACTCCATCCGGCCCGGTACCCGTCCACTAGCATTAGTCTAAGTACACCATCCGGCCCGGTACCGTCCACTAGTATTAGTCTATGTACTTCATCCGGCCCGGTACCGTCCACTAGTATTAGTCTATGTACTCCATCCGGCCCGGTACCGTCCACTAGTATTAGTCTATGTACTCCATCCGGCCCGGTACCGTCCACTAGCATTAGTCTAAGTACTCCATCCGGCCCGGTACCGTCCACTAGCATTAGTCTAAGTACTCATCCGGCCCGGTACCGTCCACTAGCATTAGTCTAAGTACACCATCCGGCCCGGTACCGTCCACTAGCATTAGTCTAAGTACACCATCCGGCCCGGTACTGTGCACTAACATTGTCACCCTCCCTCTTGTTTCCCTCTCTCTACAGTGTACTTCAGTACCTAAGAAGGATGGTTCCTACCCCAGTCTGAACCCTCGCAACAGAGAAAAAAGAACCCTCAAATTGCTGTCAAAATTACCCACTGATGATGATGATTTCATTAGATTCTCCCCAAATTAGCCTCGATATTATTCCCACCCCTCCCCGAACCCTTCAAGGGCCCCCAATGCCCCCCCCCCCCCCCCCCCCCCCCCCCCCCACTTCCACCACCTCACCTCTGGACCCCCTGTCAATCTTTGTCCTGTGAGTTTGTGGCCCCGCCTCCTTTCTAGATCCTTCTGGCTTCTCTAATCTGCCAACACTCAGAACCAAACACTTGTGAAGATGCAAACAACAGAAAAGGAAAACACTGACTCTGGTGATAATTGTTACATATAACTAATGATATATAATATATATATAGTTCTTTGTAGAGTTTTATTCTGATATATAATGTTTTTGTAGGTTGTGTGTGTGTATGTGTGTGTGTGTGTGTGTGCGTTTTGTATTTTTTAATTTTTGTATTAATTTTAATTATGCTTCAGCATTAACTACTGCCTATTTATCTAATGTGTGTATCTTGCACATTCTTGCTGTTTCTCTCCATCTCTCTCTCTCTGTCTCTCTCTCTCTCTCTCTCTCTCTCTCTCTCTCTCTCTCTCTCTCTCTCTCTCTCTCCTCTCTCTCTCTCTCCCTTTCTCTCTCTTTTTCATGCGTTGCATCTTTGCACAGTGGAGTTAGGTTCCCACTGTATAACTAAAGTACTTAGGGAAAGCCACTCAATTCAATATTCATATATGTGTTATTCCTACGGTCTAAGACAGTGCAATCTAAACGTTGCACAACAACAAACATACAGAAATACATCTCCCACGGCCTGAAGCCGGAGCGTTGAGACTCAAACCATGTGACGTCATTGTGACGTAAAAACGTCTCGAGGCGATGGATGGGATGGTGAGTTTGTTTGACCCACGGAATGTTTGTTTGAGTTTGAGTCTCAGCATCATCCGCTCTGAACCCAAACATGTACCCTCTCCCCCCCAGAACACCCTGTAGCCGGGCCTCCCCTCCCAGCCACCTTTACCCACAGTCTTGTGTCGCAGCCTGGAGGAGTAAGAGTGGTCCCTGTCCACAGATTTAGATTGGTCTCAGAACCGCATGAATAACACATATTATTAGCTAACTGAGTGGTAATTAATTGAGCGGCGTTCCTCTTTATGATTATTATTCCAATTCTGTCCCGTTCCTCTTTCCTCCCATTCTCTGGTTCTCACGACTTCTTCTCCTTATCTTTTCTTACCTATCAGCCATCCAGTCTCCTTGGTACCCCCCTCTCTCCCTCTCTCCCCTCTCTCTCTCTCTCTCTCTCTCTCTCTCTCTCTCTCTCTCTCTCTCTCTCTCTCTCTCTCTCTCTCTCTCTCTCTCTCTCTCTCTCTCTCTCTGCATGTGTTATTAATATCTCATGTTCTGTTGATCATTCCAGAACCTGACCACATGTACAGGTTGACCAATATGTATGTAGTAGATGTTTGTTTTTAACCTTTTACTTACTTAGTGTCTTATTTCGAATACATTCCTCCATTGCGGTCTATAGTGCAAATGCTCTCGATGTAGCATTAATGTAAGTGTATAAGTATCTTTGGGGAAAAAAAGACAATAAAATAAATATATATATATATATATAACATGAAGTAAAAATGGATATTATCACCAATATCAATCGTACAAACCCCAGAGAGGAAAATAACAATACGTATAGGTGTGAGGGTAATTTTGGATCAGTAATTATTAAGGATTTGAATCCAAATGTCTTTCTTTCTTAATATCTGTGATGTTGCTGTAACATTGCACCTGTACACTACAGAGGTGTCGTTACTCCCCCCGATGTAGGTGTAATGTAAAAAAAGAAAAAATACAAAAAGGAAAAAAAAACTATAAAAAAAAAACAATAATACTAACAGTAGAGATTAAAGATTATACTGCCATATAAACTGACTATCCATTAATTTCCTTGCTTGATAAGGGTTAAATCTCATTGGCCCCATCCCCTATACGTCGACACAGAGGAGCCTTAGTCTCTCGAATCACTCAAATGCAAATCTACACGTTTTTAAAAGTCCAACCATTCCCCATGCGCTTTTATTTCGTGTATCCGGGGAGGAGTGGCGGACAGAAGAAAGGGAATCCGTTTATAATAATAATAATAATAATAATAATAATAATAATAATAATAATCCGCACAAATAACCTTGTTTTTGATGGCTCTGCCCGGCCGGTCGGTTGGTATGATCGGCCCCTAAAAGAGAAACCTCACCGCGCGAAAGAGCACATAAAACAGAGACAATTCCGCCTTATTTAACGAGGAACACGGGCACGGCAAAACCAGCGACTGTAGGGTCTGTCTTATATCCAGTGGGTTGGCGTTTTCAAAAGCTATAACCACTTAATAAGGAAGCGTTCCGAGAAATGCGAGGAGCAATTGTACAAACAATTGGTAGTATAGTGTTTCAGACACACAGCAGCGGCGAGTGTTTTTTGCTATCGCAGTGGTTCTATACGTTTGTCCCTATAGTTACAGCCTTTTTTCTTTTTTTTAAATATCATAATAGATTATATTTATATTAAAGTATATTTTTGTGTGAAACAGACGGCTTGAAGAGGAGCGATAACTCCTCTCTGTCTTCTAGTTGTGTCTTTTTCAGCTCCGTATTTTACACACACTGCCAAGCGATTAGGGAGAAGCTGTTTGCTGTTCTCGCGGGTATTTCTCATGGGCTGCCCCTTGGTGTCTGAGCTCCTGCGCGCGACTCCTCTTCATGAGCGAGGCGGCGCGGGACAGACGCACGTGGCTTTGTGCACAAACCTGTGAAACGTTCACGCAGGAAAACCCTAAAAAAATAACTTTTTTCCGCATGCTATCAAAATATGTCAACACTGAA
>NC_140172.1:14704101-14746818 GCF_963971535.1 Notolepis coatsorum | reverse complement strand
CATCAAACAGCTCTTATTAGAGAAGGTCAAGGATCCCAACGACAACTCTCTCTCTCTCTCTCTCTCTCTCTCTCTCTCTCTCTCTCTCTCTCTCTCTCTCTCTCTCTCTCTCTCTCTCTCTCTCTCTCTCTCTCTCTCTCTCTCTCTCGCCTTAGAATGCCCCACCCTTAAGTAGAGCAAAACTAATTTACAGAATATTACCAAAGACACAATTTTTCTCGCTTATGCTGCCAACTGCCATCAAAAACAAGTGGAAGGACACATTTTTTTGTTCCTAGATTATTTGAAAAGCAACGTTTTTCTTCTTTTTCTTTCTTTCATTTTTTTAGCCTTAGCCCAAAACATCACATGATCATGTGACCTCTTCTTCTAACCCTTACAGATTGTAGTGCACGCGGTCGCGCGCCGGCTGGTTAATGGTGAATAAACGTGCCATTCTATAACATTATGCAAGTGAAACCAAAATTCAAAAGTATACCACATGCTTCAGAAAGTGCAACGTTCCGCGACATGCAGGTGTGCGTGTGTATCCAGGCCTGCAGAGGTTAATCTGTGGCCTCAACCTGATCCTAAAACCTAATAATAGCACAACTCCTCTTTTTTCCCCCCGTGTCTCTGTGACGCCGACTATAATTAAAAAATGAAAATACATATAAACTTTTAACTATAGCTGTTAGACAAAAAACCAAGAAAAAAAAATAAAAGTCTGTATTGTTTGGTGTTGTAATATGGAGGTGTTTTGAGGGGTGGGGGGTCCTTGCATCCTCAGGGTCGAGATTTTAGCAATGTATCACAAAAAAAAGTAATATATATATACAGGCGAGGACAAGAATCTAACGCTGTAAAATTGGATTTTCTGGGCAATATAAAATATATATATATATTTTAGGGTTCCAAATATGGTAATTTAAACCGTCCCGCGGGAGTAATCATCTCAGTGGATCGAAGTGACGTAACAATATTGATTATCGATTGGGGTAGGACGTCTCCGTGAACCCTATTGTAGTTCCAGAGGGCACTCGGCACATTTCAATACATGACAAATGTGAAGTTGCGTGCTCTCGTTTATTTTTTCCCGTTGGCTTTTTCTTTTCTCTTTTTTTGTCTGTAAGGAAGGGAAGTGCTCATTACTTTGACGACTCCGTGGCACTTTTCCATGTCGTATCTTTGATATTTAATTTTGACGCAGGCGGGGAGAGCATCATGTGGCGGAGAATACTGCTTTATGTCGACCTCGAGAGGGGGCATCCGTGATCTCAACACATGCTGCGTTCGAATCATATGGGCGGGCAATCCTAAAAATATCAATATTTGTTATATTATTCCAAGTTGGGAGGTTTGGGCCTGTCACCCGGCAGAGATACTTTGGGTGATGTCCTAAAGTTTAGTTTTCCATATCAAGATCCTTCATTGTGTTACTTGAAAGTGAAAGAAGTGACAATACGCTTCTTCTTGAGACGCCAGGCCCGAGCCGGCCACCCCGTTGCCCCCATATGGCGCGGACGCAGCGTTAGGAGGGAACCTATTGAGACACGGAGCCCCCGGAGGACGACTGTAAACGCACGATATTCTGTTCAGTACACGTTGACTTGAGTTTTTATCATTTTCTTTTTGTAAATCAAAACGTTTTTCTTTTTTCTTTTACATCAATTTAGTAATAACTAGATGTCATTGAATTGTTTGTGTGCGTGTAAACATTGATGAGTAGTCAAGAAAGGTCAAGAAAATGAGAATTGATGGGGAAAAGTAAAAAGAAAAAAAGGGGGCGTTTTTTAACCCTTGTTGTGTGTCCAGAATGCTTAGAATGATTCTAAGGTTTACATCAAGATTGCTTTGTTGTTGTATCTACAATATATATATATTTTTTTGTTTTTGTTTAAATTTGTTTATTTGGGGGGGGGGGGGGGGGGGGGGGGATTTAGGATTTAGAATTTCTTCTTGGGTCAGGGGTCAAGGTTCATATTGCCCCGGGTCGTTTGGACTTCCAGGAGGGACCGGGCCGAAGGATCGTGGGCAATGTGCTCCACTTTCTGCTGGGGTTTCCTTTTTCTTTTATTTATTGATAGATTTATTTGATTGTTATTTTTGGGATTAGAAACAAAAAAACAAGGTTGATTCAACGTAACAGAGAGGAAACATAATTGAAAAACAATTGTAGTGTAAATCTATCAATGTCTTATTATATTGATGAACATCATGAAATATATGTATATTGGAAAAACAATCTATGACAACTTGTACTTTTATGTGTGATTTTGTTGTGTGTGTGCACTGGCAAAGGTCAAGGGGCAAGGAGCTTACCTGGATCCAGCCCCATGGACCATATAGTCACACGGCGGCCATTTTGCTCTTATGTCATGCTCAGCTTGGGATTTCTTTCCCGCCTGTTCCAGGTAAGGGTGGAAAGAAACCCCAACCTGAGCATGACATGAGAGCAAAATGACCGCTGTGTGAATGTGGTCAATGAACCACTGGTCTGTTTCATGGACCATTTCGATGAAGCCCTCTTAAAGGAACACTCCAACTTTTTGGGAAATTAGCTTATTTGCCATTGTTTTAAAAAACAACAACAGGGCTTTTGAGGTGATGAAATCACTGCGCCCAGGCAGCACTGGTTTGGCAATTTTTTTTAGATATCTGCTTAGAAAACGAAAATTTCCTAAAAATATTCTCCACGTGGTAAATACACAGGTCACAACATGTTTACAGGAAGGTTTTGGAGTTGTATTTGGATTTTGTGACTGTTGGGAACTAGGCTACACTGGCACACCTACTTCCAGTGAATGACGCTAAGCTAGGCTAACGGTGCGGTTGTTCCCTAAGCCTAATGCATGCTCAGAGAAGAAAAGGGTATCTGCTGGTCTAACTCCAGGGTAGATGGCAAATAAGAACATTTCCCCAAAAGTTGGTGTGTTCCTTAGAAGGATGTTGCAATTTCATTACGCCCCCACTAGGGAAGGGGGGAGGGGGGTTCAAAACATCTAAATTCAAAATCCCCTGCCTTATCAGAGAGAGAGAGAGAAATCAACATTAGAAGACCTCATTCAAGGTAGAGAGCCTGGGTGAACCACAGACGAAGCAAGTTTAATAATAACACTTGTTTCCCCATGGGAGACGAAGGGAAACTGGTGGGAAATCTTTTCTGCTGTCTATAGACTGAGGAGCGTCTCCTAAATGAGCTCCTGGATCACAATGTACCGTGTGGGATGCTTGGGTTAATTGTAGGGATGTCCGATATTATCGGCCGATATTGGCATTAAAATGTAATATCGGAAATGATCGGTATCGGTTTAAATTTTATATATATATTTTTTGTTTACATTTATTTAACCTTTATTTACCCAGGCAAGCAAGTAAGAACACATTTGGGGGGGGGGGGGGGGGGGGGACCCAGCATATATCGGTATCGGTTGATATCGGTATCGGAAATTAAGAGTTGAACAATATCGGTATATTGGATATTGGTAAAAAAGCCAATATCGAACATCCCTAATTAATTGCATATAAAATCTTGAAGAGACAGCTGGGCATAAATTGGTCATGATATGTAGCAGTTACTCCGTTAACCCTTTTACTGCCGCACTACCAAACGGTTAACCCTTTCATTGCGGTTAACCGTCGGTAGTGTGATAGTAAAGGGTTAACCTTCTGTAGTGTGGCAGTGAAAGGGTTAATCCTTTGGCTGGAGGCACGCAGCTAGGACAAACTTGGGCCAAGAATGGACCTTGTCCTCAAATGCCTCAAGCTTTTCCAGACGATCTAGGACACTGATCCAGGTCATGCTTTTTTGTTCCATATCGGTAGCCTCATACGATAATTGCCTAAGTAATCTTTCAAGATTTTTGGAAAAGAAGAGAAGTTTTTCATTTATATATATATTTTTTTATCTACTTTTTCTCCTCCTTTTTCTGTGATTTTTCTCCCATCCCAATTTACCTCTCGTGCCAATTCTCCCTCCCCTGTCCTGATCGTTGCTCGCATGTGCCCCCCACTGGCCGGTTGTAGGGAGGATAGAAGCCCATCACATGTCCCCTCCGATACATGTGGAGGCAGCCAGTCACATCTTTTCACCTGTCAGCGCGGACTCTCATTGGCGAGGAGTAACGTGTGGGAGGCTCACACTGCCCCCGCCATTTTCCTGTCTTTGCTGTGCAGGCGCCCTGACCGACCTGTAGGAGTCGCTGTTTACTACGACCAGACTACCACCCATCGACTCTCCTCCCGCTGACTCTGCCAATTGAGTCAGTATGACGGCCGGCCCAAGCCGGAGGCAACGCTGACAGCCGGATTCGATACCGGTGTCTCTTGCATTGGTGACGAGCGCCACCCAGCCGCCCGTTTTCCATTTATATTTTGAAAATAAGTTCCACAATTTGTATCAAAAAGTTTGCAAAAATACAAAAACACAACAACCATTGCCTAACAAAATAAGGTGACGGGGCGCTCCAGTAGCACCACATAGCTCCAGTAGCACCACATAGCTCCAGTAGCACCACATAGCTCCAGTAGCACCACATAGCTCCAGTAGCACACCACATAGCTCCAGTAGCACCACATAGCTCCAGTAGCACCACATAGCTCCAGTAGCACCACATAGCTCCAGTAGCACACCACATAGCTCCAGTAGCACCACATAGCTCCAGTAGCACCACATAGCTCCAGTAGCACCACATAGCTCCAGTAGCACCACATAGCTCCAGTAGCACCACATAGCTCCAGTAGCACCACATAGCTCCAGTAGCACACCACATAGCTCCAGTAGCACCACATAGCTCCAGTAGCACACCACATAGCTCCAGTAGCACCACATAGCTCCAGTAGCACCACATAGCTCCAGTAGCACACCACATAGCTCCAGTAGCACCACATAGCTCCAGTAGCACCACATAGCTCCAGTAGCACCACATAGCTCCAGTAGCACCACATAGCTCCAGTAGCACCACATAGCTCCAGTAGCACCACATAGCTCCAGTAGCACACCACATAGCTCCAGTAGCACCACATAGCTCCAGTAGCACCACATAGCTCCAGTAGCACACCACATAGCTCCAGTAGCACCACATAGCTCCAGTAGCACACCACATAGCTCCAGTAGCACCACATAGCTCCAGTAGCACACCACATAGCTCCAGTAGCACCACATAGCTCCAGTAGCACACCACATAGCTCCAGTAGCACACCACATAGCTCCAGTAGCACCACATAGCTCCAGTAGCACACCACATAGCTCCAGTAGCACACCACATAGCGCTCCAGTAGCACACCACATAGCTCCAGTAGCACCACATAGCTCCAGTAGCACACCACATAGCTCCAGTAGCACCACATAGCTCCAGTAGCACACCACATAGCTCCAGTAGCACCACATAGCTCCAGTAGCACCACATAGCTCCAGTAGCACACCACATAGCTCCAGTAGCACCACATAGCTCCAGTAGCACCACATAGCTCCAGTAGCACACCACATAGCGCTCCAGTAGCACCACATAGCTCCAGTAGCACACCACATAGCTCCAGTAGCACACCACATAGCTCCAGTAGCACCACATAGCTCCAGTAGCACCACATAGCTCCAGTAGCACCACATAGCTCCAGTAGCACACCACATAGCTCCAGTAGCACACCACATAGCTCCAGTAGCACACCACATAGCTCCAGTAGCACCACATAGCTCCAGTAGCACACCACATAGCTCCAGTAGCACACCACATAGCTCCAGTAGCACACCACATAGCTCCAGTAGCACACCACATAGCTCCAGTAGCACACCACATAGCTCCAGTAGCACACCACATAGCTCCAGTAGCACACCACATAGCTCCAGTAGCACCACATAGCTCCAGTAGCACACCACATAGCTCCAGTAGCACCACATAGCTCCAGTAGCACACCACACAGCTCCAGTAGCACCACATAGCGCTCCAGTAGCACACCACATAGCTCCAGTAGCACACCACATAGCGCTCCAGTAGCACACCACATAGCTCCAGTAGCACACCACATAGCTCCAGTAGCACACCACATAGCTCCAGTAGCACCACATAGCTCCAGTAGCACACCACATAGCTCCAGTAGCACACCACATAGCTCCAGTAGCACCACATAGCTCCAGTAGCACCACATAGCTCCAGTAGCACCACATAGCTCCAGTAGCACCACATAGCTCCAGTAGCACCACATAGCTCCAGTAGCACACCACATAGCGCTCCAGTAGCACCACATAGCTCCAGTAGCACACCACATAGCGCTCCAGTAGCACCACATAGCTCCAGTAGCACCACATAGCTCCAGTAGCACACCACATAGCTCCAGTAGCACACCACATAGCTCCAGTAGCACACCACATAGCTCCAGTAGCACACCACATAGCTCCAGTAGCACACCACATAGCTCCAGTAGCACACCACATAGCTCCAGTAGCACCACATAGCTCCAGTAGCACACCACATAGCTCCAGTAGCACACCACATAGCTCCAGTAGCACACCACATAGCTCCAGTAGCACACCACATAGCTCCAGTAGCACACCACATAGCTCCAGTAGCACCACATAGCTCCAGTAGCACACCACATAGCTCCAGTAGCACCACATAGCTCCAGTAGCACACCACACAGCTCCAGTAGCACCACATAGCGCTCCAGTAGCACACCACATAGCTCCAGTAGCACACCACATAGCGCTCCAGTAGCACACCACATAGCTCCAGTAGCACACCACATAGCTCCAGTAGCACCACATAGCTCCAGTAGCACACCACATAGCTCCAGTAGCACAACACATAGCTCCAGTAGCACCACATAGCTCCAGTAGCACCACATAGCTCCAGTAGCACCACATAGCTCCAGTAGCACCACATAGCTCCAGTAGCACCACATAGCTCCAGTAGCACACCACATAGCGCTCCAGTAGCACCACATAGCTCCAGTAGCACACCACATAGCGCTCCAGTAGCACCACATAGCTCCAGTAGCACCACATAGCTCCAGTAGCACACCACATAGCTCCAGTAGCACACCACATAGCTCCAGTAGCACACCACATAGCTCCAGTAGCACACCACATAGCTCCAGTAGCACACCACATAGCTCCAGTAGCACACCACATAGCTCCAGTAGCACCACATAGCTCCAGTAGCACACCACATAGCTCCAGTAGCACACCACATAGCTCCAGTAGCACACCACATAGCTCCAGTAGCACCACATAGCTCCAGTAGCACCACATAGCTCCAGTAGCACCACATAGCTCCAGTAGCACCACATAGCTCCAGTAGCACACCACATAGCTCCAGTAGCACCACATAGCTCCAGTAGCACCACATAGCTCCAGTAGCACACCACATAGCTCCAGTAGCACCACATAGCTCCAGTAGCACCACATAGCTCCAGTAGCACACCACATAGCTCCAGTAGCACCACATAGCTCCAGTAGCACACCACATAGCGCGCTGAGTCGCCAAGCGGTCGCCCCGGGTTCGTTTCCCAGACCCGGTGGCCACATGCCCCATATCTTCCCCTCCCGTTTCACCCTCTCTCCCTCTGTCGGTCCTGCGTGGCCAAAAGGTCAGAAAAAGCTGAAAATGCTATAAATAAAAGTTAAAAAAATAAAAAGAAAATAAGGTGACTTTTAAACAAAATATGTCGTGACTTAGGCATTTTTTCCTCTTACATACATACATGTCATACACTACTAGGCAGTTGTTATACTTGCCTAAGTCATGCAATCACCGTTGTGTACGTAACGTTAAAATGCACAAGTCACACGAGTGAGTTAGGCAGATGGGGATTTTTTAACGTAACAAGCGTTCTGATTGGCTGAGGACATTAGGCACTAAGCCAGGGTGTAAGTAAGTAAGTAAAGTTTATTTATATAGCACTTCTCACAGAGAGAACTCACAAAGTGCTTTACATACAGCAGAAATAAAATATTAAATATAAAAAGCAAGAACCATTCAAGTGATAAGAAACAGAACAAAAACACAATGCAACACAGCAGTGTGAGGAAAGTACAGTTAGGCAGACATCTCAATTTGGCAAAAAAAATTACTTAGGCAATTATCGTATGAGGCTAACGATATGGAATTCAGCCTTTTTCTATATCATTTGTAACAACCCTTATTATCCCCCTGTAGGATCTCTTGGTGCCAGTAGCGTACTGTGTCGATGTGGCATTGTGTCTAAAGGTGCAGAAAGTCTGCTTCCGTCACGCCGTGGTGTGGCCAGGGTCGTATCAGCACAGAGTCAGACACATAGGTGGCAGTGACATTTAGGGCTGTCAAAAATAATTCAATTCAAGGTGTTAAAAGACAAGAAAAACACAATCACATGACTCTTTTTGACCCCAAACGCCTGCCATAGCTTTGACATCCATTGTGGGATCTTGTTAGGGTATAGCGTTTAACTGAACCCAAAAGCAGAACACAGGGAGACGAGAACGGAGCGGTTTAGGTTTGTTTAATCCGATAGGTACCATGATGACAGGTTACAAAGACTACAGGAATGTACAAAGGTGCGAGCAGGCGCACTCGTCGTGCTCTACAGGAGCGTCCAGGCGGGCGGTGTCTCGTGAGACAGCGTAGGCCGGCGGCAGCTGGTCCTGGGCACAGGGAGACAGATGTTAGAGCAAGGCAGGGAAACAGACATAGAAGCCAGGTAGGCTACGTCCTCGTACCTATAGGTAGGGGTAGCAACACTCGGACGGTGAGTGGCAGGAACCGCAGGGCTCATATCAGAGCTGGTGATGACCTGACGAGTCTCAGGTGTGCAGACAGGACTTGGCTGACACAGCATGTGGACACAGCGACAGGAAGATGCCCATACAAGGGCGTGGAAGTAGTAGGTGAGAGGGAGGCCCTGCAGGCTGTGACTGTAACAGATCTGATCACTCTGACACGCAGACCGGGAGAATAATGAGTGACCAGACGTCTCTGAATGTCTTCTTTCATTAGACACCGTTTCAGAACAGACTATTGGATGAAACCAAGTTGTGTAAATGATGCAGCGATTAACGTAATAAGTTACAGCATTGCTACGCTTGCTACTAGAGATCCTGCATCAAATGTTTGTGTACTTCTCTTTCTTCCAGCATGGCTGCCTGTAACATAGCAACCGTTGTTTTGTACATGGCAATGGAAGAGACAACGATTGCTATGTGTTGATACTGTATATGAGAGATATTTATATAAACAAAAACACTTGGTGTCTTATTACTGGATCATGTAAAACAAGTCACAGTAGAATAGTAATATCATGCATCTCCAGTGTTTTACCTACTCTTCCACTGCAAAGAAATGAGTGGTTAAAAAGTGGTTACCAATGGTTACAGGCAGCCATACTGGAAGAAAACAACTAAAAACACTCCATGCGTCCTCTATAGGGAGGTGTAGTCTGACGTCACTGGTTGTTCCACCCGTATAGGGAGTTATCTTTGGGAAAATGGATTATCGGCTATTGTAACCATTCTGCCGCATGGAATTTGAAAGACTTTCCACTTTTGCACAAAATGAGTTCCCTTCTATCACTAACATTATTGTTTAAGCATTTTTGGTTGAAAATGTTAGTGATAGAAGGGAACTCATTTTGTGCAAACATTTTAAGCTTTTCAATTTCCATGCGGCAGAATTGTTACAATAGCCGATAATCCATTTTCCCAATGATAAATCCCTATACGGGTGGAACAACCAGTGACGTCAGACTACACCTCCCTATTATGCGTGGTAGCAGGCGTGGTTTGTGTTCGATTGTCAGACTCCGATTCAGATCACTTTAATCGCCATTATGTTTACAAAACACATGGGAACGTGATACGGCATATACAGTACAGTGCATACATTTTTAGCAAACCAGGACAAAACAGTGAGACAACGACAAGACAATAAAGTGCATGGCTAAGGACATGATGGCAATGCAAAATAAAGTTTAAAATTCCAGCCCCAGCAGCTCGCCATAGGGGGGGGGGGGGTGGAGCAGGGGGACACCTGACTCATTTACTAGGCGAGCTGCTGAGGGGAAGACACCGAGTCTGTGGCAGGTTTACACTGTCTTGCCGTGGGGAAGCAGGGTGAAGAGGTCGTGACCCGAGTGGGCGGGGTCAAGTGGAGCCGTCGGCCAACAAAGATATTGTTACATCAGAGAACACATTTATTCACAAATTGGATCACCATTCACCATTCAACATTATTGAAGGCTCCTGTGTCCGATATAATGATTACTTTCCCTAACCATTTTTCATGCAGTAAATAAACAAGCATGGGACAGTAGACGCCACATCTATGTTGACACTGATTTGATTTGATTTGACATTTAAAAAAAATCAATATTCCAGGAAACATCAAGGATGAAACACAAAAAAAGTCAAGACTTATTTCCATTGTGGTCCTTTTTTTATACTTTATTGTGTCAATAAATCACTCTACATTTAGAGTGCACACACATATACATAGTCACACATACATGTATGCATACATACCTGTACATACGTAAATACACACACAAATGTACATACGTACTGTATATTGTAAATATTGACAAAAAAAAAAAAAAAAGGCACCCATACAAAAACAAAAACACATAGAAAAAAGGATGAGTACCAGTATAGATGTTACTGATCCTGGACTAGTAAACCTATCCATCCATCCATAGTATACAGTACATCCAATATCCATCCCTACTCGTCCCCACATACATATACAAATAAAAGTTTAGAAATGAAGGTCAGTCGGTAGCTAATGTGGGGGGTTTTGCTGAGTCCTATTTACCCTTTTTACGGGTAAATGGGTTGACAACAGGGTGCAGGCCGGGTGTACCGTGGCTAAGTAGCCAGGTAGCTTTGATCCTGTGCCCCGGCGGGGATGAACGATGTCCCACCCGGCCGATGCTTGAGAGCGAATCGGCTCTGAGGGTGGCAGTATGGACGGATGAGAGCTATACTGCTGCAGGATGGTATTTAGCGGCGGCCAGTGTTATGGCTCAGCTGACTATTTTCCTGTCCACATTAGCGTCGGGTAGTGGGGCTACGGGACCAGCCGACACTGAAAACATTTTGCATGTTTGTGGTGTTATAGAGATCTTGACTCAGTCGCAAGCTATAACTGCGGGGAGGATTAGGATGCTATCAACGTTTGTTAATAGGCATATCTGGTTGGAGCAATCTCCTCTTGGGGAAGAAGATAGATTTTCTCTCCTCACGGCTCCTTTTTCCACAGAAGGACTTTTTGGTCGTTCTGCGGAGGCGCAGGCGGTTGTTGATCTGGGTCCCACACCGCCTCACGCTATGCAGCCAGAGGTTGGAGCACGGCCTCGTCAGCGACTGTGGCGAGGCCCTCTACAGGCGGCCATGTTTCCCCCGCCAGTGGTACCCTGGGCGGAGAGTCAACAGGGGTCCACAAGGCCGACAGCCTTGGCGGCCAAGGGATCGGCCATTTTGGGTGTACTCGGCTTGGGAAATACAAGCCGTCGTCATTCTGCCGCAAGCAGCCCGCTCCCCGTTCACTCCTCTCTCCGTTACCCACGGAAGCGGGGCTCTGATCGTTTTCCTTTGGTTGCGGGCCGCGAACCTTCTTTGAAGCGCATGCGGCCCCACTTTTCGCTTCTCATGGGGACAGGGGCTGACACCCAGTTGATGGCTGAGCCTGGGTCTGTCCGTGAGAATGTTGTGCTGTCGTGTGGCTCCTGCACCACACGTTGTGTGATGGGTGAGCCTGGTGTTATGGCTGCCACTATTTACAGTGGTCAGCAGGGGGACTCGAGGCCTCTTCGGTTGAATGCTCAGCAAGGGTTACCCCAGCCTCGCCTTCGCCAGGCGGGGTATCACGCTGATGCCTCCCACTCCCGTGAGAGCGGCAGTGGTCTGCAAAGAAGAGGCGAGCGTGATTTGGGTGATAGCAATATCACTGCAGGGCTACGGCGTGTAGGAGCCCATGGGGTCCTCACGCCTTGCATGTCTAGCTGTAGAACAACTCCTCAGCATGCGCTAGAGGGGTGTTCAGGGGGGGAGTGTGTGTCAACCAGTTTGATGGCAGCTTCTCCCGTATCAAACCGGCCCTTTCTGTCGGGGTCCCCCCTTGAGTGCGTCGCACAGCGGGAGGGACCGGGCCACCTATCTACTGTTCCTTGCGGCCCAGCGTCAGTTGACCACGGGTGCGCTGTGGGATTATTATCACATATGGCGACAAGAATGCCGTTTGGAGGGGTGGATAGAGAGAACGTTGAGGGAGGGGCTTGTTTTGCAGTTCGCACAACCCCACCCTCCGTTTTCAGGTTTGGTGCAGACCCTATTGTCAGGGTCAGAAGCAATGACAGCCCTGGCCGACGAGATTCGATCTCTGTTGGCGAAGCAGGCTATAGTCGTGGTCCCGAGAGAGGACGCGATGTCAGGCGTCAACTCCCATTATTTTCTGGTGCCCAAAAAAACGGGAGGGGTCAGACCTATACTGGATCTGTCCGCGTTCAATCGTCTGATTGTGGCGAGACCATTCAGAATGTTGACCGTCAAACTCCTGCTGCTTGCTGTCAGAAGGGGAGACTGGTTCACCTCCATAGACCTGAATGATGCGTATTTTCACATCCCGATTTTCCCTCCTCACAGGAAGTTCCTACGGTTCCTGTTTCAGGGCGTAGCATACGAGTACCAGAGGTTGCCGTTCGGCTATTCTCTGGCTCCCCGCACATTCACCAGGTGCGTAGCGACTGCGCTGGAGCCTCTACGTCGTGGGGAATACGGGTTCTATTATATCTCGACGACATTCGGTCGGATGAGGTTGCCAGGTCTCATACCAGGGTGGTGGTGGAATTCCTCACCAGGCTGGGTTTTGCTGTGAACTGGAAGAAGAGTACGCCTCTTCCCAGTCAACAGGTGGAGTACTTGGGCTTGACGTTGAGGTCGAGGCCCATGATTGTAACCCTCTCGGAGCAACAGAGGGTGTCTATCCTACACGCGCTTGTTTTCCGTTTGGGAGGGACGGTCACGGCGCTGCAAGTGATGCGCCTGCTCGGTATGATGGCATCTGCTCACACGGTGGTTCCTCTTGGCTTCCTCTTCATGAGGAGGATACAGAGGTGGTTCTTCAGTATGGGAATAGACTCGGTGAGGGACAAATGGAAACGGTTGACGGTTCCTTTGTCGATATGGAGAGATCTCGCCCATTGGAGGAGGCCTGGTATCCTCACCATTGGGGTCCCCATGGGCAGCAGGCGCTCACACGTCACGGTTTTCACCGACGCTTCTCTCACGGGTTGGGGAGGGAGGTGTCGGACCAACGCAGTGGGGGGCAGCTGGACGGTCCATGCTGCCCCGTCTACCCTGCACATCAATGTGTTGGAATTGAGGGCGGTCCTCCTGGTCCTCAAACGGTTCGTCCACCTGGTGGTAGGCGAGCACGTTCTGGTCAGAACGGACAGTATGACGGCAGCGGCGTATATCAACAGGCAGGGTGGGACTCGATCCATCCGCCTGCACCGGGCGGCGGTCGAACTCTGGCTATGGGCATCTCGCAGGCTGCGCAGTCTGAGGGCGCTCCACATCCCTGGTGTGGAGAATGTGGGCGCGGATATGATGTCTCAGGGCAGTCCTCGTTGCGACGAGTGGGAACTGCGCCACGATATAGTCAGACAGATCTGGGATCGCTCAGTGGATCTGTTTGCGAGCCGACGCTCTCACAAGTGCCCCTTGTGGTTCTCGGTCAGTCGGGCAGATCATCCCCCCTTGGGGGTGGATGCCTTCTCGATGTTTCCATGGCCGCCCGGCCTTCTGTACGCCTTTCCTCCTCTACAGCTGTTGAGTCAGCTGTTGGAGCGGATACGGAGGGAGCGCAGGACGGTGATCCTGGTCGCGCTGGACCAGGGCACGGCAGTGTGGTTCCCGGTCCTGATCCAGCTACTGGTAACTCCGCCATGGCTTATTCCTTTGTCGGCGACGGCCCTCTCTCAAGCACACGGGTCGCTGTTTCAGTACCCGGTGTTTGGCCAACGTCTGATGGTGTGGCTGGTGAGAGGGTAAATCTGGAGCGGATGGACCCTTCTGTGGTTGATACCATCCGGAATGCGCATGCTCCCTCCACTGTCGCGCTTTACGCGGGCAGATGGCGTATGTTCCAAGAGTGGTGTAAGGCGGGGGGCAGGGACCCGGTGTCCTGCCCCCTGGATGCTGTCCTTGTCTACCTCCAGTCTCTCCTTGATAGACTGTCGGCTTCGACGGTGAGGGTATATGCAGCAGCTATATCCTCTTATCATGTGGGATTTGAGGGTGATGTTTTGTTCAGCCACCCTCTTGTGAAGCGGTTCCTGCTTGGCGCTCGACGCGTTAAGCCGGTAAAACGCTCTTTGGCTCCGAATTGGGATCTTCAATTGGTCCTCGGTCGGTTGTCCTTGGCCCCGTTTGAGCCTCTTGAGCAGGCGCCGTTGGGACAGCTGTCGTTCAAGACCGCGTTCTTGCTGGCCGTCACCTCCGCTAAACGCGTGGGTGAGCTTTGTGCTCTCTCGGTATGACCAGAGTGCATGTCTTTTCGTTCCGATTGCGGTGCCACTCTGCGGCCTAATCCTGCCTTCGTGCCTAAAAATATCCGGAGTTCCTTCCGCTCCAGGGATATTGTGGTTCAGGCGTTTCATCCGCCTCCTCACGCTAGTGAGTTGGAGGCGGGCCTTCACCTGTCATGTCCGGTCCGTGCTTTGGGGATTTACCTCAGCCGTACTCGGGCCTCAGGGCTACTATTCAGCTTTTTGTCTGTTACGGTGGTTTTCGTGCCGGTAAGGCACTATCGAAACAGCGCCTGTCCCATTGATTGTGCGAGGGCACTGCCCTCTGCTACACATTGGCCAGGCTGGCTCCCCCTGGGGGCGTCAGGGCGCACTCCACTCGTGGGGTGGCGGCCTCTGCCGCTCTGCTGGGTGGGACCTCGGTGGAGGACATCTGTGCTGCAGCTTCATGGTCCTCCCCGGGTCCCTTCGTAAGGTTTTACCTCATGGACATGACCGGGGGTTCTGTCTCCCAGGCGGTTCTGAGGTCTGTGGCCTCTCCTGCTTCCCGTCCTTTGGTAGGGTAGCAGGAGTGTGTGGGTATGGGCCACAGTGTGTTAGGTCACACGTGGTTCCGCCTGTGCTGTGTGTTCAAGGGGTTCTAATTCCCTCTTGTTCGCACTCGGGTGGAGTTGACTGCGCCCCCTCTTCATTAGGAAGGATGGGGTGACGGGACTCCCCTTCCCCCTTGATGTGGGCTTACGGGTCCTCAGGGGGTGCATCTGTCAGGCCTCGCGTCCGCTCTACCCCATATCTCGGTATGGCTTAAGAGCGGGACGCGATGCAAGTACGATATATAACGACAGGTTATGTATATAACCTAGTTATATGAGTACTGGCTAAGCGTCCCGCTCTTAGCGTGCCCTGAGTTCCCTTGGGGAATCTTTTCCTGGAAACGATTTTTTCCGAGGAAGAGTGAGTGGTGACCACGCCTAGTACTTTATAGTACGCCACTAAAGGGGCGGGCCTGGCAGGTGGTGGGTGTATTTTGTTTTTTATTCGTTGATGGAGTACAATAGGTACATGAGATGAGGTATATCTCGGTATGGCTTAAGAGCGGGACGCTTAGCCAGTTAACCTTTCACTACCACACTACAGAAGGTTAACCTTTCACTACCACACTACAGAAGGTTAACCTTTCACTACCACACTACAGAAGGTTAACCTTTCACTACCACACTACAGACGGGTAACCTTATGTAGTGTGGTTGTGAAAGGGTTAATATTTGAGAAAATGTGTTTTGTATCGCAATCTACTCATTTCCATGGTAACTACTACAATACCCATAGGCCTTGCTAATCTTTTACAGTCTATGGACCAATCACAAGAGCACAACCACTCAGACCCATTTATTACCAATAACTGGCTCTGGACGTTTGCATCCCTTGTCATTCTCGTTGGTTATGGTCATCTTTGTTTTCATTGAAGCCTGGAATAAAACACACAAATCATAAGATAAGATACGATAAGATGATAATTTATTAATCTCCTTGGGGAAATTCAGGTGTCAAAGCAGCATGGGGGCAGGGATGGGGGGGGGGCGGGGTAAAGAGAGTCCAGTATCTATATACACTATAGATACAATATAAAATATAAATACAAATACAATATAAAAAGGTGGCGGTGAGTCTTTGGCTGAACGTGCCCTGAAGACTATGGCATTCAACAACAAACGAGTCAGGTAATCATGAATATATAATTGAAATAGTGTTTTCTGTCTGTTGTTTTTGATTCTTTGGTCTTTGGTAACAGCGTACTCTGCAGTGTTCGCTTGGGGTACTGTAGTGGTTACCATGGAAACAAACAGTGTGCTCCACTGACCATCAAAGGAGAATCATTTTAATCTGATTGATTCTTCTCCAAAAACCAAATCAAATGATGACAACTACCGGCATAGAGTTTGTATGCGTGATATGAGATGCATGATTAATTGGTACTGTTTTTTGGTAAAGTGCCCCTTTAATCATTAACAATAATCAACATAACCAATTAGTGCAAAAATATATAACATGTCACAGGGGGCACTACTACTAACTGAGTGTGTGTGTGTGAGAGAGAGAGAGAGAGAGAGAGAGAGAGAGAGAGAGAGAGAGAGAGAGAGAGAGAGAGAGAGAGAGAGAGAGAGAGAGAGAGAGAGAGAGCGAGAGAGAGAGAGAGAGAGAGAGAGAGAGAGAGAGAGAGAGAGAGAGAGATAGAGAGAGACTCTAAAACCAACAGTGACCAGCAGGGGGCGCAGTGTCCACCTGTATTGAAAGCACTGCGTTGAGTTGTTTCAGTTGAGAGAATGCCTCCGAAAGGAGAGTTATTTAAGTGATGAATGTACCGAAGTACAAGTAAAATACTTATCCCAATCTAATATTTAGAGAAGACCGGACGACAAGTGCTCAAAAGTATCAGGTATAGTGAACTTCAGGTTATAGAAGGTGCTCTAAACAAGGACACACACTGGGACAACCCCAATAAGTATTTAATTTTTACTTATAATTGTACCATATCTATTGTGCTATATTTCATTTAGTTTATATCCCATATAATTTTATTCAACCTCTTATATACAGTCGTACAGCACTGGCCTATATTTTATTTCATATATATTATTCTATTGTGCTTAACTTAGCTCATATGTCATTTTACTTTTCTCCACCACTTTATTGTATTATCTGTCTGTTAATGTCTGTCCGCTAATGTCGCACCAGTAACGTCCAAAGCAAATTCCTTGTATGTGAAAAGTATACTTGGCAATAAAGACCTTTCTGATTGTGATTCTGATTCTGATCCCCCTCCTTGGCCCTCCGTTTTGCAGTGTGTCCTGATTCCTTTGTGCGTCTTCCAGCCTAGGGTTTCTCAACGGGGCTGGTAGCACCCCCCTGGGGGGGGTCCAGGGAGTGTCACGACGGGGAACTGGGTGCAGAATATAGTTGAAAAGGGGGCATTGAGATGCTCAAATGGAGCGCTAGTTTTATTTGATTTATTTATCATTTGTTTTAATATCAGGACAACAACTTGACTGGAACCAGAGAGGAGCCTACAAACATGCAGTGAAGCACAACCAAAATCCAAAATCCCACTTCAGAGAAAGTGTCACTTTTAACACATTGAGCGCCATATGGCACTGTTTACTGTTACTGTTGAAAGGCCAGCGCCTTTTAACATGGGGATACATGGCTGTGTTTGCAGGCCTAAAGCTATATTATATATTATAGCTATGAATCTAATAATATGGTTGATTGTCTTTGAGTTTCTTCCGGTCAATATGCAAGAAACAGATCATTTTTCCATCCATACATTTCCATTTTATACCGTCGTGAATACGAGTGTAGTTTCAGGGCGGTCTGGTGTAATTTCCAAAATGCTCCGTAATGGCCGGCAACGTGTTTTCTAGTAAACGCTGGACTAGCTACTGTTCTCAAATCAAATTTAGATTATCGGTATTATGTTTCATCAAGGATGCATGAAAGGGGGAGGGGGGGGGGGGGGGGGGGCGCCCCTCTGTGCTTTGATCGCAACCAACGGAACACTGCACACACACTTTTAGACACACATCAGCATGAAGCATAAAGGAATTTTTCGATCAACGCAATATTGATACTATATAGTCCTTACTTTGACCAGGATCTGTCCCGAAAAGAATATTCCAATTATCTGATCGCCATTCCAAGTATTGATCGCGATTGTGTTTCCAACGTAATCCAGCATTGAACATGGATGGGGGGGGGGCCCGAGCCTCGTCGATGCATCTGTTATAAGCGCTTGCCCTGCCCAAGTGTTTAGACCCCGCCCGCACGCCGCAGCTCGGCCCAGACACCAAGCCACATAGTTTTAAATGGAGTGCAATAGCGGCCACAAGGCGTTAGGCGGCGGTATTGGACTTTTGCGATCTCAGACCCATCCCCAGTGATAACACAAGCTGCCGGCATGTTTTTATGAATGAAATATCGAATAAAAGAAATAACGATGAAAACCCGACTATACTCTGGTTTTCGGGGGTCCTGGCGCTCAACCTTCGGCGAGTTAACCCGACTATAGTCGGGCCCAGCGCTCAAAGTGTTAATATGAGTAAAATCTGAATCCAGGAAAGACAAATTAAATAATGAAGATTTTATTAGACCCTATCCATTGTTAGAGGCCTTCATTTGACAAGCAACACTGACAAGCTTAATTGACCCAACAAACTAGATAGCCAAATAGAAACATGAATAGCTGAGAATTTCATATACCCATGATAAACATAATACAAATCACAAAATAATCATTGATATTTAATAATCAAATACCCATTGGGTGTAGGGGGGTTGAGGGGGGCGTTGACCCAAACAAGGTTGAGAACCACTAGCCTTCCAAACTGAGTGTTTTCAGATGTTGACTGGAAACAGAGGGGTAGAAGGGAGAGAACGTAAAGGACTTAGGTTTCGGTTTCCCTTTGAAGAAATGCATTGAATCATGTCGCTTTCTTCTAGCTCACACTGTTTCAAAGACGATTACAACCATTTCCACTGCTCCAAATCATTATTATATGTAACTACACTGTAGGTTAAGTTTCTGGAAAAATCAAATGAGCTGATACACATAGAAATATGTAAGTCTTTTACATTATTTTACTACTGGTGATGTAATGAGGGGTGTCCCGTTTCCAAGGTGAAGATTTCAACCCCCACTTCTTGCAGCTTTGTTTTGAAGGACCACTACCCACTCGAGGGCCAAGGGAAGGATTGGGCATGAGATGAGAAGCATTCTTGTATATTGTTTTTATTTGATTTTATTTTATTACGGATTCCCATTAGCTGGTGCCATAGAAACCAGCTAGTCTTCCAAAACTACAAAACACAAAAAAAAAAAACATACAAAAACTATTATTATTGCAAAACAAAATTATTAAAAGTCATTACTCAACACACAATGCATAATGAAACTAACAATTAAGATGGCTAAAATTACATGCAAGCACAGAAACAGAAAACAAAAAAAACAAAACAAAATACTTTACAGTGTTAAATACAATTTAAGTTTCTTTTTAAAAGTGAATCTACTGTAAATGCAGCAGAGGTTTTGAGGCAGGGTATTCCAAAGAGTTAATGCTATAAAAATAAAAGATCTCCTTATTAAAGCGTTGGTTTTTGGACCTGGCAAATCAAGCTATAGACTGTGTAGACTGTACACAAAATAGAGATCATTATTAACTCATTGGACGCCACCGCTTAAGTGCGCCAGAGGGCGGTAGAGCGCCAGTGCTTTAATCAATGGGAGGAGTGGGAGATTTGCGAGTGCTTAAAATATATCTTAAATTATGGCTATGGGTCTAATACACCCGTCGCTTATCAATGACTTGCTTGCAGTCAACATGTACAAAACGGATTTGTTATTTCATCTGTACATTTCCGTTTTTATACCGTTTTGAATACGAGTATAGTTTTGGTGATTTCTAGTAATTCCAGAGAAAGACGCGATAATAGCCCTTTAGTGGAATACACAAAACACGTTGTCATTTTTCTGCTGATTTATGAAACGTTTTCAAATAAACGCTAGATCATCGATAGTATATGTGTCCTCATGCACGATACAGAAGCGGGCTGAAAAATCGCTTATCAAATCAAATCAAATCAAATCAAATCTAATTTATTTATAAGGCCCGACAACACACGTTAATGTCCCCATGGGCCGTACAGGTCTTCTTTAAACAAGTCAAGAAGAAAACATAACAATAAGTCAAGAACAGAACAAGAACACCATAAGGTCCAAGAAATGTAAGATAAATGCAAATAAATGAAAGATTGCAAGCACTCCCAGACATACATCCGTGCATTGGTCTGTGCCAACGGCACGCACACACACACACACACAGACACGTTGTGATCGCTGTGAAAGAAACATCTGATTAACCCAAGATTGGTAACATGGAGTCATTACCTCAATCTGATGTCCTGCAAAAAGATTAATCCAATTCCTGATCGCCATTCCAAATATTGTATTGCGTTTATTGATCCAACGTTATATATCCAAACACATAATCCACGCTGCTCAGAGTGTCCCCAGTCAATGTGGTATAATATACTGCATGCCCAAGAAGGAAAACCTAGACCGGACTTTTTTTTTTTTGGTGCACAGTCCCAGCCAATCCAATCCAATGATGTGCAATACCATCCGGGAGACGATAGGCGGCGGTGTTTGCCCTTTTACGAGCTCAGACCCATTCCCAACGATAACATCAGGTTGGATGGATGAAAATGAATGGATATCGCTAATAAAAGAAATAACGATAAAAACCCGACTATACTCGTGATTGGCGCTCAAGCGTCGGCGAGTTAACCCGACTATACTTGTGACTGGCGTCCAATGAGTTCAATGGAATTTAAATAACAAAGGAGTAAATATGCTAATCTGATGTATTTTCTGATGTATGTCCAAACACTGCTGCCAGGCTACTCACTAGGTCCAAATCAAATCATGCCACATCACCCCCATCCTTGCTTCCCTGCACTGGCTCCCGGTAAACTCCAGGATCAATTTCCTTTTTTTATTCACTTTTTCTCCTTATTTTCTATTTTTTTTTATTTTAATTTTTTTATCCCAATTTCACTGTTTCCAATTCTCCCCTCCCCTGTCTTGAACGTTGCTCGCTTATGCCCCCCACTGGTCGGTTGTAGGGAGGATAGAAGCCTTGCATCACGTGTCCCCTCCGATACACGAGGAGGCAGCCTGTCACATCTTTTCACCTGCCAGCGCGGACTCTCATTGGCGAGGTGTAACGTGTGGGAGGCTCACACTACACCGCCATTTCCTGTCTCTGCTGTGCAGGCGTCCCCCAACCGACCTGTAGGAGTCGCTGTCCACAACGTCCAGATTACCACCCATCGACTTCCACCAGCTGGCTCTGCCAATTGAGCCAGTATGACGGCCGGCCCAAGCCGGAGGCAACGCCGACAGCCGGATTCGAACCCGGTGTCTCTTGCATTGGTGACAAGCACAATGTCTGCTGCGCCACCCAGCCACCCCTATCCAGGATCAATTTCAAGGTTGCCTACAGAGCCCTCCATGGGCACGCCCCCTCCCCCTACATGAATGAGCTCATCCATCCACTCTCCTCCATCTGTCAGTGCGGTCTTCCCATCAGGAGCTCCTGGTGGAGCCCAGGACCAGGCTCAAGACAAAAAGACTTTTACAGTGACTGCAGCCCCAAGGCTCTGGGACGCCCTCCCTTTAGCCCTGAAAACCGCCCCCTCAGAGCTCATTATTAAAAGGCAGCGTACTTCTACAGGCAGGCTTTTTAAACACCCATAGCCGCTTCTCTCTGTTTGTGTCTTTTTTTTGTGTCTATTCTGGTGTTTTAGCTAATTTTAATATTTTTTTTCTTCTCTTCACATGTTTTATTTCTTGTATTTTCACTAATGTTTTAAAATGCTGTGAAGCACTCTGTTGTGTACTTGTGCTGAGAAGGGCGCTATAAAAATAAAGTTTACTCTACTTTACTTACTATGTACAGTATTATCATGTACAGTGCTACAGGTATATATACTGTACACTATGGTAGAAGTAATACTGGCCAGTGGTATAACTAGGGCAGGGGTGGCCAACCCGCGGCTCGCGAGCCGCATGCGGCTCTTTGCCCGTCAATGTGTGGCTCTTCCATTAAAAAATGTTGTCACTCATTCCATAAAGACGTAGAACAAACATTTAAAAAAAAAATTAAATGGTCCATTTGCATGTTCTTGGTATCTGAATCTAGGGACATAATATGGATCAGTGTCAGAAATAGTGTGTCTGTTACTAGGCTTGAGTAAATTGTAATGAACCAAAGGAGAATATCAATTCTATTAAAAAAATATATATATATCTTTGACTGTGAATAACACCATGCTAAAATTGACCAGACCTGAAAAATCTAAGCAAATGAATAAAGGGAAGATGATTAAACAGAAGGTTTTGTAGATACAGTATAAAATTCTGCCATCTTTTTTATAATGTAAATTTCTCCACCATTTTTCATCGTATCGCAGAAAGGTAGAGAAACTAACTGTGTTCTGTTTTATGGCAATAACGTTCAGGTTTGTGCGAGATAATCCCAAAAAATAAGAGAAATTAAAAAGTAAATCCAGAAGTCAGATGATTGACAGGGGCTGGTGTGAGCTGGGTAGGGTAGTTTTTCGAAATTCGAAAGCCCTGAGTCGCTTCCTTCAAAAGACTACACTCACTTTTGGCTGTGCCACTTCCTCCTGTCAATATGCGCCGGTTTCCGACTCAATGCCCTGAGATTTCTATAATCTTATATTTCACTAATAACAGTTAAAATAATTGGTAAACAAACGTAATGCTGAAAATATACACTTTTACTGTATATCTCGGGCTTAAGAGGTTAACCCTGTGAGGCCCAAATTAAAAAGACATTAGCAACTTCAGAGGCCAGAGGGTGGGACATATAAACACATTTACTATCAAATAGCATTGTGAGGCTGAACAACAGGACCAATTGACTATCCATGTGCTTAACATTTTTTAAATAAACATTATTTTTTTAAATGGCTAAAAGTGATTTTGTAATTTTGCAACCGTGGGTCTCACAGGGTACTTTTAACCTTGTGAGGCCCAAATAAAAAAGACATTAGCAACTTCAGAGGCCAGAGGGTGAGACCTATAAACACATGAAGGGTGCCGTGACTGAAAAAAAAGGTTGAGAAACGCTGGTATAATGGTGTGGCTCTTTGTGGTACCACAGTAATTTTTGTGGCTCTTAGTCTCTGACTGGTTGGCCACCCCTGAACTAGGGGATCAATAAAGGAATATCTTAATAAGAGTAGGTAGATAGGATAAAGGAATATCTTAATAAGAGTAGGTAGATAGGATAAAGGAATATCTTAATAAGAGTAGGTAGATAGGATAAAGGAATATCTTAATAAGAGTAGGTAGATAGGATAAAGGAATATCTTAATAAGAGTAGGTAGATAGGATAAAGGAATATCTTAATAAGAGTAGGTATGGATAGGTGCGGTCACCGTGGTACAGAGTTCAGTGAGATGACAGGTGAACAAGCTGTTCCTGAGCCTGCTTGACTTGAAACCCTACAGGGAGGTGTGGTCTGACGTCACTGGTTGTTATATTTCGTATATAGCATCGCGTCCCGCTCTGAGCCTTACGAGATACTCTATATCTCCTGTGATACCTAATGTATCTCCCACGAACAAAAACACATGCACCCCACCTGTATGGGGCCCCGCCCCTTATGGTGGTACCACCCATATAATCATGACTCTGGTCATGACACACCCTTCCTCTATTTTCGTCCCAGCGTACTGGATGCTATGCACCATGCGAGCTAGCGGAATGAAAAGATTAAGGAAGATTAATAATGTTGAGGGCTTACCGGAGGATTGTGTTTCCCTGGGTTCTCCGGAGCTTGTTTCGACGACGCAGACCTATGCTGGTGGTTCCTCGGCTGACGGCGACGGACCGAGGGGCAGCGTACAAGGTTTGGCTATCGGGTCGGCTTGTACAAAGGTGAGGTCTGTGTCAGTAGGCGTCAATGTCGGTGTTGGTCGTGCTGTGGAGTATGTTTCGGCACCAGGGCCGGGGCGGCTTGGCGATCGTTCCACTGTAGTGGGCGATGTCTTGGCGATCCTGGAACATGCTGTTGACGCTAATGCTACTGCTAATGCTAATGCTACTGCTGCTTCTTCTGCTAACGCTGATGTTGACGCTGGAATGTCTAATAATCCCCGCCGCGGGATTCCGCTTTTCCCTCCTCTTGCCACCTTCATTGATGAAGGTCAGTCGGTGGTGGGTGTGGGGGGGTTCGCTGAGCTCTATTTACCTTTTTTGCGGGTGAAGGGGCTGACGACGGGGTGCAGCCCGGGGGTACCTTGGCTAAGTAGCCAGGTAGCTTCTTTTTTGTGCCCAGGCGGGGATGAACGACGTTCCGCCCGGCCGTTGCTTGATAGCATGTCGGCTCGGAGGGTGGCAGTATGGACGAATGAGTGGTATACTGCTGCAGGATGGCATTTAGCGGCGGCCAGTGTTGTGGCTCAGCTGGCTACTTTCCTATCCAAGATGGCGTCGGGTTGTAGGTCTTTGAGTCCAACCGACACTATGAACGTGATTCATGTTTGTGGTGTTATAGAGATCTTGACTCAGTCGCAAGCTATAACTGCGGGGAGGATTCGGATGCTATCGACTTTGGTTGTTAGGCATCTTTGGTTGGAGCAGTCTCCTCTTGGGGAAGAGGATAGGTTTTCTCTCCTCACGACTCCTTTTTCCACAGATAGTCTTTTTGGGCGTTCTGTGGAGGCGCAGGCGGTTTTTGATTCGGGTCCTACACCGCCTCACGCTGTGCAGCCAGGGGTGGGAGCACGGTCTCGTCAACGACTGTGGCGAGATCCTCGACAGGCGGCCATGTTTCCCCCGCCAGTGGTGCCCTGGTTGGAGAATCGACAGGGTTTCGCAAGGCCGACAGTCTTGGCGGCCGAGGGATCGGCCATTTTGGGTGATTTCGGGGTTGGTAAACCACCCTGTCGTCATTTTGCCGCGAGCAGCCCGCTCCCCGTTCAGTCCTCTCTCTGGTATCCCCAGAAGCGGGGCTTTGAGCGTTCTCCTTTGGCTGCGGGCCGCGAACCTTCTTTGAAGCGTATGCGGCCCCATTCTTCACTTCTCATGGAGACAGGGGCTGACACCCAGTTGATGGCTGAGCCTGGGTCTGTCCGTGAGAATGTTCCGTCGTCGCGTGGTTCCTACACCGCAGGTTGTGGGTGGGTGGAACCTGGTGTTGCAGCTGCCACTAGCTCCAGTGGTCAGCAGGGGGACTCGGTGCCTCTTCTGTTGAATGCTCAGCAGGGGTTACCCCGGCTTCGCCCTCGCCAGGCGGGGTATCGCGCTGTTGCCTCCCACTCCCGTCAAACCGGCAGTGGTCTGCAAAGGAGTGGCTGGCGTGATTTGAGTGGTAGCAATATCACTGCAGGGCTTCGGCGTGTAGGAGCCCATGGGGTCCTCAGGCCTTGCGTGTCTGGCTGCGGAACGGCTCCTCAGCGTGTGCTGGAGGGGTGTTCAGGGGGTGAGTGTGTGTCCACAAGTTTGATGACCGCTCCTCCCGTATCAAACCGGCCCTTTCAAAACAGAATTACAAGCAATTCTACATGAGGAAAATGCATTTGCCCTCTTTCAGTTGCGTCGAAAATATTATGAATCTGGCGATAAGGCTGGTAAAATGCTTGCTCTCAGACTGAAGCAGCAAGAAAATCGTCAATCAATCTCTAGCATATATGATGAAGATGGCTCTCTGATTTGTGAACAACTTCAAATCAATAAAGCATTCACTAAATTTTATAGCACACTGTATAAATCAGAATGTTGTACGAGTGAAGAGGAAATGGAAAACATTTTCAGAGATATAAATCTCCCAACCCTCTCTGAAGAAGAAAGGGAATCACTAGATACACCTATCACGGAAAATGAAATTAAATCAGCTATCAAATCCCTCTCAACCGGTAAAACACCGGGTGATGATGGTTATACAAGTGAATTTCTTAAGTGTTTCCAAGTCACTCTTACACCACTTCTAATATTGCTGTTTAATGATATAGTGGCCAATCAATCCATGCCGCTAACCATGCGGCAAGCTACTATTTCATTGATTCCAAAACCTGGCAAGGATCACTTGCAAATGTGTAATTTCAGACCTTTGAGTATTTTAAATAATGATTATAAGTTGTTTGCGAAGGTCCTTGCAGGGCGATTGGAAAATGTTATAGCCTCATTGATTCATATTGATCAGGCTGGCTTTGTAAAGGGTCGTTTAGCTTCAAATAACATGAGGAGGCTAATGCATGTCATGTCAAGGGCGGGGGCCTCCCATCATCCAGCGATGGCAATATCGCTGGATGCTGAGAAAGCCTTTGATCGAGTGGAGTGGAAATATCTGTTTTATGTACTACCTAAATACGGATTTGGTCCGGTTCTCATGAACTGGATAAAGGCACTTTACCATGAACCGGTTACGTCAGTCAGAACAAATGGTATAAGGTCTGATCCATTCCATCTCAATCGATCTACCCGCCAAGGATGTCCGGTTTCACCGCACATTTTTATTCTTTCCCTCGAACCACTTGCCTGTGCTATACGTGCTCATAAAGAAATCAGTGGTATTCGTATTGGTAGTTGTGAGTATAAGGCCAGCCTGTTTGCTGATGACATATTATTAACACTAACAAATCCTACCCATTCCATCTCTCAAGTGCTAAAGCTTATAGATACATTTGGTAAATGTTCAGGCTATAAAGTGAATTATAGTAAAAGTGAAGCTATTCCACTTAACAACCTAACTTTTCAATCACATCTGGGTTCTGCTCCTTTCAATTGGAAGCCAAAAGGAATTAAATACCTGGGAATTAAAATCCGATCTCCCATTGAAAAAATGGTTGAGTTAAATACATCTGACCTTTTAAAGAATATAAAGGAGGACATCAAAAGATGGACAGTCTTGCCTTTATCCCTTTGGGGCAGATCTGATATTATAAAAATGAATTTGTTACCAAGGCTAGCTTTTTTGATGTCCTCTATACCTTTAAAGTTCCCTCCTAGTTGGTTCAAAGAAATAAACAAATTATTTTCTGGCTTCCTATGGAACAACAGAAAACCTAGAATCAGCCATAAAAAACTTATAAAACCAAGAAATAGTGGAGGAATAGGACTACCAGATATCCACCAATATTACATAGCATATAACTCAAGATACCCCTTGCAGTGGGCTTACAATAGTGTGAGACAGATTGGCAGCTGGGAATGGCTTGAAGAACAAATTATAGAAGAACATAACAAAGATCTATCTCTTTCAATGTTGTGGTATAACCCAAAAATCACTCCCAGACTGGACAATCCGCTTTTAGAATTTTCATGTGAGATAGTGAAAATCTTACATAAACGCCTGACCTTTAGTGGATATTCCTTACCATCATGTCCATTATGGAAAAACCCTTTGCTCTCTGCAGGAGGTAAACTCCTTAAAAATAATGTATGGCAACAACATAATATAACACAGGTGGGCCAAGTGATCAAAAGGGGAAATATGATACCTTTTAATGAACTTAAAACACAGTTTGGGCTGAAAGACACAGAATTTTTATCTTATTTACAAATACAATCAGTTATTAAATCATTGTTGTCTAAAGGCATAGCTATAGGAACAAACGGAGTCATGGAAGAGACATTAAGGGGAATTACAGGCAGGAAAGGCATTGTTTCTGCAATGTATAAACTATCATGTTCAACCACCCCTGATACCAATACCCAAACTAAAGTCCAATGGGAGCGAGACATGGGTATATCCATATCTGAAACACAATGGGAAGCAGCACTTAGGAATAGTACAAAAATATCAAAATGTGTTAGATATAAAATTATACAATTAAAGATACTACACAGGGCCTATATAACACCCTGTACATTGAATAAAATGAATCACACCCTACCCAAATTGTGCTGGCATGGGTGTGGAGTAGAGGGTACGCTCATGCACTTGCTGTGGCACTGCCCACTTGTTAGGAAATTTTGGTTGGACATTGCTGAGGACCTGTCAGTTACTCTCCAAATTGACATTAATCCTTGCCCTATAATGTGTATATTGGGTGTAAAAATGGACACTGCTCAAGCAAAGATTGTAAATAATACTGTAGCACTGGCTTTTCTAGCATGCAAACGGATTATTTTAATGAACTGGAAAGAACGCAAACCGAACTGCTTCAGTATGGAGAACTGGCGCAAGGACTTCATGGACTTGCTATCGATGGAACAGGCTGCTCTGTCTCTTCAAGAGAGTGATAGGCCCGATGGCCTTCAAGGTCCCCTGAACTTTATTAGATCACTATCTGGAATAAGTTTGTCTACTGAACCTTTGTAACGCTCTGCAACCCCCCCCCCCCCCCCTCGCCCCTTGTTGTTATTGTTATTATTATCATTTCTTGTCTTGTTTTGTTGTGTATGTATTGTCTTGTTTGAGAAAAATAAAAAAAAACTTTAAATATAAAAAAAGAAAATGAATGGATATAGCTAATAAAAGAAATACCGATTAAACCGGCCCTTTCTGTCGGGGTCCCCCCTTGGGTGTTTTGCACGACGGGGGGGACCGGGCCAATTATCTGCTGTTCCTTGCGGCCCAGCGTCAGTTGACGGCGGGGGCGCTGTGGGATTATATTCACATATGGCGACGGGAATGTCCCTTGAATCGGTGGATGAGGAGAACGTTAGAGGCGGGGCTGGTTTTGCAGTTTGCGCGGCCCCATCCTCCGTTCTCAGGTTTGGTGCCGACCCTATTGTTAGGGTCGGGCGCGGTGACAGCCCTGGCCGACGAGATTCAATCTCTGTTGGCGAAGCAGGCCGTCGTTGTGGTCCCGAGAGAGGACGCAATGTCAGGCGTCTACTCCCGTTATTTTCTGGTGCCCAAGAAAACTGGGGGGGTCAGACCTATACTGAATCTGTCCATGTTCAATCGGTTGATTGTAGTGAGACCATTCAGGATGTTGACCGTCCGACTCCTTCTGCTTGCTGTCAGGAGGGGGGACTGGTTCACCTCCATAGACCTGAAGGATGCGTATTTTCACATACCCATTTTCCCTCCTCACAGGAAGTTCCTACGGTTCCTGTTTCAGGGCGTAGCGTACGAGTACCACAGAATGCCGTTCGGTTATTCTCTGGCTCCCCGCACATTCACCAAGTGCGTGGCGGCTGCTCTGGGGCCTTTACGTCGTCGGGGGATACGAGTTCTGTTCTATCTCGACGACATTCTGCTCCTCAGCCGTTCAGAGGAGGTTGCCAGGTCTCATACTCGACTGGTGGTGGAATTCCTCACCAGCCTGGGTTTTGCTGTGAATTGGAAGAAGAGTACCCCTCTTCCCAGTCAACAGGTGGAGTACTTGGGCTTGACATTGAGGTCGAAGCCCATGCTTGCGACCCTCTCGGAGCAGCGTCGGGGGGATCTCCGTCACGCGCCCGGGGGTTTCCGTCTGGGTGGGACGGTTACGGCGCTGCAGGTGATGCGTCTGCTGGGCCTTATGTCGGCGGCCCACACGGTGGTTCCTCTTGGCCTCCTCTTTATGAGGCGGATACAGAGGTGGTTTCTCTCTTTGAGAATAGATCCGGTGTGGGGCAAAGGGAGACGGTTGACGGTTCCTTTGTCGATATGGGGGGATCTCGCCCACTGGGGGAGGCTGGGTATCCTCTCCGCTGGGGTCCCCATGGGCAGCAGGGGCTCCCACGTCACGGTTTTCACCGACGCCTCTCTCACAGGTTGGGGAGGGGCGTTTCGGACCCACGCAGTGGGGGGCAGCTGGACGGGTCATGCCGACCCAGCTGTCCTGCATATCAATGTGTTGGAGTTGAAGGCGGTCCTCCTGGTCCTCAAACGGCTCGGCCACCTGGTGGTAGGCAGGCATGTTTTGATCAGGACGGACAATGTGACGGCGGCGGCGTATATCAACAGGCAGGGTGGGACTCGTTCCGCCCGCCTGCTCCGGGTGGCGCGCGAACTGTTGCTATGGGCATCCCGCAGGCTGCGCAGTCTGCGGGCGCTCCACGTTCCTGGTACGGAAAATGTGGCGGCGGATATAATGTCTCGGGGCGGTCCTCGTCGCGACGAGTGGGAACTCCGCCCCGACATAGTCAGACAGATCTGGGATCGGTTCGGGGAGGCCTCGGTAGATCTGTTTGCGTGCCGACGTTCTCACAAGTGCCCCTTGTGGTTCTCGCTCAGTCGAGCGGATCATCCCCCCTTGGGGGTGGATGCCTTCTCGACCTTTCCGTGGCCGCCCGGTCTTCTGTACGCCTTCCCTCCTGTACAGCTGTTGAGTCAGCTGTTGGAGCGGATACGGAGGGAGCGCAGGACGGTGATCCTGGTCGCGCCGGACTGGGGCACGTCAGTGTGGTTCCCGGTCTTAATCCAGCTTCTGGTCGCTCCTCCTTGGGTCATTCCGTGGTCAGCGACGGCCCTCTCGCAGCACAACGGAGTGCTTGTCCAGCCTCCGGTGTTGGGTCAACGCCTGGTGGTGTGGCTGGTGGGAGGGTGAGTCTGGAGAGGATGGATCCCGCAGTGGTTGATACCATCCGGTGTGCGCATGCTCCCTCCACTGTCGCGGTTTACGCGGGCAGGTGGCGTGCGTTCCAAGAATGGTGTAAGGGGGGGGGCTGGGACCCAGTCTCCTGCCCCCTGGATGCTGTTCTGGGTTATCTCCAGTCTCTTCTTGATAGTCTGTCGGCTTCGACAGTGAGGGTATATGCAGCAGCTATATCCTCCTATCATGAGGGATTTGAGGGGGATGTCTTGTTCAGCCACCCTCTTGTGAAGCGTTTCCTGCTTGGCGCTCGACGCGTTAAGCCGGTGCAACGCTCCTTGGCTCCGACTTGGGATCTTCAATTGGTCCTCGGTCGGTTGTCCTTGGCCCCGTTTGAGCCGCTCGAGCAGGCGCCGTTGGGACGGCTGTCTTTCAAGACCGCGTTCCTACTGGCTGTCACTTCCGCTAAACGCGTGGGTGAGCTCTGTGCTCTCTCGGTACGTCCAGAGTGCCTGTCTTTTCGGACCGATTGCGGTGCCACTCTGCGACCTAATCCTGCTTTCGTGCCTAAGAATATCCGGAGTTCCTTCCGCTCCCGGGATATTGTGGTTCAGGCTTTTCGTCCTCCTCCTCACACTAGTGAGTTAGATGCGGGCCTTCACCTGTCATGTCCAGTCCGTGCTTTGGGGTTTTACCTCAGCCGTACTCAGGACTTCAGGGTTACCGACCAGCTTTTTGTCTGTTACGGTGGGGCTCGTGCTGGTAAGGCACTGTCGAAGCAGCGCCTGTCCCATTGGTTGTGCGAGGGTATTGCCCTCTGCTACACGTTGGCTGGGCAGGATCCCCCTGGGGGCGTCAGGGCGCACTCCACTCGTGGGGTGGCTGCCTCTGCCGCTCTCCTGGGTGGGGCCTCGGTGGAGGACATCTGTGCTGCAGCTTCATGGTCCTCACCGGGCCCCTTTGTAAGGTTTTACCTCATGGACATGACCGGGGGTTCTGTCTCCCAGGCGGTTCTGGGGTCTGTGGCCTTTCCTGCTTCCCGTCCTTTGGTCGGGTAGCAGGAGTGTATGGGTATGGGCCGCAGTGTGTTGAGTCACACGTGGTTCCGCCTGTACGGTGTGTTCAAGGGGTTCTGGCTCCCTCTTGTTCGCATTCAGGTGGAGTTGACTGCGCCCCCCCTTCGTTAGGAAGGATGGGGTGACAGGGCTCCCCGCACCCCTTGATGTGGGCTTACGGGTCCTCAGGGGGTACATCTGTCGGGTCTCGCGCCCGCTCTTCCCCATTATCTCGTAAGGCTCAGAGCGGGACGCGATGCTACTGTATATACGAAATATAACGATAGGTTATGTAGATAACCTAGTTATATTAGTATTGGCTAAGCGTCCCGCTCTGCGCGCCCTGAGTTCCCTCTTGAGGGATCTTTTCCTGGGACGGGTTTTTGGCGAGGAAGGGTGTGTCATGACCAGAGTCATGATTATATGGGTGGTACCACCATAAGGGGCGGGGCCCCATACAGGTGGGGTGCATGTGTTTTTGTTCGTGGGAGATACATTAGGTATCACAGGAGATATAGAGTATCTCGTAAGGCTCAGAGCGGGACGCTTAGCCAATACTAATATAACTAGGTTATCTACATAACCTATCGTTATCATTGGGAAAATGGATTATCGGCTATTGTAACAATTCTGCCGCATGAACATTGAAAAGCTTTCCATTTTGCATGAAATGAGTTCCCTTCTATCACTAACATTATTGTTTAAGCATTTTTGGTTGAAATAAAATTTGGCGATTTTCTTTCATGATTAATTGTGAATATTTTCATGTTAAGCTATAGATTGTGGATGAATACACACAGAAAGGTACACCATGCCAATGTTAATGCTTTAGTTGTTTTAAACGAGATGATTTAGAAATGGGCAATGTGGAAATACGTTACGTTGGACAGAGGGTGGAACACGAAAAACGGCAATGACGTAACCGCTACACCTCCTTTCTGGTCCGAGGCAGTGCGGTTGCTGTTGGTGAGCATGCTTTCTGCTGTGCACCGGTAGAGGGTAGAGGTTCACCAGATTGGAGGGGACAGGTGGGCTTTCCTCAGTCTCCTCAGGAAGAAGAGGCGCTGGTGAGCCTAGATATATATATATATATAAAGACTAGATGACTCACCCGCGCTGCTGGCCAACGGAGACCGACGGTGCCACATGGCAGCCATCTTGCTACAGGGTAGCACGCCCACTCATAACATGAATGTCTATAGTGCATGTACTATTGAAATAACCATAGCTTGCTAAATTTTCTACCGTTTGGTAGTTATCATACGAATATTTTTTTTTCCCCAAGCAAGAATCATAGCCATGTTAATAACGTGTGTAATAAACCAAACCGTTTGTAAATTAAGAGTATTTTTGTTTGTGCAGATCACTCACCTTGAAGCAGCTATACGTACCAGCAGTAGTCCACTGAAGCAAGATGGCCCCCTGTGAACTACAGTACACGGGAGACTCCGCCTTGCGCCATCTAGTCTTTATATATATATCTATGCTGGCGAGCCTTCCTGACTGGTATCTCGGTGTGTGGAGGGTCCTATGAGATGAGGACACCCAGGCTAAACCTCCGTCCCGTTGAGATGGATGAGGGTGTGCTTGATGCCAGCTCTGGTCTTCCTGAAGTCCACGGGAGCTCCTTGATCTTCTTGATGTTGCGGTGCCAGGTTGTTGTCAGCCAGGTGCTGGACCTCCTAATAAAAAACACCATTTAAACCGGGATACACCACTGTCACATTTAAAGGGGAATGCCACCCATTTTAAGAATTCACATCATGTTCTCCCTGTGCCCCAGGACAGTCCCATCAGTATTTGTGAACACGCTCCCCACTCTCCCCTGAAGCTAGAAATCACCCGTATGTCCAACTTCAAGTCTATAGGGGACCTCTGGCCCCCTCCATCGAGTCTTTTAAATCTAAACTCAAAACTCATCTATACTCCCTGGCCTTCCCTGACTCTTGCCTTGCTTGTTTTGACGTGTTGTTCTGTTTCTTTGTTTGTCTGTTGCTTGTTTATTTTCTGTTTATTTATACTTTAGGGGTACTTTGGTTGACAAGTGTCATGTTTAAATGTGCTATACAAATAAATTTGATTGATTGATTGATGCAGAAAAGGCACAAATTTGTGCATACAGTAAAACGACACCAGAATGAGGGAAATTAAATGTGTTTGATGCTCAAGATTTCCTGGGAGAGGAGCTCCAGACCACTTAAAATGTCCTCCCCACTGTTGAAACCAAACCCACTCCTACCACCTCCACCCCTGATGGCCCCCCACATGTAGGAGAAATGGCCTTCCCTATTAGCAGTGCATCCCCTAATAAAGGAACACGCCAACTTTTTGGGAAATTAGCTCATTTGCCATCTACCCTGGAGTTAGACGAGCAGATACCCTTTTCTTCTCTGTGCATGCATTAGGCTTAGGGAACAGCCGCACCGTTAGCCTAGCTTAGCGTCATTCACTGGAAGTAGGTGTGTCAGTGTAGCCTAGTTCCCAACAGTCACGAAATACATACCAAATACAACTCCAAAACTTTCCTGTAAACATGTTGTGACCTGTATATTTACCACGTGGAGAAATACAAAAAAAGAATTAGCCATTTTCGTATTATATCTGCATAGAAAACGAAAATGTCTAATTATTATTATTTTTTTCACGAGTTGGCATGTTCCTTTAACACTTTGGGTGCCAATCACGTGTTAATACGTTTCTGGGTTGTTTTTCCTTTTTTTCCCAATATTTTTATTCATTATCCATCCCGGGAGCCTGGTGTTACATAGGGAATGAGTCTGAGGTCGCCAAAGTGCAATACCGGCCGCATCCCGCTAGACGGCGATATCGAGCACCCTTTGAAACCTTGTATCTTGGACTGTGCGTCGATCTAATGGGTCCGGGTCGTTTTTTTTACTTGCTCACGCTGAGCGGTTATAACGGTCAGTTAACATACTTATATGTTAATCATACTTATATTCACCACGGTATAACACGCAAATGTATGTGTGACCGGTGTAATTAGACTGCGTTGTGTTTCAGATGGTGATCGACAGACAGGGACACTGTTGGTTGTCTTTAGCCGAATGATGACGTATTTATTTGGCAGGCAATGCAGCAGCATTCGGGGTAGTGATGGCGTCTGCAGCACCAGCTGTCTCACCACGGAGACACTCACTTATTAGAATTAGACATTAGAAAAATACATTAGAAAAATAAACTGAGAGCTACAAAACATACCTCCCGCAAAACAACTGCACAGATACACATTATCATGAGTTACATTACAAACTCGTTTCACAGTTTAGGAATATAATGTACAATATTTAACAACTTTTAGACGGAAATCTACCAATGCACATGGAGCAAGCTCTTACCTGTCTCTAACCACGGAGACACCGACGTAATAACCAGAACACAGACAAAATAACGTGCTGCGGGGGGAAGTGCCGATTTAAAAATAAAATACTTAGCTCCCAAAAGTGCCAATAAATAATACCAAAGCAATCAAATAAAAACAAAGTAATGAAATAAAACGTTAAGGATTATTGGTGGAATGTATTAAAGTGTATTTTGTGATGGGGTGTAATTATCCATACAAGGCAACAAGGCACTTGTTACATATGCATGGAATAATTGTCTCTTTTTTGCATCTTGACCGGAAGAAAGTCACTGTCAAATGACCATAGTATTGTATCCATAGCTATAATATAGAATATAGTTATAGCTCTACAAACAATGTGACGGACTCCTATCTTTTAAAGCGTGCAGTGAATAGATGGGGCCCGGAAAAAGGCGTGGCACCCAATGTGTTAAGGCTGAGACCAATAACCCATCCCCTCTATTAACTGCTCCTGGCTTGGCTCACCAAATGTGGTGGTAACGCTCAGATCTAACTTTAAACTGTATATGAAGGAGAGAGAGAGAGAGAGAGAGAGGCATATCACTTTTTAGGCTGTTTATTAGTAAAGAAATTCGTAGCAGAGTTCCAGGTTCACACAGGGGGAAATCGGCTCCCGAATAAACCCCTTGTGAGGGGAGTTGTTGCAATTCTTCTGCGAAAGTATTTCGACATGCACATCCCCCATTCCGGGAAGCCCCATGTCACAACATCCCATGATGATCCGTTGCCAAAAATGGTGATGATTCAAGTAAAAATGTTGTGCCTGTCTTTTGACTACTGTCAAATGACTACTACTACTGGAAACCACCACATAACGTTGATAAATCAAACAATGTCCCTTTAACCATTTCACTACCACACTATACAGAAGGTTAACCCTTTCACTACCACACTACAGACGGTTATGTGGTCTGGTAGTGAAAGGGTTCACCTTCTGTAGTGTGGTAGTGAAAGGGTTAACCTTCTGTAGTGTGGTAGTGAAAGGGTTAACCTTCAGAGACATTAGCCAGAGTGAGTTGACCTGCCCAGCAGAAATAGAGCGAGCTCTGCATCACTTTTCAAGCCCCTGTGCACAGAGTGCAAACAAAGGTCTTGCACAGACTCCCAGAGGCACCAGCAGCTTAAAGCTGAGTTAAAAAACGTATTTGTATTGTATTGAAATGTATTTTGTAATGTCTGTGGTAACACAATTTAGTTTTTATACTCTGTTTTATTAATTTTGTTATTTCCATTGTCATTAATGTTGTTATTATTATTGCTATGTCCTGTTTATTGTTATTGTTGCTGTAGTATGTTGTCTTGTTTCATGTAAAAGAAAAAAAAGAAAAGAAAAGAAAATGATAAAATTTTAAATAAATAAATTCCCAGCCTCTGACCGACCGGCAGGTAGTTTTGCACATTGTGAATACTTTTTAATGAGGAGCACACGTGGTGTTAGTTGTCCGACGTGACCCAGGGAACACCACTTGGCGGGCCGAACACCCCTGACGAAGGGAGCTGATGTTTTTGGGCCAAACAGATGTTTTATGGCTCCTGCCAAGTGGTGGTCCTGAGGTCGGGTGGTTAAGTTACTGGCTTTAGCCCGTGGAGTGTTTTTTCGGAAGTTTAACTTGCCTCACGTGAGGCTTGTTTACAGTGGGAGGGAGAGCAAAAGAAAATGGAGAACCGTGTTTTGCCAGCGAGAGACATGACCTCAACACACCACCATAATATGGCAAAGTGACTTCATAAACTTCACATTTCTCAAAGTGTTCATACCCAAGGGGAGAGCTACTGTATCTATCTATCTATCTATCTATCTATCTATCTATCTATCTATCTATCTATCTATCTATCTATCTATCTATCTATCTATCTATCTATCTATCTATCTATCTATCTATCTATCTATCTATCTATCTATCTATCTATCTATCTATCTATCTATCTATCTATCTATCTATCTATCTATCTATCTATCTATCTATCTATCTATCTATCTATCTATCTATCTATCTATCTATCTATCTATCTATCTATCTATCTATCTATCTATCTATCTATCTATCTATCTATCTATCTATCTATCTATCTATCTATCTATCTATCTATCTATCTATCTATCTATCTATCTATCTATCTATCTATCTATCTATCTATCTATCTATCTATCTATCTATCTATCTATCTATCTATCTATCTATCTATCTATCTATCTATCTATCTATCTATCTATCTATCTATCTATCTATCTATCTATCTATCTATCTATCTATCTATCTATCTATCTATCTATCTATCTATCTATCTATCTATCTATCTATCTATCTATCTATCTATCTATCTATCTATCTATCTATCTATCTATCTATCTATCTATCTATCTATCTATCTATCTATCTATCTATCTATCTATCTATCTATCTATCTATCTATCTATCTATCTATCTATCTATCTATCTATCTATCTATCTATCTATCTATCTATCTATCTATTATAATGTTCTTATAAATTATCAGATGACTGAGACCTTATGTAATAGCTAATTTCCCACCTAACAGACAGGCAGGAGTTGCAAAAGGAAAGCGCCATGCTGTTGGGGGCAAAAGCACACTGTTATTTACCGGGTAGGAGAAACCCTTTTTCCAGCTATAGCTGTGCCATTTCAACCCCAGGAATTATTGGCAACCTTGAGCGTGGAGTCATCCCAGGCAACATTCAAAGATGGTTCAGAGACAGGAAAGGAGAATATAACTTATGTAAGAGGGAGAGGGAATCAATGGTACACACTAGGCTGAAAAGCATGTGCATATCCGTTTGTGGAGTGAAGTTGTGGAATAACTTACCAGCTTACTGTAAAAAATACACACTAGAGAAATATAGAAATGAGTAATGCTGATAAATGAAGGTATGTTATATTGTGTTATGTAGTGTTGTATTGTATTTACTGCTGTCAAGCGACTCAAGTTATTTTTTGTACTATAGTAAAATGTATATTATATAATGTATTATACTAAATTATGTTATATCAAGTACAATTACTAATGGAGGAAAACATGTAAATGTAAGAGGGTAGGGATCAATAAGCTTAGCTTCCCTCTACTCCTTTTTTGAACATGTCAACTAACTACATTGCTCTTGACCTTTTGTTTATAATTTCTTTTTCATTCTGATTATTCTGTTTGACAAAGCTTGATATTATGATTTATTTAGAGGAATGTAAAGAATACATGTTAAAAAATAAACGTTTTCATTCATTCATACTGCAGAATACGTGTCTCTGGGGCAATTATTACCATGAAGCCTCATCCTCACTAGTAGTGACGGTTCATGACATTAAAGCGGCACTATATAACTAAGAGTGGCAGACTGTGGCAGTGAGAGGTAAACTGCAGTGTTTAACACATGAGACAAAAAAGGACAGGAGAACACGTCAGGAAGTAAAGAAATGTCGTTTGTGATTAGTGTCGTTTCACATTGTTGCTCTAGAAATGAGACTAGGCCGACTTCTTCTAATAATGTAAATTGCATATTTTCTGTTTGCAGAGAAGGTTTTACATTACTGGCCAGCGGGGCTCGTATCTGTAATTCCACTGGGTTTCTTCACGCAGTGCTGATGGGAGGATCTTTCTCTTATGCAGCCCAACTGTGATTTAGATTGCTAAAGAAGCAGCATTTTTCCATGATAAAGTTACATGGTGCAGATTCAAGTGAATCGAATTTAAGATGTAGGTACAGTATTCATAGAAACATATACTGTAAGTGTATGCATCTATACCGATATGTCTACTGTCCCTTAAAGATCTTCAGATCTTCACCCAGTGCAGCCACAGGAGGAGACCCCAAGTCCACTGATTCCCAGGAAGCGTGCAGTGACCTGCCTGTTTAGCACAGGGGTGAGATGGATGGCTTTTGTCTACAGGATCACTTAACATTCCTCCCCCTGTTCTACAGTCCAAGGCCTTCTACTGGCTGGCTCTATCTGCGATGTTCGGGGATTTCTATAAACAATCTCTCCCATCTGAGTCCATAATTTATTTTCTGCACAGTACATGTTTGTATTTATTCCAGAGGTCAATGAGCAAAATATAGTAGAAAATAAGCATGGATTACAAAACACATATTAATGTCATAGTATATACAAAAATGTTCATCATAAAATAGAACATAAAATATTACGGCATAAACATGTCAGGTGACTGTCACTCACTGTCCCTCAGTTTGTGGCAGGCAGCAACATAGGCTGCTGCTAGCTCACAGCTTGTTGAGTCCTCCCCTAGTAGGACTGGTAGTTTTCCTGTATCTGGTAGTGCAAGAAAACCTTTTGTTATTAGTTCAATTTTTTTTAAATGCGTTTCTCTAATATCTTTATATTTTTCACATTTGGTGAGGAAGTGCAACTCAGTTTCAGGCTCACTGAGGATGCAATGACTGCATAGCCTTTGCTCTGCAGGGAGCCAGGTTTTCCTGTGCCTCCCCTTTTCAACAGCGAGGCTGTGCTCACTCAGTCTGTATTTTGTCAAGGTTCTTTTTAGTTGTTGATCAGTCACCATGCTCAAGTAATCTGCTATGGTGTACTGTCGATTTAGAGCCAGATAGCACTGCATTTTGCTCTGTGCTTTTGTTTGTGTTTTCCAATAGGTGATGTAGTTTTGTTTTAGCTGTGTAGTAATTTGATTTATTCTGATTGGTGATGTGTTCTGTTCCTGAGGTGTGTTAAGAGAGCAGGTTTGTGGACTCAGCCTCAGGACCAGCTGGGTAAGGGGGTTCCTGATGCTCCTCAGCTCTTGGCACTGCAGGGCTTGATAATGGTACGAGAGGGGGTCACTTCGTTTTAGGTGTGTCCAAAAGTTAATTGCTCTTTTTTGTATTTTTAGTATCTATCTATCTATCTATCTATCTATCTATCTATCTATCTATCTATCTATCTATCTATCTATCTATCTATCTATCTATCTATCTATCTATCTATCTATCTATCTATCTATCTATCTATCTATCTATCTATCTATCTATCTATCTATCTATCTATCTATCTATCTATCTATCTATCTATCTATCTATCTATCTATCTATCTATCTATCTATCTATCTATCTATCTATCTATCTATCTATCTATCTATCTATCTATCTATCTATCTATCTATCTATCTATCTATCTATCTATCTATCTATCTATCTATCTATCTATCTATCTATCTATCTATCTATCTATCTATCTATCTATCTATCTATCTATCTATCTATCTATCTATCTATCTATCTATCTATCTATCTATCTATCTATCTATCTATCTATCTATCTATCTATCTATCTATCTATCTATCTATCTATCTATCTATCTATCTATCTATCTATCTATCTATCTATCTATCTATCTATCTATCTATCTATCTATCTATCTATCTATCTATCTATCTATCTATCTATCTATCTATCTATCTATCTATCTATCTATCTATCTATCTATCTATCTATCTATCTATCTATCTATCTATCTATCTATCTATCTATCTATCTATCTATCTATCTATCTATCTATCTATCTATCTATCTATCTATCTATCTATCTATCTATCTATCTATCTATCTATCTATCTGACTGAGACCTTATGTAATAGCTAATTTCCCACCTAACAGACAGGCAGGAGTTGCAAAAGGAAAGCGCCATGCTGTTGGGGGCAAAAGCACACTGTTATTTACCGGGTAGGAGAAACCCTTTTTCCAGCTATAGCTGTGCCATTTCAACCCCAGGAAGTATTGGCAACCTTGAGCGTGGAGTCATCCCAGGCAACATTCAAAGATGGTTCAGAGACAGGAAAGGAGAATATAACTTATGTAAGAGGGAGAGGGAATCAATGGTACACACTAGGCTGAAAAGCATGTGCATATCCGTTTGTGGAGTGAAGTTGTGGAATAACTTACCTGAAAACATCAAAATGAATACATTTAAAAAGCAGCTTACTGTAAAAAATACACACTAGAGAAATATAGAAATGAGTAATGCTGATAAATGAAGGTATGTTATATTGTGTTATGTAGTGTTGTATTGTATTTACTGCTGTCAAGCGACTCAAGTTATTTTTTGTACTATAGTAAAATGTATATTATATAATGTATTATACTAAATTATGTTATATCAAGTACAATTACTAATGGAGGAAAACATGTAAATGTAAGAGGGTAGGGATCAATAAGCTTAGCTTCCCTCTACTCCTTTTTTGAACATGTCAACTAACTACATTGCTCTTGACCTTTTGTTTATAATTTCTTTTTCATTCTGATTATTCTGTTTGACAAAGCTTGATATTATGATTTATTTAGAGGAATGTAAAGAATACATGTTAAAAAATAAACGTTTTCATTCATTCATACTGCAGAAGACGTGTCTCTTGGGCAATTATTACCATGAAGCCTCATCCTCACTAGTAGTGACGGTTCATGACATTAAAGCGGCACTATATAACTAAGAGTGGCAGACTGTGGCAGTGAGAGGTAAACTGCAGTGTTTAACACATGAGACAAAAAAGGACAGGAGAACAAGTCAGGAAGTAAAGAAATGTCGTTTGTGATTAGTGTCGTTTCACATTGTTGCTCTAGAAATGAGACTAGGCCGACTTCTTCTAATAATGTAAATTGCATATTTTCTGTTTGCAGAGAAGGTTTTACATTACTGGCCAGCGGGGCTCGTATCTGTAATTCCACTGGGTTTCTTCATGCAGTGCTGATGGGAGGATCTCTTATGCAGCCCAACTGTGATTTAGATTGCTAAAGAAGCAGCATTTTTCCATGATAAAGTTACATGGTGCAGATTCAAGTGAATCGAATTTAAGATGTAGGTACAGTATTCATAGAAACATATACTGTAAGTGTATGCATCTATACCGATATGTCTACTGTCCCTTAAAGATCTTCAGATCTTCACCCAGTGCAGCCACAGGAGGAGACCCCAAGTCCACTGATTCCCAGGAAGCGTGCAGTGACCTGCCTGTTTAGCACAGGGGTGAGATGGATGGCTTTTGTCTACAGGATCACTTAACATTCCTCCCCCTGTTCTACAGTCCAAGAGCCTTCTACTGGCTGGCTCTATCTGCGATGTTCGGGGATTTCTATAAACAATCTCTCCCATCTGAGTCCATCATTTATTTTCTGCACAGTACATGTTTGTATTTATTCCAGAGGCCAACGAGCAAAATATAGTAGAATCTGGTATTTTTCAAACTGAAGATTGTGCAACTGAGATGAACCGCAACACGACAGAGAATGTGTTTATAGTTATAGTGTTCAAACTGCTGTGTGCTGTGGTATAGGGACGTTTTCATTCCATGTTTCTCCTCTCTATTTTCCTACATGTTGTTGTTGTTTTTGATTTTCACATAGTTTCAGAGATGTATTATTGTTATTATTTATTTAGATAACACGTGTAGTAGTTAATTATTAAAAACATCCACAGAGCTTTCAGAAAGGCTTTCCCCTCCAAAAAAGGATGTAGAATGTAGAAGGATGTAAGGATGTTGTTTACATGTATCCCCTCCCTACTTCCCATTTCCCCCACGTGGAATGCACCCGATTGGATAAAATGACATGCTGGTGCTCTAGTGTGACATCTAGTGGCTGCATGTCATCTATAGCACCTTTAAATCTGGATACTGTATACCGTAACAGGGAGGTGTAGCGGTTACGTCATTGCCGTTTTTCGTGTTCCACCCTCTGTCCAACGCAATGTATTTCCCCATTGCCCATTTCTAAATCGTCTCGTTTAAAACA
>NC_140172.1:14696601-14701601 GCF_963971535.1 Notolepis coatsorum | reverse complement strand
ACAGTCACACACACACAGTCACACACACACAGTCACACACACACAGTCACATACACACAGTCACACACACACAGTCACACACACACAGTCACACACACACAGTCACATACACACAGTCACACACACACAGTCACACACACACAGTCACATACACACAGTCACATACACACAGTCACATACACACAGTCACATACACACAGTCACATACACACAGTCACACACACACAGTCACATACACACAGTCACATACACACAGTCACACACACACAGTCACACACACACAGTCACATACACACAGTCACACACACACAGTCACATACACACAGTCACATACACACAGTCACACACACACAGTCACACACACACAGTCACATACACACAGTCACATACACACAGTCACATACACACAGTCACACACACACAGTCACATACACACAGTCACATACACACAGTCACACACACACAGTCACACACACACAGTCACACACACACAGTCACATACACACAGTCACACACACAGTCACACACACACACAGTCACACACACACAGTCACACACACACAGTCACACACACAGTCACACACACACACACACAGTCACACACACACAGTCACACACACACAGTCACACACACACAGTCACACACACACAGTCACACACACACAGTCACACACACAGTCACACACACACAGTCACATACACACAGTCACACACACACAGTCACACACACACAGTCACACACACACAGTCACATACACACAGTCACACACACACAGTCACACACACACAGTCACACACACACAGTCACATACACACAGTCACACACACACACAGTCACATACACACAGTCACACACACACAGTCACACACACACAGTCACACACACACAGTCACACACACACAGTCACACACACACAGTCACACACACAGTCACACACACACAGTCACATACACACAGTCACACACACACAGTCACACACACACAGTCACACACACACAGTCACATACACACAGTCACACACACACAGTCACACACACACACAGTCACATACACACAGTCACACACACACACAGTCACATACACACAGTCACACACACACAGTCACACACACACAGTCACACACACACAGTCACACACACACAGTCACACACACACAGTCACACACACAGTCACACACACACAGTCACACACACACAGTCACACACACACAGTCACACACACACAGTCACACACACAGTCACACACACACAGTCACACACACACAGTCACATACACACAGTCACACACACACACAGTCACATACACACAGTCACACACACACAGTCACACACACACACAGTCACATACACACAGTCACACACACACAGTCACATACACACAGTCACATACACACAGTCACACACACACAGTCACATACACACAGTCACATACACACAGTCACACACACACACAGTCACATACACACAGTCACACACACACAGTCACATACACACAGTCACACACACACACACACACACAGTCACACACACACACACACACACAGTCACACACACACACACACACACATACATACAGGCGCCGTCCGCACCCCCAGCAGGCGTCACCACATTCCTGCTTCTGCTTCTGGCTCCATGAAGACTTGAGTTCAACCAGAGGAGGCCTCTCTCCTGCAGCACAGCGGGGTCAGAGGTCAGACCAGAGGAGAGGCTCCTGCAGCACAGCGGGGTCAGAGGTCAGACCAGAGGAGAGGCTCCTGCAGCACAGCGGGGTCAGAGGTCAGACCAGAGGAGAGGCTCCTGCAGCACAGCGGGGTCAGAGGTCAGACCAGAGGAGAGGCTCCTGCAGCACAGCGGGGTCAGAGGTCAGACCAGAGGAGAGGCTCCTGCAGCACAGCGGGGTCAGAGGTCAGACCAGAGGAGAGGCTCCTGCAGCACAGCGGGGTCAGAGGTCAGACCAGAGGAGAGGCTCCTGCAGCACAGCGGGGTCAGAGGTCAGACCAGAGGAGGCCTCTCTCCTGCAGCACAGCGGGGTCAGAGGTCAGACCAGAGGAGGCCTCTCTCCTGCAGCACAGCGGGGTCAGAGGTCAGACCAGAGGAGGCCTCTCTCCTGCAGCACAGCGGGGTCAGAGGTCAGACCAGAGGAGGACGTGTGTTTCAGGTCTTGACCCATTCAGATGACGTCACGTCACGCAGGTTATAAAGTGTGAAAAATGACCTCTGTGAGTGACTGTTGAGTGGAGGGGGGGGGGGGGGGGGGGGGACCAGCCCCAGTGAAGTGATGGTCCATCTGTATCTACATTTACATTTACATTTAGCTGACGCTTTTATCCAAAGCGACTTACAAGTTCTTGAAGCGGATTCGTGCAGCAATGGGGAGCCAGTGCAGGTCCCTGAGAAGTGGGGTGACATGGGCCGACTTCGGTAGGTTTGAGATCAGGCGGGCCGCTGCGTTCTGAATGAGTTGAAGAGGCTTAGTGGCAGTGGCCGGGAGGCCAGCAAGCAGTGCGTTGCAGTAGTCGAGGCGGGAGATGACTGTTGATTGGACGAGGAGTTGGGTGGATTCTTTTGTCAGGAAGGGGCGGATCCTTCTGACGTTGCTCAGGAGGAATCGGCACGTTCTGGTTGTCGCTGCGATGTGAGCAGAGAAGTTCAACTGGTCGTCGAGGACAACACCAAGGTTCTTGGCGGTCGGGGACGCGGTCACAGCTGCATTCTCGACTGTGATGGAAAGGTCGGTCAGGGGGGAGGATTTGGCCGGCAGGTGGAGCAATTCTGTTTTGCTTAGGTTCAGTTTGAGGTGGTTGGTCGTCATCCAGGCGGAGATGTCGGACAGACAGGCCGAGATCCGCACAGAGACGTGGATATCTGAGGGAGGGAAGGAGAGGAAGAGTTGAGTATCGTCGGCATAACAATGGTAGGAGAAGCCATGAGACGTGATAATGTTACCCAGTGATTTAGTGGAGAGGGAGAAGAGAAGGGGTCCTAAAACCGAGCCCTGGGGGACACCCGTCCGCAGGGGGCGGGTGGCCGACAGGGTCCCTCTCCATGACACTTGGTAGGAGCGGTCATTGAGGTATGATGACAACCATGTCAGCGCAGAGCCAGCCACTCCCATTCCTGCGAGGGCCGCAAGGAGGATCTGGTGGTTGACTGTGTCGAAGGCTGCAGATAGATCTAGGAGAATCAGGACAGAGGAGAGGCCTTTCGCTTTTGCTAAGTGAAGTGCCTCTGTGACCGCAATGAGGGCTGTCTCTGTGGAGTGACCAGTTCTGAAGCCTGACTGATTAGGGTCTAGGAGGTCATTCTGTAAGAGATAAGCAGTAAGTTGGTTGGATACAGCACGTTCAAGTGTTTTAGAAAGGAAGGAGAGAAGAGAGACAGGACGGTAGTTGCCTATGACGGTAGGGTTCAGGGATGGTTTTTTTACGAGGGGCGTGACTCTGGCTTGTTTTAGGGAGGTGGGGACCACCCCCGAGTTGAGTGAGGAGTTGATGGTTGCAGTTAGGAATGGGAGGATGTCTGGTGCTATGGTCTGGAGGAGTGGGGAAGGTAGCCGGTCCAGCTGGCATGTAGTCGGACGGTTCGACGTTACCAGTGTCAGGGTCTCGGCTTCTGTAATGGGAGACAGAGTGCCCCTCTGTTGACGAGGACTGTCTAGACTGATGTCTCCACACTTTGATCTCGGCATCGCGGCCAACACACTGTCTGTCACACTGTGACTCATAAATGTGACTGTTTTTGTTTTTCTAATATTAATGAAACTCGAGGCCCTCTGCAGTGTAGGTCAACGAGGTCAGCTCAGCAGCAGAACACCACAGAGAGCCCCCCCCCCCCCCCCCCAGTGTTGTTTTGACCCATCCACAGTGGGTTAGTGTCGGTAGATAAAGGCCCTCTGACTCTGGGGTCAAAGGGTCAAAGGAGCCCAGGGGGGGCTGAGGAAATAGGCTGGGGTGAACCCCCCCCCCCCCCCCCCCCACACACGCGCACGCAAACAAAATACTGGGGATGCCTTATGTCTTATCCAATGTCTTCCTTTGTGTACATTATCATCATCATCATCATCATCATCATCATCATCATCATCATCATCATCATCATCAACCTTTATTTATTCTCGAAATTACAATCGAGGTCACCCTCATTTTCAATGACAGACATTTACAGACATTTCAATGCACACATTTCTACAATATAACAATAATAAATATTAATAACTATCTACATCAGGGGTTCCCAAACTTTTTCAGCTCGAGACCCAAAAGAGAAATTTGGTGTTTCCCTGGGACCCAAACTTACAAAAATACATCATGAATTGCCATAACATACATTTATAGGGCGGCCGGGTAGCGCAGCGGACTAAGCGTCTGTCTACCACCACAGAGACAGTGGGATCGAATCCAGCTGTGGTGCTTCTGGGTTGGCCGACCGTCCATACTGACACAATTGGCAGTGTCAGCGGGTGGGAAACCCGGCGAGGGTGGGTCCTGGTCATTGTAAACAGCGACTCCTACAGGTTGGTCAGGGTGCCTGCACAGCAAGGGAATTGGGAATTGGCATAACGACTAACATTGGGATGGGAGAAAAAAACTGAAAAAGAAGGGGGGAAAAGATAATAAAAAATAAAAAAAACATACATTTATAAACTACTGATAAAGAACACAACAAACCATGAATTTCAAATGTATATGAAATTTATTTATTTAATTATAAAAGTACATCACAGCAATAATCAGAGTGTAATGTTAAGTTGCTCACCACCTCATAACATATGTACATACAATTTTGTAACACTTTTAAAAACAAACATGTTCTACTATCCTTTCTATTTCTCACCCCTTTTTCAACTCTCCATTTCTTACCCCCTCCCTCCGTCCCTCAACCTTAAACCCCAACATTGAGCAACATTCTGATTAATTTGTACTGACTTATTTAAAAATTCTACTGACCTGACATGCTAGAAGGGGTATAATATTTAATCTATGGCACAATGAAATCTAATG
>NC_140172.1:14568930-14696401 GCF_963971535.1 Notolepis coatsorum | reverse complement strand
GGGGAGAGGAGGAGGGAGGAGGAGAGGAGGAGGAGGGGAGCGAGCGTTTGAAGTTTGACCATCAAAAATAACGCAGTGGTGTTTTAGTTTTTGAGTGTTTTTGTTGTGAAATACTGTAAGAACTGTAATTATTCAGGTAGCCGTCTAGCTTCAAATAGTGTTCCGGTGACCCGATGTTCCTCTCGTGAATGAATGATGCTGGTGCACTTTTAAACGAACGCCAAAAAGAAAGCCTATTTATTAATAATAAATAATAATAATAATTCATTACATTTATATACAGCGCTTTTCTAGACACTCAAAGCGCTCCCCACAATCTAGGTGGAAATGGCCTCCTTCGCCACCACTATGTGCCATAATTCCAGACATAGCCCACAACAAATAACCAAAGAATAGACAACATGCTCCTAGCGTGCAACACTCAAGTAGAAACCGTTTCAACAGAGAGAGAGAGAGAGAGAGAGAGAGGGAGAGAGAGAGAGAGAGAGAGAGAGAGAGAGAGAGAGAGAGAGAGAGAGTCAGACCTTGCAACAACAACACGGTACGGTTTGTGCAACTACTGACACCAGGGCCTCGAGTCCTCTGTCCTGTTTTCATTCGCTGTTATATCTGAGCCAACGTTAACATGGAGGGAAAACATCTGGTTATAATTAAAGCCTCGCTCTCTCCTCCCCCACTCGGAGCTGCATCCCTCCCACGACTCCTTCTCTCACAACTTATGTCCCACCAGAATGTCTCTCTCTCTCTCTCTCTCTCTCACCCAGTCATTCATTCTCTCCGCCTCCCTCCCTCCCCCCTTCTCCACCTCACCTCTCCTGCTCCCTCCCGGTGACATCTCCCTCTTCTTCCACCACAGCCTGTTGTTCTGTTTGCGTACGGCAGCATCATGAAGGCTGGTATCTGGGGTCTCTCCGTCCTCCTGGCCCTGTGTGCAGGGTGGGCCCGGGCACAGGACTCTAACTACACCAGGTGAGGCTGGAGTGTGCGTGTGCGTGTGTGTGTGTGTGTGTGTGTGTGTGTGTGCGTGTGTGTGTGTGCGTGTGTGTGTGCGTACGTTTGGGGGGATACGTGTGACGGCCGGTGTCTTGAAGAGCTGTGACCTCATTGTCACCTCCTTTTTATATGGTAAACACTGTGAATCGGAACGTGCAACGTTACTCACTGTGCCTTGTATATATCTTATATCCTTTTAAAAAAAAAATATCTATTTTTACCTTATTTTTAGCACTTTATTTAAATTGTAAAAAATAAAAAAAATTATTGTGTGATTTTGTGTGAATGGCGGACTAGCAAAGTGAGATTTTCATTGTACGGCAAACTGTCTGTTTAACTGTGTGCATGTGACGATAAACAATCTTGAATCCTGAATATACATGGGTGATATTTTGGTCATCGGGACACTGGTCCCTCATCATGACAGCTCTGTTAGTAATATATGATGATGAGTCTGAATTATTTCCGGTAGAAAGTGAACTGTTTACATTTCAGTGTTTATTTATTTATTTATTTATTTATTGTTGTTGTCCAACTGCTTCTCTATAGTCTGGTTCTTCAGTCTGGTTCTCTAGTCTGGTTCTCCAGTCTGGTTCTTCAGTCTGAGCGGCCACAGATGTCAGTGTGTTTGGTCCTGCCTGTGGTGGGGTTGAGTCGGGATGACTTGGCTGCTTATCAGCGGGCGTCTCACTCCACTGGTGTTCTGCTATTTTATCTCTCAAGATAAGAGTCTCTGTTTTCTTCTATGTTTCTTAGATTAGGCAGTCCATTGCCCAGAGTATTTTCCTTGAGCGAGTAGGAAAGCTGAGAGAGGGAAGCGGGGGAGATGAGATGAGACACAGTTTTCTGGAAGGTTTGACCCAGCAGTGGTGCCCTTTGGTTGCAGAGGCGGGGGGGGAGTTGATCACTAAAACCCATCTCAAAAGTACACAGAGTTGGTTTCACATGTGTATATTGGGATGAGTCCTAAATACACATTCTTTGTTCCTTTCTTTCCAGTATGCGCTTTTTGAGGGACGGGGTATTTGTTTACATTCTCAGAGCTTGTAGTTACTTTACAAAGCATATTTACTCTAACATGTAATTTGTTGACTGATTCTATCTCATGTCATCATAAATCATTTTTTTTTTATTTTTAGGCACTGTACAGTATGAACCAAACATAAAACCTAGAATTCTACTTGATACTGTAAACCACAGTGAGACAGTTCGCTTTCTAGCTTCAAACAGTGTTCCAAGGACCCAGTCTTCCTATAATTAGTGGTAGTGGTCGAATCTACCATACAAGTATTTACACTTCTTGGAATGTGTGATGTCATTATGATGTCATGACATATTCCAGGAAGTATGCTTGAAAGTGGTCACTCACTGTCAATCTGTAGCTGTTGTGCTTGATTCCGTTACTTGATGCTGCTACTACTTATTATTGATACGCTCCTTTTAGGAAGGTGTGGAATACAAGTACTGCCCCCCCCCCCCCCCCCCCCCCCCAAATATAGATTATTTTGAATTTATCTAAAAAGAAAAGCTTTTGCTGGTCCAAAAATGTATGTTTACATGTTGCATGTATCCCTCTCCTTACTTCCCATTTCCCCCACGTGGAATACACCTGATTGGATGAATGACATTCTGGTGCTCTAGTGCAGCGGTTCTCAAACTACGGGTCGCGACCCAAAGTGGGGTCGTGGGTAGGTGACAGCATTGGCAAGTACATTTTTTTAAATAAAAACTAAATCATTTTTAGTTATTTTTTATTTTCTGGCAACATATTTAGGCTAAATATGCCTCGTTTTTACAAATGTGTATTGCTAACATAGTGCTGTAATTTCATTTTCTAATAAATATGCATGATCAAGTTCAACAACGTGTGCTTTTATTTTGATATTCCTTAATTCCACATTGAAATGACGCAATACATTAGGTGTGGTGTCGCCAAAAAAAATCCTAAATAAAAGGGGGTCATGGTATAAAAAGGTTTGAGAATCAAATCAAATCAAATCAAATTTATTTATAAGGCCCGACAACACACATTAATGTCCCCATGGGCCGTACAAGTCTTCTTTAAACAAGTCAAGAAGAAAACATAACAATAAGTCAAGAACAGAACAAGAACACCATAAGGTCCAACAAATTTAAAATAAATGCAAATAAATGAATGAATGCAAGCACTCCCAGATATACCCCACGCGAAGGTAAGGAAAAACTCACTAAAACCTAACAATAGGGAAAAATGCTCCACAGGCAGTGTGGAGGAGAGAAACCTTAGAAGGGCCAATTCAAGGGGGGATCTCCCTTCTTAGATGTTGGTGATAGTAGTGTTGCAGACTGACAGTTGGTAAGCATGCACTCATGTGTGTAGTGAAACACAGATGAGTGCATGCAATAGCAACTGAACATTTTGAAAGATTAAAGATAGAGCTGATAGCGATAGCAACTGAACATTTTGAAAGATTAAAGATAGAGCTGATAGCGATAGCAACTGAACATTTTGAAAGATTAAAGATAGAGCTGATAGCGATAGCAACTGAACATTTTGAAAGATTAAAGATAGAGCTGATAGCGATAGCAACTGAACATTTTGAAAGATTGAAGATAGAGCTGATAGCGATAGCAACTGAACATTTTGAAAGATTGAAGATAGAGCTGATAGCGATAGCAACTGAACATTTTGAAAGATTAAAGATAGAGCTGATAGCGATAGCAACTGAACATTTTGAAAGATTAAAGATAGAGCTGATAGCGATAGCAACTGAACATTTTGAAAGATTAAAGATAGAGCTGATAGCGATAGCAACTGAACATTTTGAAAGATTGAAGATAGAGCTGATAGCGATAGCAACTGAACATTTTGAAAGATTAAAGATAGAGCTGATAGCGATAGCAACTGAACATTTTGAAAGATTAAAGATAGAGCTGATAGCGATAGCAACTGAACATTTTGAAAGATTAAAGATAGAGCTGATAGCGATAGCAACTGAACATTTTGAAAGATTGAAGATAGTGCTGATAGCGAATCTATTTGAGGCACAGGGGCGGCGCAAAGAGGGAACCGCTGCTCTAGTGTGACATCTCTAGACGTTATCTATAACACCTTTAAGAAAAGGTGGAAAAAAAAACTGGTTCCAAGTGAAGAAGTGGTGAAAAGCAGATAGATGGTAAGAAGATGAGCTCCTGCTCAGGAATCTCCCATCAAGGAAACCATGAGCCCAATGCAGCTATTATTGTGTCATACTTACACTGTATGTTTGTCTGGTCGATATACAGTAGTAGATAGAATCTACAATTTGACCCAGATTTGATGGGGAAAAGGAGCATTTGCACGTAATTATTAACATATGTACCTAATGGTTGCAGTTTACCACATTGCAACAATTCAGATAGTGTCAAGCAGTTGGCCAATCACAGAGGGTTATAGCCTACAGCCTATACACAAGTTGACTTTCAAAATAGTCTGAATTCTCATTTGTTTATCAATCCTCTGTTACCCCACGTATTAGGTATTAACCCTTTCACTGCCACACTACAGCAGGTTAACCCTTTACCATCACACTACCGACGGTTAACCTGTTGTAGTGTGGCAGTGAAAGGGTTAACATATCGGCCGATATTGGCATAAAAATGTGATATCGGAAAATATCGGTATACATTTTTTTTTTTTTTTTACATTTATTTAACCTTTATTTACCCAGGCAAGCAAGTAAGAACACATTATTATTTTATTTATTGTCAAAGTATGCATAATGTTGTGTTAATTACACGACAAGAGATATGTAATGTTAATTACCTGAAATTATTCTGCAATTAACCCTGCACATATCGATATCGGTTGATATCGGTATCGGAAATTAAGAGTTGGACAATATCGGTATATCGGTATCGGTAAAAAAGCCAATATCGAGCATCCCTAGTTAACATGTATGTTAATACAAACGCTTAGAATGCTTTACAAATACTATTTGAACGCCAGGCGTTTCTGCAGCTCTCAATACCCAATTATCTCCATTTTTCTTTCCACTTCCCTCGATGTCTCAACCTCCTGCCACATTCCAGGCCCGTGTTCAACTGTGGAGGAGAGCTGGTGGCAGACTCGGGCTTTGTTGGCAGCGAGGGCTTCCCCAGCTTCTACAAGCCCAACAGCAGATGCATCTGGCGCATTACTGTGAGTCAGTGAGGAGCCCCTGACCCTTGACCCTTATACTCATTCACTCCACGCTCGGGGGAATCCATTTCTGGAGTTCACGTTATTAAAATACCTCTGGCATGAGTCTCCCAATAGGGAATACATTTCAAAAGAAAAAAACAGATCCATGACTTTTCCATGGTTTTCAATGTGCGTAGGAGGAGTGCTACGGACGTGTGCTGCTGCCACACCAGACACAGACAAAAAGATCAGTATCACGTTATAACGTGAGGCGTTTATCGTTATAACAAGATGTTTTTCACGTTATTATAACAATATATTTTCACGTTATTACGACGTAACAAACTTATCACATTATAACACGAAACTTTTCTTGTTATAACAATTATACCATTTATCACCTTGTATCACATGAAACATTTTATGTTTTAAAGTGATAACTTGTGGTTTTAACATAAAAGTTTCACGTTATGAGGTGATAAATAGTATATTGTTATAACAGGATAAATATTTAGAATTTTGAAGCTTCATTAAAAAGAAAATTAATAATGTAAAAATGCTGCATTCCTGTTAGCAGCAGCTAACGTTAGCGACCAATGGCCAGCAACTTTTTTTTTATCTTTTGGCGTTCGCACTTGACTTTTTAAGATTGATCAAATAACTGAAAGACATCAAACTTGCATAAAATATTCAACTATTGACGAATAGACAAATGTAATTTTTGCCATAGCGAATTGTTTGATTTGTCTACTGGTCACATCTGTATTTACAGTACGTATTCACGTGTTGCTGTATGTTTGACAGTTGATAGGAGTAGCGTGTTAATATGTACTGTACACTTGATGTGTTCACGAGATATCTGGACAAATTCCTTACTTATGCTAGGAATTCGGCCCTTACACTTCCGGGTAAGTTCCAAACGATATTTTCATTTGGTAGAACTAACCATAGATATATATAAAGACTAGATGACTCACCCGCGCTGCTGGCCAACGGAGGCCGACGTTGCCACATGGCAGCCATCTTGCTACAGGGTAGCACGCCCACTCATAACATGAATGTCTATAGTGCAGGTGCTATTGAAATAACCATAGCTTGCTCAATTTTCAACCGTTTGGTTTGTTAAAAACGTCATACTTATAATGGACTTTCATATGAAAATAAAAACTAATTAAATAAAAAAGAAACCGTTTGTAAATCCGTCAAGATTTCAGCGAGTTAAGAGTATTTTTGTTTGTGCAGATCACTCACCTTAAAGCAGCTACCATAATACGTACCAGAATAGTTAACTGTAGCAAGATGGCCACCGGTGAACTACACGGGAGACTCCGCCTTGCACCATCTAGTCTTTATATATATCTATGGAACTAACAACCACTCAAATTGTAGCCAACTCCTGTGTGCACTGTGCACACACAATGGCGGTTGATGATTTGTTGGAGACATTCTTGTCAAACCAGCAACTGCGTTTTTCATTCAACTGGCTACTCCCCTTTAAATAGGAGCCAACAACAAGGTTTTTGCATCCAAATGTTGCCCCAAATCTTGACTACAACCTTGTGTAATCGGATAATATTTTCCACTTGGGACTTTGGAGATTTTAAATGTTTACTTACAGTCCTCTCTGCACGAGTGCGCTGCTATTTACAGTCCTCTCTGCACGAGTGCGCTGCTATTTACAGTCCTCTCTGCACGAGTGCGCTGCTATTTACAGTCCTCTCTGCACGAGTGCGCTGCTATTTACAGTCCTCTCTGCACGAGTGCGCTGCTATTTACAGTCCTCTCTGCACGAGTGCGCTGCTATTTACAGTCCTCTCTGCACGAGTGCGCTGCTATTTACAGTCCTCTCTGCACGAGTGCGCTGCTATTTACAGTCCTCTCTGCACGAGTGCGCTGCTATTTACAGTCCTCTCTGCACGAGTGCGCTGCTATTTACAGTCCTCTCCGCACGAGTGCGCTGCTATTTACAGTCCTCTCTGCACGAGTGCGCTGCTATTTACAGTCCTCTCTGCACGAGTGCGCTGCTATTTACAGTCCTCTCTGCACGAGTGCGCTGCTATTTACAGTCCTCTCTGCACGAGTGCGCTGCTATTTACAGTCCTCTCTGCACGAGTGCGCTGCTATTTACAGTCCTCTCTGCACGAGTGCGCTGCTATTTACAGTCCTCTCTGCACGAGTGCGCTGCTATTTACAGTCCTCTCTGCACGAGTGCGCTGCTATTTACAGTCCTCTCTGCACGAGTGCGCTGCTATTTACACTCTCGGAGCTCAAAAGGCCATATTCTGTGGTCGATCATATTCAGGGTTTGCACAAGGTCCTTGAAGTGCTTAAAGGGCTTGCTTTTTTCAAGGCCTGGAATTCCTTGAAAACAGCTCATCTTTTAACGAGGTGCTTAAAACCTCCTTGAGATTCAAATCAACCATTCGCATTGAACGTTTTGTTCATCCATGATATAGTTCTGAATCACGAAATAAAATGTTTTAATCTAAAGTGTAACTAATTGTCGGAAATTCGTTTTAAAGCCATAAATATTGGATCCGATTTTCTGCAGCATTTAAAAGTGAATTGGATCCTTTTAAATACCCTTTTAAAATGTAAAATAGTGCTTAGAAAAGTACTTGAAAGTCCTTGAATTTCATTTTGCAACGTCTGTGGGAATCCTGTATATTGGACCGCGGGTCAAACCAGATTACAGGACGATGCGGTATCAAAAAGATTATTTATTTACTATTTCGCCACAAAAAAAACGAACGTTTTGATTTTGTTTACGTTGTGTAGACCATCTCAGAGGTGGAATATAATATAAAAAAAAAAAAAATCGTTTGACCATAATGCTTGCTGAAAAAAAACTCCACTGGACTTGTTTTCTCTCCTCCTCCTCCTGCGCGTCACGCAGGTCCCAGAGGGCAACGTGGTCATGCTCTCCTTCCGCATCTTCGACCTGGAGGCCGACGCCTCCTGTCGCTACGACTACCTGGACGTGTACAACGGCCACTCCAACATGGTGCAGAAGCTGGGGCGCTTCTGCGGAACCTTCCGGCCCGGCGCCCTCCTCTCCACCACCAACGCCATGATGCTGGAGATGGTGTCGGACGCCGGGACGGGGGGGCGGGGCTTCGTGGCCTACTTCAGCGGCGTCCGGCCGCATGTGGACGGTGAGGCGGGGCGGGGGGGGGGGGGGGGGGTGCAGGCTGGCACATGTTAGAGAGGGAGGGCTGCTGATGTCACAAGCGTTTCTTTCATTTTAACTAGGGATGTCCGATATTATCGGCCGACCGATATTATCGGCCGATATCGGCAGTAAAATGTGATATCGGAAAATATCGGTATCGGTTTAAAAACAAAAAAAAACAATAACAATATTTGTTATATATATATCCAGTGAAATTATTAGTTATTCAGTTTTTTGGACGGGGAAACCCTGCATATATCGGTATCGGTTGATATCGGTATTGGAAATTAAGAGTTGGACAATATCGGAATATCGGTATCGGTAAAAAAGCCAATATCGAGCATCCCTAATTTTAACCCTTTCACTACCACACTACTACCAAAGGGTTAACCCTTTCACTACCACACTACATAAGGTTAACCCTTTCACTACCACACTACAGGTGGTTAACCTTTCACTACCACACTACAGAAGGTTAACCCTTTCACTACCACACTACAGAAGGTTAACCTTTCACTACCACACTACAGTAGGTTAACCCTTTCACTACCACACTACAGAAGGTTAACCCTTTCACAACCACACTACAGAAGGTTAACCCTTTCACTACCACACTACAGAAGGTTAACCTTTCACTACCACACTACAGCAGGTTAACCCTTTCACTACCACACTACAGAAGGTTAACCCTTTCACAACCACACTACAGAAGGTTAATCCTTTCACTACCACACTACAGATGGTTAACCCTTTCACTACCACACTACAGACGGTTAACCTTTCACTACCACACTACAGAAGGTTAACCCTTTCACTACCACACTACAGAAGGTTAACCTTTCACCTCCACACTACAGAAGGTTAACCCTTTCACTACCACACTACAGAAGGTTAACCTTTCACTACCACACTACAGAAGGTTAACCCTTTCACTACCACACTACAGGTTAACCTTTCACTACCACACTACAGAAGGTTAACCCTTTCACTACCACACTACAGAAGGTTAACCCTTGCACCTCCACACTACAGAAGGTTAACCCTTTCACTGCCACACTACAGAAGGTTAACCCTTTCACTACCAAACTACAGGTTAACCTTTCACTACCACACTACAGAAACCGTCTGTAGTGTGGTAGTGAAAGGGTTAAAATAATTATATTAATTAAAATGAATAAATTAATTACACTTGTGCATGGGCTAAGTAAAATCAAGAAGCAAAATCCTGAATTGTATCCTTAAAAAAACCTTACATTACAGATGAAAATATTTAACCTCCTTGACTGAAATTAAGGCATGTGTTAGGGGTCTGTGTAATAAGACTGAAAAATGAGGACGAATAAGGAATTAATTTCAGTATTTTAAGTACCCCTTATTTTTTTTACTAGGGTATGTGTGCATACATTCAGGGATGATTAAAGGTGCTGTAAGTGGTATTTTGTTGTTAAAATAAGTGGTCTACATAATACATACAGTACATAATACCTAATAGTTCCACATTCCAACAGCCATCACTGAGTGTCTGGTCAGCAACACTGGTCTCCCAGTCCCTCTGCTCTGCAATAAACACTAAATAGAGATGTTCTGGCATCCTGTTATTACTTTATCAGTTCAGGAGAGAGCACTCTCACAGTAAAAATTGTCTGACAAAAAAGATACAAATAAATAAAAACAATTGTTAAGCAAATAAAACCTTTAAATAATCTGCCAGTGCAGTAAGCAAAATTTGTCTTGCCATAAAATATCTATGGTTCTCTCTCCTGCCTGGATACAGTGGGAAGAGATACCAGAACATTTGTTTTTCATTTACTGCAGAGTGGAAGGCAGCAGGTCCGGACGGCATCCCCGGCCGCGTCCTAAAAGTCTGTGCCGACCAACTGGCCCCAGTATTCACTGACATATTTAACCTGTCCTTAGAACAGGCTGTCATCCCCACCTGCCTGAAGAAGTCCACTATTATCCCTGTACCCAAAAAATCCAAGCCTGCTTGCCTCAACGACTACCGCCCTGTAGCTCTCACCTCCATAGCCATGAAGTGCTTTGAGAAGCTAGTAAAGGGCTACATCTGCTCCTCCCTCCCCATCAACATGGACCCCCTGCAATTTGCATATCGCCCCAACAGGTCCACGGAGGACGCCATAGCCCATGTGCTGCAAACAGCAGCATCACACCTGGACAAGAGGCAGGGGAACTATGTGAGAATGCTATTCATCGACTACAGCTCGGCATTCAATACCATAGTCCCCTCCATACTCATAGCCAAGCTCAGGGACCTGGGCTTGAACTATGACCTCTGCCAGTGGGTCTTGGACTTCCTGACTGGCAGACCCCAGGTGGTGAGAGCAGGCAACTGCACCTCCTCATCCATCACCCTCAACATAGGGGCCCCCCAGGGCTGTGTTCTGAGTCCCCTCCTCTACTCCCTGTACACACACGACTGTGTGGCTCAGCGGAGTAGCAATACAATCATCAAATTTGCTGACGACACAGTGGTGGTGGGCCTGATCTCTGCCAACGACGAGAGGGCCTACCTGGAAGAGGTCAAGGTCCTGGCGGGATGGTGCCAGGAAAACAGCCTCTCCCTGAACGTCAGCAAAACAAAGGAGATGATTGTGGACTTCAGGAGGTCGGGGGTCAAGGACTACAGCCCCCTCAGCATCGACGGGGCACCGGTTGAGAGAGTCAACAGCTTTAAGTACCTCGGAGCCTACATATCCGAGGACTTGACATGGACCACACACATTGACAGTGTTGTGAAGAAGGCACGACAACGCCTCTACTTCCTCAGGCGCCTAAGGAAGTTCCAAGTCAGTCAGAAGATCCTTAAGAACTTCTACTCATGTACAATAGAGAGCATCTTGACCGGCAACATCACCTCCTGGTTTGGGAATAGCACTGCACAAGACCGAAGCAGACTACAAAGAGTGACACGTTCAGCCGAACGCACAATTGGAGGGGGGCTCCCCACCCTCCAGAACATTTACAACAAGCGTTGCAAGGGCAAGGCTAAGAGAATCATTAAAGACTCCAGTCACCCGAACAACTGCCTCTTTGAACTGCTGCGGTCAGGCAAGCGATACCGGAGTTTCAAGGCGAGCACAGAAAGACTCAGAAGAAGCTTCTATCCCCAGGCCATCAGGCTGCTAAACGAACAATGAATGAACACTACACAACAACAACCACCAAACGCACATAGCACACACATCCACACGCACACACTCACTTAAACAAACACACTGTAGCACCCACTCCACACACTTTATAGCACACACCCACTTTAAACAAACACACTGTAGCACCCACTCCCCACACTTTATATTTATTGATGAAGGATTGCACTACAACTCGTACACCTTACTGTAAATTGTACCTAAATTGTACCTCATCCCATTTCTGCTTTGCACTAGATAGTACTGTACATTAGTACACTGCATAGTATTGTATATTATATGGTAACTCAGAACATTGTACATATGTCTATACCGAACACTGTGACCTCATTTTCTTCTTCTAAATTACATGCTATACTATGTTATTTGATACTATCTTGTCTAGCACAGTCTCTGGAGCGTAACAGTAAGAAGCATTTTGTATGAAAGTATTCTGTACTTCTGTATGACAACTATTAAAGAAACTTGAACTTGAAGAAACACTCTATATCAGTGATGGCTGTTGGAATGTAACTTACATTAAAGGAACACGCCAACATTTTGGTAAATTAGCTTACCGTCTTCTCCAGAGAGAGACAAGAAGATAGATACCAGTTTCCTCTCTGTGTGTTCAGTAGAAAGCTATCTGGCTGCACGTTAGCCTAGCTTAGCACAATGAATGGAAGCGGACATGGCCGGTTAGCCTAGGCATTGTCCAACTAACACCTCTCCCAATGACTAACCGGCCAGATAGCTTTCTACTGAACGCACAGAGAGGAGACTGGTATCCATCTTCTTGTCTCTCTCTGGAGAAGATGGTAAGCTAATTTCCCAAAATGTTGGCGTGTTCCTTTGACACTTATTTGAACTAAAATAAACCACTTACAGCACCTCTAGTTGATAGTAGGGCTGTCCCCGACTAAGGATTTGGATAGGCAACTTTGATTGGCCGAAATTAGCCGATATTCGACTATTAGTCAACTATTAAAAAAAAGATTTTGAAAAAAAAAAGTATAATTTTTATTTAATTTTTTATCATTCTATTGGGGCTGTGGGGGGTGCTTAATGTCTGAAGGAGTCGACTGAAGGCTTCTTGTTCTCTGTGAAAGCATGCAATTGGTCCACTGATGGATACATCTTGATATTTGTCTAGTCTAGTGTGTTCATTAGATGGGTGAAATCCTCTTTCAGTGCCTCTGTGCCTGTTTTCTTAGGCAGTTAGCCTCTGGTATGCGTGCCATTAGCGTTAGCCACGCTTCTAGGCCTCTTTTCTTTTGGAAAGAATGATAAAAAAATATATATATATAATATATATATAACTTTTTTTGCATTCGACTAAGAGGTTGGCAGTCGACTACGGCTCCTTTCAATCGATTAGTCGACTATTCGACTAATGGGGGTCAGCCCTAATCCATACTATACATCGAGGTCAGCCCTAGTTGATTGTTACCTGGAGTATCACCAGGGCCTGTTCCTGAAGCTGTATTTCTGTCCCCAGAGCAACACAACTGTGGGGGGGAGATCTCCAAGGCGCAGGGCGAGATCCTCACACCCAACTGGCCGGACAACAAGTACCCGCCCGGCGTCACCTGCTCCTGGAGGATCACCGTGGAGCCAGGAATGGTGATTTCACGGGCGCGCACTCACGGCCAAACATTAAGATATCAGATAAGATAATTATTCCTTTATTGAGGGGGAAATCCTGGGCATCATAGCAGCACAGGGGAGGGGAGGTACAGGTATGGGCAGCGTAATAAAATAAATATAGGCAACACAATTAGATCTGAATATAATGTGTAAACAATATAATTAACTCTGAATATAAACATTTGAGAAAAGTAAACAGTGGAAACAAAGGTGCAGACGAGGGTCTGTATGCCCTATTGGTTATACTAATGTATGTTACAATAAATATAGGCAATACATATTTGTATCTGAATTAAGGGTGTCAAAGTTAACGCGATATTAACGCGTTAACTCCCGATTCTATTAATGCCACTTTTTTTTTTTTTTTTTTTTACTAGACTTCACTCAGGTGTATTATTGATGCTCTCAATAATGTGTGTGTGTGTGTGTGTGTGTGTGTGTGTGTGTGTGTGTGTGTGTGTGTGTGTGTGTGTGTGTGTGTGTGTGTGTGTGTGTGTGTGTGTGTGTGTGTGTGTGTGTGTGTGTGTGTGTGTGTGTGTGTGTGTGTGTGTGTGTGTGTGTGTGTGTGTGTGATATAGAGAGAGAGGGGGGTGAGAGAGATGAGGAAGGGGCAAGAGAGAAAGAGAGCTGGGAGAGAGTGTGTGAGGGAGAGAGGGGGGTGTGTGATTACTCAGCCCTTGTGTGGGTGAATGTAACAAGTTCCTAACGTTTTCTTTCCCCTATTATTTCATGCACACTTTATTCATTGTTTTAAATTATTATTTTCTTTTAAGTTATTTTGTGCATCACTCTGTTTTGAATTTGATGCAAATTTGCAATGCATGAGGAGGGTCATCCTTTTGTGTTAAATGGCTGCACAAAGCAAGCATTTGTTGACTCTCATGTTGATAAGAGTATTAAAACTTGGAACTTGAAAAAGATCCGTTTAAGGTAAAAAAAATAAAAATGCGATTAATTTGCGAGTTAAATATTTTAATCGTTTGACAGCACTAATCTGAATATATACGATGAGAAAAAGTAAACAGTATGTAGATGCAGGTGAGGGTTTGTACCCTAACTGGCATGATATATACACCATACGTTATAGTCTGTGCAGGTTTTGGTGGTTATAGGAGTCAGACACACACTTACTAGGGGTCAGACACTCCTAATCGTTTTCCTAGATGCAATAGTTACAACATGGCCGTATTTGCAATTTCCAACCGGTCCCCAGAGAGTTCAATTATCCGTCTCGTCTGTTTTGGCCGACAGGTGATCGAGGTGAAGTTCGGCAAGTTTGACTTGGAGTCCGACAGCTACTGCCGCTTTGACTACGTGGCGTTCTACAACAGCGGAGAGCGAGACGACTCCCGGCGCATCGGGAAATACTGCGGGGACCGAGCCCCAGAGTGAGTGGTAGCAATAGTGCTCTGAGATGCGTTTGTTAACGCTCTTACTTACTTACTTACGCCTTTTACCCCGTTTGGGGCATAGGCCGTCAACAAGGGTTCTCCAAGCATCCCGATCCTGAGCCAACCTCTCAAGCTGGCCCCAGGTGTGTCCCATCTTCTTGGCATCATCTTCCAAGTCTCTGAGCCAGGTGTTGACGCTCATAATGTTGTAAATTCTCAAAACCTTCGATTGGCCTTTTTCATCATCGCTGAGGACTAATTGGGGCTATTAACCCTTTCACTGCCACACTACAGAAGGTTAACCTTTCACTACCACACTACAGAAGGTTAACCTGTCACTGCCACACTACAGAAGGTTAACCCTTCACTACCACACTACAGAAGGTTAACCTTTCACTACCACACTACAGAAGGTTAACCCTTTCACTAACACACTACAGACGGTTAACCTTTCACTACCACACTACAGAAGGTTAACCTTTCACTACCACACTACAGAAGGTTAACCTTTCACTACCACACTACAGAGGGTTAACCTTTCACTACCACACTACAGAAGGTTAACCTTTCACTACCACACTACAGAAGGTTAACCTTTCACTACCACACTACAGAAGGTTAACCTTTCACTGCCACACTACAGAAGGTTAACCTTTCACTACCACACTACAGAGGGTTAACCTTTCACTACCACACTACAGAAGGTTAACCTTTCACTACCACACTACAGAAGGTTAACCTTTCACTACCACACTACAGAAGGTTAACCTTTCACTACCACACTACAGAAGGTTAACCTTTCACTGCCACACTACAGAAGGTTAACCTTTCACTACCACACTACAGAGGGTTAACCTTTCACTACCACACTACCAAAGTTAACCCTTTCACTGCCACACTACAGACGGTTAACCCTTTCACTGCCACACAACACAGGGTTAACCCTTTCACTACCACACTACAGAAGATTAACCCTTTACTACCACACTACATACAGGTAACCCTTTCACTGCCACACTACAGAGGGTTAACCGTCTGTAGTGTGGCAGTGAAAGGGTTAACCTTCTGTAGTGTGGTAGTGAAAGGGTTAAAACAGTTTGAGCCAATTAAGCTACCAATAGACGAATTTACACCCACCACAATGAATTAAAGTAATGAACCCAAATATCCATATATTATACATTTAATAACATCATTTGACTGATCACACTCCTCACACAATCCTGCATTAGCTGTGGTTTATCAACACAGTTCATACACATCTTTTGACGTCGTTAAACAAGAAACCCACCTATAAACCAACTAAAAAAAAAGTAATTTCCAACACCAGTCCAGTGACGTGCATTGATTTTACATCTGAACTGACAATATATCCTACTGTGCTCTGACCTTTCTCTGCACCGCCCCCCACAGAACCATCGTTACCAATGGCAACGTGCTGCTGGTCCAGTTTGTGTCCGACCTCAGTGTGACGTCCGACGGCTTCATGGCCACCTACACCAGCATCCCGCGTGGGTCTCAGACGCCGACGGTAGACTCGGGACTATCGGGACCTCGAGTGGAGTCGGCCCCCTCCAAACCCGTCAAAGCTGTTTTCAAGCCTGCCGTCACCATCACCACCACCACCAAGCCACCCAGCACCACGACAAGCTATGTGGCTCCAGTGCCCACTAGTAAACCCAAAGCAGTGAAGCCCACCAGGACACGTACACCGGGCGGCGGCGCGGGCCAGGACAGGAAGCCAGTCAGGAAGCCAGACGGGAGGAGGACCGGTGAGGAGAGCATTGCCTGTGTTGTAACGTAATCTGTGTGCTGGTATTGTTGGCTTGGAATTATAAGGTTCCTTTTGAGTTTAACCCCGTCACAACCACACTACAGAAGGTTAACCCTTTCACTACCACACTACAGACTGGAACAGACGGTTAACCGTCTGTAGTGTGGTAGTGAAAGAGTTAACCTTCTGTAGTGTGGTTGTGAAAGGGTTAACATTTTGTAGTGTGGTTGTGAAAGGGTTAACCCTTTGGTAGTGTGGTAGTGAAAGGTAATTGGGATAATGGGCTTTAAAGTGTTAATCCCAAATATTTGTGTGCTTAAAAAAGTCATATTTTATACCTTTTAATTTTTTTTTCAATAGTCATTCCACGTATTCTGTAAGCACTTCTCTAGATATTAGTTTTCCACTGGTGGTGGCCTGATCTGCCATTCCAGCCCAGTATGCTAATGTCATGCTCTTGCACGAAACGATGCTGGCGCATGTAGCAAATGACAAAATGCGGAAAAGAGAGGACGGTATAGCCTACTGTTTTCAGTGGTAGAGAGTTTGAATAAACATGGCTGAACATTCAAGAAAAACAACAGAACCCGTGAATAATCAGGACAGTCGAGCAGCACAACAAGACAGTTCAGCATCACAACAAGACAGTTCAGCATCACACCAAGACAGTTCAGCATCACAACAAGACAGTTCAGCATCACAACAACAAGACAGTTCAGCATCACAACAAGACAGTTCAGCATCACAACAAGACAGTTCAGCATCACAACAAGACAGTTCAGCATCACAACAACAAGACAGTTCAGCATCACAACAACAAGACAGTTCAGCATCACAACAAGACAGTTCAGCATCACAACAAGACAGTTCAGCATCACAACAAGACAGTTCAGCATCACAACAAGACAGTTCAGCATCACAACAAGACAGTTCAGCATCACAACAACAAGACAGTTCAGCATCACAACAACAAGACAGTTCAGCATCACAACAAGACAGTTCAGCATCACAACAAGACAGTTCAGCATCACAACAAGACAGTTCAGCATCACAACAAGACAGTTCAGCAGCACAACAAGACAGTTCAGCATCACAACAAGACAGTCCTGCATCACAACAAGACAGTCCTGCATCACAACAAGACAGTTCAGCATCACAACAAGACAGTTCAGCATCACAACAACAAGACAGTTCAGCATCACAACAAGACAGTCCTGCATCACAACAAGACAGTTCAGCATCACAACAAGACAGTTCAGCATCACAACAAGACAGTTCAGCATCACAACAAGACAGTTCAGCATCACAACAAGACAGTTCAGCATCACAACAAGACAGTTCAGCATCACAACAAGACAGTTCAGCATCACAACAAGACAGTCCTGCATCACAACAAGACAGTCCTGCATCACAACAAGACAGTCCTGCATCACAACAAGACAGTTCAGCATCACAACAAGACAGTTCAGCATCACAACAAGACAGTCCTGCATCACAACAAGACAGTTCAGCATCACAACAAGACAGTTCTGCATCACAACAAGACAGTTCAGCATCACAACAAGACAGTTCAGCATCACAACAAGACAGTTCAGCATCACAACAAGACAGTTCAGCATCATAACAAGACAGTTCAGCATCACAACAAGACAGTTCTGCATCACAACAAGACAGTTCAGCATCATAACAAGACAGTTCAGCATCACAACAAGACAGTTCAGCATCACAACAAGACAGTTCAGCATCATAACAAGACAGTTCAGCATCATAACAAGACAGTTCAGCATCATAACAAGACAGTTCAGCATCACAACAAGACAGTTCAGCATCACAACAAGACAGTTCAGCATCACAACAAGACAGTTCAGCATCATAACAAGACAGTTCAGCATCACAACAACAAGACAGTTCAGCATCACAACAACAAGACAGTTCAGCATCACAACAAGACAGTTCTGCATCACAACAACAAGACAGTTCAGCATCATAACAAGACAGTTCAGCATCATAACAAGACAGTTCAGCATCATAACAAGACAGTTCAGCATCATAACAAGACAGTTCAGCATCACAACAAGACAGTTCAGCATCACAACAAGACAGTTCAGCATCACAACAAGACAGTTCAGCATCATAACAAGACAGTTCAGCATCACAACAACAAGACAGTTCAGCATCACAACAACAAGACAGTTCAGCATCACAACAAGACAGTTCTGCATCACAACAACAAGACAGTTCAGCATCATAACAAGACAGTTCAGCATCACAACAAGACAGTTCAGCATCACAACAAGACAGTTCAGCATCACAACAAGACAGTTCAGCATCACAACAAGACAGTTCAGCATCACAACAAGACAGTTCAGCATCACAACAAGACAGTTCAGCATCACAACAAGACAGTCCTGCATCACAACAAGACAGTCCTGCATCACAACAAGACAGTCCTGCATCACAACAAGACAGTTCAGCATCACAACAAGACAGTTCAGCATCACAACAAGACAGTCCTGCATCACAACAAGACAGTTCAGCAGCACAACAAGACAGTTCAGCATCACAACAAGACAGTTCAGCATCACAACAAGACAGTCCTGCATCACAACAAGACAGTTCAGCATCACAACAAGACAGTCCTGCATCACAACAAGACAGTTCTGCATCACAACAAGACAGTCCTGCATCACAACAAGACAGTCCTGCATCACAACAAGACAGTCCTGCATCACAACAAGACAGTTCAGCATCACAACAAGACAGTTCAGCATCACAACAAGACAGTCCTGCATCACAACAAGACAGTCCTGCATCACAACAACAAGACAGTTCAGCATCACAACAAGACAGTCCTGCATCACAACAAGACAGTTCAGCATCACAACAAGACAGTCCTGCATCACAACAAGACAGTTCAGCATCACAACAAGACAGTTCAGCATCACAACAAGACAGTTCAGCATCACAACAAGACAGTTCAGCATCACAACAAGACAGTTCAGCATCACAACAACAAGACAGTTCAGCATCACAACAAGACAGTTCAGCATCACAACAAGACAGTCCTGCATCACAACAAGACAGTTCAGCATCACAACAAGACAGTTCAGCATCACAACAAGACAGTCCTGCATCACAACAAGACAGTTCAGCATCACAACAAGACAGTTCAGCATCACAACAAGACAGTTCAGCATCACAACAAGACAGTCCTGCATCACAACAAGACAGTTCAGCATCACAACAAGACAGTTCAGCATCACAACAAGACAGTTCAGCATCACAACAAGACAGTTCAGCATCACAACAAGACAGTTCAGAATCACAACAACAAGACAGTTCAGCATCACAACAAGACAGTTCAGCATCACAACAAGACAGTTCAGCATCACAACAAGACAGTTCAGCATCACAACAAGACAGTTCAGCATCACAACAAGACAGTCCTGCATCACAACAAGACAGTTCAGCATCACAACAAGACAGTTCAGCATCACAACAAGACAGTTCAGCATCACAACAAGACAGTTCAGCATCACAACAACAAGACAGTTCAGCATCACAACAAGACAGTTCAGCATCACAACAAGACAGTTCAGCATCACAACAACAAGACAGTTCAGCATCACAACAACAAGACAGTTCAGCATCACAACAACAAGACAGTTCAGCATCACAACAAGACAGTTCAGCATCACAACAAGACAGTTCAGCATCACAACAACAAGACAGTTCAGCATCACAACAAGACAGTTCAGCATCACAACAAGACAGTTCAGCATCACAACAAGACAGTTCAGCATCACAACAAGACAGTTCAGCATCACAACAAGACAGTTCAGCATCACAACAAGACAGTTCAGCATCACAACAAGACAGTTCAGCATCACAACAAGACAGTTCAGCATCACAACAAGACAGTCCTGCATCACAACAAGACAGTTCAGCATCACAACAAGACAGTTCAGCATCACAACAAGACAGTTCAGCATCACAACAAGACAGTTCAGCATCACAACAACAAGACAGTTCAGCATCACAACAAGACAGTTCAGCATCACAACAAGACAGTTCAGCATCACAACAAGACAGTTCAGCATCACAACAAGACAGTTCAGCATCACAACAACAAGACAGTTCAGCATCACAACAAGACAGTTCAGTATCACAACAAGACAGTTCAGCATCACAACAACAAGACAGTTCAGCATCACAACAAGACAGTTCAGCATCACAACAAGACAGTTCAGCATCACAACAAGACAGTTCAGCATCACAACAAGACAGTTCAGCATCACAACAACAAGACAGTTCAGCATCACAACAAGACAGTTCAGCATCACAACAACAAGACAGTTCAGCATCACAACAAGACAGTTCAGCATCACAACAACAAGACAGTTCAGCATCACAACAAGACAGTTCAGCATCACAACAAGACAGTTCAGCATCACAACAAGACAGTTCAGCATCACAACAAGACAGTTCAGTATCACAACAAGACAGTTCAGCATCACAACAACAAGACAGTTCAGCATCACAACAAGACAGTTCAGCATCACAACAACAAGACAGTTCAGCATCACAACAAGACAGTTCAGCATCACAACAAGACAGTTCAGCATCACAACAACAAGACAGTCCTGCATCACAACAAGACAGTTCAGCATCACAACAACAAGACAGTTCAGCATCACAACAAGACAGTTCAGCATCACAACAACAAGACAGTTCAGCATCACAACAAGACAGTTCAGCATCACAACAAGACAGTTCAGCATCACAACAAGACAGTTCAGCATCACAACAAGACAGTTCAGCATTACAACAAGACAGTTCAGCATCACAACAAAAAGACAGTTCAGCATCACAACAAGACAGTTCAGCATCACAACAAGACAGTTCAGCATCACAACAAGACAGTTCAGCATCACAACAAGACAGTTCAGCATCACAACAACAAGACAGTTCAGCATCACAACAAGACAGTTCAGCATCACAACAAGACAGTTCAGCATCACAACAAGACAGTTCAGCATCACAACAACAAGACAGTTCAGCATCACAACAAGACAGTTCAGCATCACAACAAGACAGTTCAGCATCACAACAAGACAGTTCAGCATCACAACAAGACAGTTCAGCATCACAACAACAAGACAGTTCAGCATCACAACAAGACAGTTCAGCATCACAACAAGACAGTTCAGCATCACAACAAGACAGTTCAGCATCACAACAAGACAGTTCAGCATCACAACAACAAGACAGTTCAGCATCACAACAACAAGACAGTTCAGCATCACAACAAGACAGTCCAACATCACAACAAGACAGTTCAGCATCACAACAAGACAGTCCTGCATCACAACAAGACAGTTCAGCATCACAACAAGACAGTTCTGCATCACAACAAGACAGTTCAGCATCACAACAAGACAGTTCAGCATCACAACAAGACAGTTCAGCATCACAACAAGACAGTTCAGCATCACAACAAGACAGTCCTGCATCACAACAAGACAGTCCTGCATCACAACAAGACAGTCCTGCATCACAACAAGACAGTTCAGCATCACAACAAGACAGTCCTGCATCACAACAAGACAGTCCTGCATCACAACAAGACAGTCCTGCATCACAACAAGACAGTTCAGCATCACAACAAGACAGTTCTGCATCACAACAAGACAGTTCAGCATCACAACAAGACAGTTCAGCATCACAACAAGACAGTTCAGCATCACAACAAGACAGTTCAGCATCACAACAAGACAGTTCAGCATCACAACAAGACAGTTCAGCATCACAACAAGACAGTTCAGCATCACAACAAGACAGTTCAGCATCACAACAAGACAGTCCTGCATCACAACAAGACAGTTCAGCATCACAACAAGACAGTTCAGCATCACAACAAGACAGTTCAGCATCACAACAAGACAGTTCAGCATCACAACAAGACAGTTCAGCATCACAACAACAAGACAGTTCAGCATCACAACAAGACAGTTCAGCATCACAACAAGACAGTTCAGCATCACAACAAGACAGTTCAGCATCACAACAACAAGACAGTCCAGCATCACAACAAGACAGTTCAGCATCACAACAAGACAGTTCAGCATCACAACAAGACAGTTAAGCATCACAACAAGACAGTTCAGCATCACAACAAGACAGTTCAGCATCACAACAACAAGACAGTCCAGCATCACAACAAGACAGTTCAGCATCACAACAAGACAGTTCAGCATCACAACAAGACAGTTAAGCATCACAACAAGACAGTTCAGCATCACAACAAGACAGTTCAGCATCACAACAAGACAGTTCAGCATCACAACAAGACAGTTCAGCATCACAACAACAAGACAGTTCAGCATCACAACAAGACAGTTCAGCATCACAACAAGACAGTTCAGCATCACAACAAGACAGTCCAGCATCACAACAAGACAGTTCAGCATCACAACAAGACAGTTCAGCATCACAACAACAAGACAGTTCAGCATCACAACAAGACAGTTCAGCATCACAACAAGACAGTTCAGCATCACAACAAGACAGTTCAGCATCACAACAAGACAGTTCAGCATCACAACAACAAGACAGTTCAGCATCACAACAAGACAGTTAAGCATCACAACAAGACAGTTCAGCATCACAACAAGACAGTTCAGCATCACAACAAGACAGTTCAGCATCACAACAAGACAGTCCTGCATCACAACAAGACAGTCCTGCATCACAACAAGACAGTTCAGCATCACAACAAGACAGTTCAGCATCACAACAAGACAGTTCAGCATCACAACAAGACAGTTCAGAATCACAACAACAAGACAGTTCAGCATCACAACAACAAGACAGTTCAGCATCACAACAAGACAGTCCTGCATCACAACAAGACAGTCCTGCATCACAACAAGACAGTCCTGCATCACAACAAGACAGTTCAGCATCACAACAAGACAGTTCAGCATCACAACAAGACAGTTCAGCATCACAACAAGACAGTTCAGAATCACAACAACAAGACAGTTCAGCATCACAACAACAAGACAGTTCAGCATCACAACAAGACAGTCCTGCATCACAACAAGACAGTTCAGCATCACAACAAGACAGTTCAGCATCACAACAAGACAGTCCTGCATCACAACAAGACAGTCCTGCATCACAACAAGACAGTTCAGCATCACAACAAGACAGTCCTGCATCACAACAAGACAGTTCAGCATCACAACAAGACAGTCCTGCATCACAACAAGACAGTTCAGCATCACAACAAGACAGTCCTGCATCACAACAAGACAGTTCAGCATCACAACAAGACAGTCCTGCATCACAACAAGACAGTTCAGCATCACAACAAGACAGTTCAGCATCACAACAAGACAGTTCAGCATCACAACAAGACAGTTCAGCATCACAACAAGACAGTTCAGAATCACAACAAGACAGTTCAGCATCACAACAAGACAGTCCTGCATCACAACAAGACAGTTCAGCATCACAACAAGACAGTTCAGCATCACAACAAGACAGTTCAGCATCACAACAAGACAGTCCTGCATCACAACAAGACAGTTCAGCATCACAACAAGACAGTTCAGCATCACAACAAGACAGTTCAGCATCACAACAAGACAGTCCTGCATCACAACAAGACAGTTCAGCATCACAACAAGACAGTCCTGCATCACAACAAGACAGTTCAGCATCACAACAAGACAGTCCTGCATCACAACAAGACAGTTCAGCATCACAACAAGACAGTTCAGCATCACAACAAGACAGTTCAGCATCACAACAAGACAGTTCAGCATCACAACAAGACAGTTCAGCATCACAACAAGACAGTTCAGCATCACAACAAGACAGTTCTGCATCACAACAAGACAGTTCAGCATCACAACAAGACAGTTCAGCATCACAACAAGACAGTTCAGCATCACAACAAGACAGTTCAGCATCACAACAAGACAGTTCAGCATCACAACAAGACAGTCCTGCATCACAACAAGACAGTTCAGCATCACAACAAGACAGTCCTGCATCACAACAAGACAGTTCTGCATCACAACAAGACAGTTCAGCATCACAACAAGACAGTTCAGCATCACAACAAGACAGTTCAGCATCACAACAACAAGACAGTTCAGCATCACAACAAGACAGTTCAGCATCACAACAAGACAGTTCAGCATCACAACAAGACAGTTCAGCATCACAACAAGACAGTTCAGCATCACAACAAGACAGTTCAGCATCACAACAAGACAGTCCTGCATCACAACAAGACAGTTCAGCATCACAACAAGACAGTTCAGCATCACAACAAGACAGTTCAGCATCACAACAAGACAGTTCAGCATCACAACAAGACAGTCCTGCATCACAACAAGACAGTTCAGCATCACAACAAGACAGTTCAGCATCACAACAAGACAGTTCAGCATCACAACAAGACAGTTCAGCATCACAACAAGACAGTTCAGCATCACAACAAGACAGTTCATCATCACAACAAGACAGTTCAGCATCACAACAAGACAGTCCTGCATCACAACAAGACAGTTCAGCATCACAACAAGACAGTCCTGCATCACAACAAGACAGTTCAGCATCACAACAACAAGACAGTTCAGCATCACAACAAGACAGTCCTGCATCACAACAAGACAGTTCAGCATCACAACAAGACAGTTCAGCATCACAACAAGACAGTCCTGCATCACAACAAGACAGTTCAGCATCACAACAAGACAGTTCAGCATCACAACAAGACAGTTCAGCATCACAACAACAAGACAGTTCAGCATCACAACAAGACAGTTCAGCATCACAACAAGACAGTCCAGCATCACAACAAGACAGTTCAGCATCACAACAAGACAGTTCAGCATCACAACAACAAGACAGTCCTGCATCACAACAAGACAGTTCAGCATCACAACAAGACAGTCAGCATCACAACAAGACAGTTCAGCATCACAACAAGACAGTTCAGCATCACAACAACAAGACAGTTCAGCATCACAACAAGACAGTCCTGCATCACAACAAGACAGTTCAGCATCACAACAAGACAGTCCAGCATCACAACAAGACAGTTCAGCATCACAACAAGACAGTTCAGCATCACAACAACAAGACAGTTCATCACAACAAGACAGTCCAGCATCACAACAAGACAGTTCAGCATCACAACAACAAGACAGTTCATCACAACAAGACAGTTCAGCATCACAACAAGACAGTCCTGCATCACAACAAGACAGTTCAGCATCACAACAAGACAGTCCTGCATCACAACAACACGACAGTTCAGCATCACAACAAGACAGTCCTGCATCACAACAAGACAGTTCAGCATCACAACAAGACAGTTCAGCATCACAACAAGACAGTTCAGCATCACAACAAGACAGTTCAGCATCACAACAAGACAGTTCAGCATCACACACAAGACAGTTCAGCATCACAACAAGACAGTTCAGCATCACAACAAGACAGTCCTGCATCACAACAAGACAGTCCTGCATCACAACAAGACAGTCCTGCATCACAACAAGACAGTTCAGCATCACAACAAGACAGTTCAGCATCACAACAAGACAGTTCAGCATCACAACAAGACAGTTCAGCATCACAACAACAAGACAGTTCAGCATCACAACAAGACAGTTCAGCATCACAACAAGACAGTCCTGCATCACAACAAGACAGTCTGCATCACAACAAGACAGTCCTGCATCACAACAAGACAGTTCAGCATCACAACAAGACAGTTCAGCATCACAACAAGACAGTTCAGCATCACAACAAGACAGTTCAGCATCACAACAACAAGACAGTTCAGCATCACAACAAGACAGTTCAGCATCAGCATCACAACAAGACAGTTCAGCATCACAACAAGACAGTTCAGCATCACAACAAGACAGTTCAGCATCACAACAAGACAGTTCAGCATCAGTTCAGCATCACAACAAGACAGTTCAGCATCACAACAAGACAGTTCAGCATCACAACAACAAGACAGTTCAGCATCACAACAAGACAGTTCAGCATCACAACAAGACAGTCCTGCATCACAACAAGACAGTTCAGCATCACAACAAGACAGTTCAGCATCACAACAAGACAGTTCAGCATCACAACAACAAGACAGTTCAGCATCACAACAACAAGACAGTTCAGCATCACAACAACAAGACAGTTCAGCATCACAACAAGACAGTTCAGCATCACAACAAGACAGTTCAGCATCACAACAAGACAGTTCAGCATCACAACAACAAGACAGTTCAGCATCACAACAAGACAGTTCTGCATCACAACAAGACAGTTCAGCATCACAACAAGACAGTTCAGCATCACAACAAGACAGTTCTGCATCACAACAACAAGACAGTTCAGCATCACAACAAGACAGTTCAGCATCACAACAAGACAGTTCAGCATCACAACAAGACAGTTCAGCATCACAACAAGACAGTCCAGCATCACACCAACAAGACAGTTCATCACAACAAGACAGTCCTGCATCACAACAAGACAGTTCAGCATCACAACAAGACAGTTCAGCATCACAACAAGACAGTTCAGCATCACAACAAGACAGTTCAGCATCACAACAAGACAGTTCAGCATCACAACAACAAGACAGTTCAGCATCACAACAAGACAGTTCGGCATCACAACAAGACAGTTCAGCATCACAACAAGACAGTTCAGCATCACAACAAGACAGTTCAGCATCGTTCAGCATCACAACAAGACAGTTCAGCATCACAACAAGACAGTTCAGCATCACAACAAGACAGTTCAGCATCACAACAAGACAGTTCAGCATCACAACAACAAGACAGTTCAGCATCACAACAAGACAGTTCAGCATCACAACAACAAGACAGTTCAGCATCACAACAAGACAGTTCAGCATCACAACAACAAGACAGTTCAGCATCACAACAAGACAGTTCAGCATCACAACAAGACAGTTCAGCATCACAACAACAAGACAGTTCAGCATCACAACAAGACAGTTCAGCATCACAACAAGACAGTTCAGCATCACAACAACACGACAGTTCAGCATCACAACAAGACAGTTCAGCATCACAACAAGACAGTTCAGCATCACAACAAGACAGTTCAGCATCACAACAAGACAGTTCAGCATCACAACAAGACAGTTCAGCATCACAACAACAAGACAGTTCAGCATCACAACAAGACAGTTCAGCATCACAACAAGACAGTTCAGCATCACAACAAGACAGTTCAACATCACAACAAGACAGTTCAGCATCACAACAAGACAGTTCAGCATCACAACAAGACAGTTCAGCATCACAACAAGACAGTCCTGCATCACAACAAGACAGTTCAGCATCACAACAAGACAGTTCAGCATCACAACAAGACAGTCCTGCATCACAACAAGACAGTTCAGCATCACAACAAGACAGTTCAGCATCACAACAAGACAGTTCAGCATCACAACAAGACAGTCCTGCATCACAACAAGACAGTTCAGCATCACAACAAAACAGTTCAGCATCACAACAAGACAGTTCAGCATCACAACAAGACAGTTCAGCATCACAACAAGACAGTTCAGCATCACAACAAGACAGTTCAGCATCACAACAAGACAGTCCAGCATCACAACAAGACAGTTCAGCATCACAACAAGACAGTTCAGCATCACAACAAGACAGTTCAGCATCACAACAAGACAGTTCAGCATCACAACAAGACAGTCCTGCATCACAACAAGACAGTCCTGCATCACAACAAGACAGTTCAGCATCACAACAAGACAGTCCTGCATCACAACAAGACAGTTCAGCATCACAACAAGACAGTTCAGCATCACAACAACAAGACAGTTCAGCATCACAACAAGACAGTTCAGCATCACAACAAGACAGTTCAGCATCACAACAAGACAGTTCAGCATCACAACAAGACAGTTCAGCATCACAACAAGACAGTTCAGCATCACAACAAGACAGTTCAGCATCACAACAAGACAGTCCTGCATCACAACAAGACAGTTCAGCATCACAACAAGACAGTTCAGCATCACAACAAGACAGTTCAGCATCACAACAAGACAGTCCTGCATCACAACAAGACAGTTCAGCATCACAACAAGACAGTTCAGCATCACAACAAGACAGTTCAGCATCACAAGACAGTTCAGCATCACAACAAGACAGTTCAGCATCACAACAAGACAGTTCAGCATCACAACAAGACAGTTCAGCATCACAACAAGACAGTTCAGCATCACAACAAGACAGTCCTGCATCACAACAAGACAGTTCAGCATCACAACAAGACAGTTCAGCATCACAACAAGACAGTTCAGCATCACAACAAGACAGTTCAGCATCACAACAAGACAGTTCAGCATCACAACAAGACAGTTCAGCATCACAACAAGACAGTCCTGCATCACAACAAGACAGTTCAGCATCACAACAAGACAGTTCAGCATCACAACAAGACAGTTCAGCATCACAACAAGACAGTTCAGCATCACAACAAGACAGTTCAGCAGCACAACAAGACAGTTCAGCAGCACAACAAGACAGTCCTGCATCACAACAAGACAGTCCTGCATCACAACAAGACAGTTCAGCATCACAACAAGACAGTTCAGCATCACAACAACAAGACAGTTCAGCATCACAACAAGACAGTTCAGCATCACAACAAGACAGTTCAGCATCACAACAAGACAGTTCAGCATCACAACAACAAGACAGTTCAGCATCACAACAACAAGACAGTTCAGCATCACAACAAGACAGTCCAGCATCACAACAAGACAGTTCAGCATCACAACAAGACAGTTCAGCATCACAACAAGACAGTTCAGCATCACAACAAGACAGTCCTGCATCACAACAAGACAGTTCAGCATCACAACAAGACAGTCCAGCATCACAACAAGACAGTTCAGCATCACAACAAGACAGTTCAGCATCACAACAAGACAGTTCAGCATCACAACAACAAGACAGTTCAGCATCACAACAAGACAGTCCAGCATCACAACAAGACAGTTCAGCATCACAACAAGACAGTTCAGCATCACAACAAGACAGTCCTGCATCACAACAAGACAGTTCAGCATCACAACAACAAGACAGTCCTGCATCACAACAAGACAGTTCATCATCACAACAAGACAGTTCAGCATCACAACAAGACAGTTCATCATCACAACAAGACAGTTCAGCATCACAACAAGACAGTTCATCATCACAACAAGACAGTTCAGCATCACAACAAGACAGTCCAGCATCACAACAAGACAGTTCAGCATCACAACAAGACAGTTCATCATCACAACAAGACAGTTCAGCATCACAACAAGACAGTCCTGCATCACAACAAGACAGTTCAGCATCACAACAAGACAGTTCAGCATCACAACAAGACAGTTCAGCATCACAACAAGACAGTTCAGCATCACAACAAGACAGTTCAGCATCACAACAAGACAGTTCAGCATCACAACAAGACAGTTCAGCATCACAACAAGACAGTTCAGCATCACAACAAGACAGTTCAGCATCACAACAAGACAGTTCAGCATCACAACAAGACAGTTCAGCATCACAACAAGACAGTCCAGCATCACAACAAGACAGTTCAGCATCACAACAAGACAGTTCAGCATCACAACAAGACAGTTCAGCATCACAACAACAAGACAGTTCAGCATCACAACAAGACAGTTCAGCATCACAACAACAAGACAGTTCAGCATCACAACAAGACAGTTCAGCATCACAACAAGACAGTTCAGCATCACAACAAGACAGTTCAGCATCACAACAAGACAGTTCAGCATCACAACAAGACAGTTCAGCATCACAACAAGACAGTCCAGCATCACAACAAGACAGTTCAGCATCACAACAAGACAGTTCAGCATCACAACAAGACAGTTCAGCATCACAACAACAAGACAGTTCAGCATCACAACAAGACAGTTCAGCATCACAACAACAAGACAGTTCAGCATCACAACAAGACAGTTCAGCATCACAACAAGACAGTCCTGCATCACAACAAGACAGTTCAGCATCACAACAACAAGACAGTCCTGCATCACAACAAGACAGTTCAGCATCACAACAACAAGACAGTTCAGCATCACAACAAGACAGTTCAGCATCACAACAACAAGACAGTTCAGCATCACAACAACAAGACAGTTCAGCATCACAACAACAAGACAGTTCAGCATCACAACAAGACAGTTCAGCATCACAACAACAAGACAGTTCAGCATCACAACAAGACAGTTCAGCATCACAACAAGACAGTTCAGCATCACAACAACAAGACAGTTCAGCATCACAACAAGACAGTTCAGCATCACAACAACAAGACAGTTCAGCATCACAACAAGACAGTTCAGCATCACAACAAGACAGTTCAGCATCACAACAACAAGACAGTTCAGCATCACAACAAGACAGTTCAGCATCACAACAACAAGACAGTTCAGCATCACAACAAGACAGTTCAGCATCACAACAAGACAGTTCAGCATCACAACAAGACAGTTCAGCATCACAACAACAAGACAGTTCAGCATCACAACAAGACAGTTCAGCATCACAACAAGACAGTTCAGCATCACAACAAGACAGTTCAGCATCACAACAAGACAGTTCAGCATCACAACAAGAAGACAGTTCAGCATCACAACAAGACAGTTCAGCATCACAACAAGAAGACAGTTCAGCATCACAACAAGACAGTTCAGCATCACAACAAGACAGTCCTGCATCACAACAAGACAGTTCAGCATCACAACAAGACAGTTCAGCATCACAACAAGACAGTTCAGCATCACAACAAGACAGTTCAGCATCACAACAAGACAGTTCAGCATCACAACAACAAGACAGTCCTGCATCACAACAAGACAGTTCAGCATCACAACAAGACAGTTCAGCATCACAACAAGACAGTTCAGCATCACAACAAGACAGTTCAGCATCACAACAAGACAGTTCAGCATCACAGCAAGACAGTTCAGCATCACAACAAGACAGTTCAGCATCACAACAAGACAGTCCTGCATCACAACAAGACAGTTCAGCATCACAACAAGACAGTTCAGCATCACAACAAGACAGTCCTGCATCACAACAAGACAGTCCTGCATCACAACAAGACAGTTCAGCATCACAACAAGACAGTTCAGCATCACAACAAGACAGTTCAGCATCACAACAAGACAGTCCTGCATCACAGCAAGACAGTTCAGCATCACAACAAGACAGTCCAGCATCACAACAAGACAGTTCAGCATCACAACAACAAGACAGTTCAGCATCACAACAAGACAGTTCAGCATCACAACAAGACAGTCCTGCATCACAACAAGACAGTCCTGCATCACAACAAGACAGTTCAGCATCACAACAAGACAGTTCAGCATCACAACAAGACAGTTCAGCATCACAACAAGACAGTTCAGCATCACAACAAGACAGTTCAGCATCACAACAAGACAGTTCAGCATCACAACAAGACAGTTCAGCATCACAACAACAAGACAGTTCAGCATCACAACAAGACAGTCCTGCATCACAACAAGACAGTTCAGCATCACAACAAGACAGTTCAGCATCACAACAAGACAGTTCAGCATCACAACAAGACAGTTCAGCATCACAACAAGACAGTTCAGCATCACAACAAGACAGTTCAGCATCACAACAAGACAGTTCAGCATCACAACAACAAGACAGTTCAGCATCACAACAAGACAGTCCTGCATCACAACAAGACAGTTCAGCATCACAACAAGACAGTTCAGCATCACAACAAGACAGTTCAGCATCACAACAAGACAGTTCAGCATCACAACAAGACAGTTCAGCATCACAACAAGACAGTTCAGCATCACAACAAGACAGTCCTGCATCACAACAAGACAGTTCAGCATCACAACAAGACAGTTCAGCATCACAACAAGACAGTCCTGCATCACAACAAGACAGTTCAGCATCACAACAAGACAGTTCAGCATCATCACAACAAGACAGTTCAGCATCACAACAAGACAGTTCAGCATCATCACAACAAGACAGTTCAGCATCACAACAAGACAGTTCAGCATCACAACAAGACAGTCCTGCATCACAACAAGACAGTCCTACATCACAACAAGACAGTCCTGCATCACAACAAGACAGTTCAGCATCACAACAAGACAGTTCAGCATCACAACAAGACAGTTCAGCATCACAACAAGACAGTTCAGCATCACAACAAGACAGTTCAGCATCACAACAAGACAGTTCAGCATCACAACAACAAGACAGTTCAGCATCACAACAAGACAGTTCAGCATCACAACAAGACAGTTCTGCATCACAACAAGACAGTTCAGCATCACAACAAGACAGTTCAACATCACAACAAGACAGTTCAGCATCACAACAAGACAGTTCAGCATCACAACAAGACAGTCCTGCATCACAACAAGACAGTTCAGCATCACAACAAGACAGTTCAGCATCACAACAAGACAGTTCAGCATCACAACAAGACAGTTCTGCATCACAACAAGACAGTTCAGCATCACAACAAGACAGTTCAACATCACAACAAGACAGTTCAGCATCACAACAAGACAGTTCAGCATCACAACAAGACAGTTCAGCATCACAACAACAAGACAGTCCTGCATCACAACAAGACAGTTCAGCATCACAACAAGACAGTTCAGCATCACAACAAGACAGTTCAGCATCACAACAAGACAGTTCAGCATCACAACAAGACAGTCCTGCATCACAACAAGACAGTTCATCATCACAACAAGACAGTTCAGCATCACAACAAGACAGTTCAGCATCACAACAAGACAGCCCTGCATCACAACAAGACAGTTCAGCATCACAACAAGACAGTTCAGCATCACAACAAGACAGTTCAGCATCACAACAAGACAGTTCAGCATCACAACAAGACAGTTCAGCATCACAACAAGACAGTCCTGCATCACAACAAGACAGTTCTGCATCACAACAAGACAGTTCAGCATCACAACAAGACAGTTCAGCATCACAACAAGACAGCCCTGCATCACAACAAGAAGACAGTTCAGCATCACAACAAGACAGTTCAGCATCACAACAAGACAGTTCAGCATCACAACAAGAAGACAGTTCAGCATCACAACAAGACAGTCCTGCATCACAACAAGACAGTTCAGCATCACAACAAGACAGTTCAGCATCACAACAAGACAGTCCTGCATCACAACAAGACAGTTCAGCATCACAACAAGACAGTTCAGCATCACAACAACAAGACAGTTCAGCATCACAACAAGACAGTTCAGCATCACAAGAAGACAGTCCAGCATCACAACAAGACAGTCCTGCATCACAACAACAAGACAGTTCAGCATCACAACAAGACAGTTCAGCATCACAACAAGACAGTTCAGCATCACAACAAGACAGTCCTGCATCACAACAAGACAGTTCAGCATCACAACAAGACAGTCCAGCATCACAACAAGACAGTCCTGCATCACAACAAGACAGTTCAGCATCACAACAAGACAGTTCAGCATCACAACAAGACAGTCCTGCATCACAACAAGACAGTTCAGCATCACAACAACAAGACAGTTCAGCATCACAACAAGACAGTCCTGCATCACAACAAGACAGTTCAGCATCACAACAAGACAGTTCAGCATCACAACAAGACAGTTCAGCATCACAACAAGAAGACAGTTCAGCATCACAACAAGACAGTTCAGCATCACAACAAGAAGACAGTTCAGCATCACAACAAGACAGTCCTGCATCACAACAAGACAGTTCAGCATCACAACAACAAGACAGTTCAGCATCACAACAAGACAGTCCTGCATCACAACAAGACAGTTCAGCATCACAACAAGACAGTTCAGCATCACAACAAGACAGTCCAGCATCACAACAAGACAGTCCTGCATCACAACAAGACAGTTCAGCATCACAACAAGACAGTTCAGCATCACAACAAGACAGTCCTGCATCACAACAAGACAGTTCAGCATCACAACAAGACAGTTCAGCATCACAGCAAGACAGTTCAGCATCACAACAAGACAGTTCAGCATCACAACAAGACAGTTCAGCATCACAACAAGACAGTTCAGCATCACAACAAGACAGTTCAGCATCACAACAAGACAGTTCAGCATCACAACAAGACAGTTCAGCATCACAACAAGACAGTCCTGCATCACAACAAGACAGTTCAGCATCACAACAAGACAGTTCAGCATCACAACAAGACAGTCCTGCATCACAACAAGACAGTTCAGCATCACAACAAGACAGTTCAGCATCACAACAAGACAGTCCTGCATCACAGCAAGACAGTTCAGCATCACAACAAGACAGTCCAGCATCACAACAAGACAGTTCAGCATCACAACAAGACAGTTCAGCATCACAACAAGACAGTTCAGCATCACAACAAGACAGTTCAGCATCACAACAACAAGACAGTTCAGCATCACAACAAGACAGTCCTGCATCACAACAAGACAGTCCTGCATCACAACAAGACAGTTCAGCATCACAACAAGACAGTTCAGCATCACAACAAGACAGTCCTGCATCACAACAAGACAGTTCAGCATCACAACAAGACAGTTCAGCATCACAACAAGACAGTTCAGCATCACAACAAGACAGTTCAGCATCACAACAAGACAGTTCAGCATCACAACAAGACAGTCCTGCATCACAACAAGACAGTTCAGCATCACAACAAGACAGTTCAGCATCACAACAAGACAGTTCAGCATCACAACAAGACAGTTCAGCATCACAACAAGACAGTTCAGCATCACAACAAGACAGTTCAGCATCACAAGAAGACAGTTCAGCATCACAACAAGACAGTTCAGCATCACAACAAGACAGTTCAGCATCACAACAAGACAGTTCAGCATCACAACAAGACAGTTCAGCATCACAACAAGACAGTTCAGCATCACAACAAGACAGTCCTGCATCACAACAAGACAGTTCAGCAGCACAACAAGACAGTCCTGCATCACAACAAGACAGTTCAGCATCACAACAAGACAGTTCAGCATCACAACAAGACAGTTCAGCATCACAACAAGACAGTTCAGCATCACAACAAGACAGTTCAGCATCACAACAACAAGACAGTTCAGCATCACAACAAGACAGTCCTGCATCACAACAACAAGACAGTCCTGCATCACAACAAGACAGTCCTGCATCACAACAAGACAGTTCAGCATCACAACAAGACAGTTCAGCATCACAACAAGACAGTTCAGCATCACAACAAGACAGTTCAGCATCACAACAAGACAGTTCAGCATCACAACAAGACAGTCCTGCATCACAACAAGACAGTTCAGCATCACAACAAGACAGTTCAGCATCACAACAAGACAGTTCAGCATCACAACAAGACAGTTCAGCATCACAACAAGACAGTTCAGCATCACAACAAGACAGTTCAGCATCACAACAACAAGACAGTTCAGCATCACAACAAGACAGTCCTGCATCACAACAAGACAGTTCAGCATCACAACAAGACAGTCCTGCATCACAACAACAAGACAGTTCTGCATCACAACAACAAGACAGTTCAGCATCACAACAAGACAGTTCAGCATCACAACAACAAGACAGTTCAGCATCACAACAAGACAGTTCAGCATCACAACAAGACAGTCCAACATCACAACAAGACAGTTCAGCATCACAACAAGACAGTTCAGAATCACAACAAGACAGTTCAGCATCACAACAAGACAGTTCAGCATCACAACAAGACAGTTCAGCATCACAACAAGACAGTTCAGCATCACAACAAGACAGTTCAGCATCACAACAAGACAGTTCAGCATCACAACAACAAGACAGTTCAGCATCACAACAAGACAGTTCAGCATCACAACAAGACAGTTCAGCATCACAACAACAAGACAGTTCAGCATCACAACAAGACAGTTCAGCATCACAACAAGACAGTTCAGCATCACAACAAGACAGTTCAGCATCACAACAAGACAGTTCAGCATCACAACAAGACAGTTCAGCATCACAACAAGACAGTTCAGCATCACAACAAGACAGTTCAGCATCACAACAAGACAGTCCTGCATCACAACAAGACAGTTCAGCATCACAACAAGACAGTCCTGCATCACAACAAGACAGTTCAGCATCACAACAAGACAGTCCTGCATCACAACAAGACAGTTCAGCATCACAACAAGACAGTCCTGCATCACAACAAGACAGTTCAGCATCACAACAAGACAGTCCTGCATCACAACAAGACAGTTCAGCATCACAACAAGACAGTCCTGCATCACAACAAGACAGTTCAGCATCACAACAAGACAGTTCAGCATCACAACAAGACAGTCCTGCATCACAACAAGACAGTTCAGCATCACAACAACAAGACAGTTCAGCATCACAACAAGACAGTTCAGCATCACAACAAGACAGTCCTGCATCACAACAACAAGACAGTCCTGCATCACAACAAGACAGTTCAGCATCACAACAAGACAGTTCAGCATCACAACAAGACAGTTCAGCATCACAACAAGACAGTCCTGCATCACAACAACAAGACAGTTCAGCATCACAACAAGACAGTTCAGCATCACAACAAGACAGTCCTGCATCACAACAACAAGACAGTCCTGCATCACAACAACAAGACAGTTCAGCATCACAACAAGACAGTTCAGCATCACAACAAGACAGTTCAGCATCACAACAAGACAGTTCAGCATCACAACAAGACAGTTCAGCATCACAACAATACAGTTCAGCATCACAGCAAGACAGTCCTGCATCACAACAACAAGACAGTTCAGCATCACAACAAGACAGTTCAGCATCACAACAAGACAGTCCTGCATCACAACAACAAGACAGTTCAGCATCACAACAAGACAGTTCAGCATCACAACAAGACAGTTCAGCATCACAACAAGACAGTCCTGCATCACAACAAGACAGTTCAGCATCACAACAAGACAGTTCAGCATCACAACAAGACAGTTCAGCATCACAACAAGACAGTTCAGCATCACAACAAGACAGTTCAGCATCACAACAAGACAGTTCAGCATCACAACAAGACAGTTCAGCATCACAACAAGACAGTTCAGCATCACAACAAGACAGTTCAGCATCACAACAAGACAGTCCAGCATCACAACAAGACAGTTCAGCATCACAACAAGACAGTTCAGCATCACAACAAGACAGTTCAGCATCACAACAAGACAGTCCTGCATCACAACAACAAGACAGTTCAGCATCACAACAAGACAGTCCTGCATCACAACAAGACAGTTCAGCATCACAACAAGACAGTTCAGCATCACAACAAGACAGTTCAGCATCACAACAAGACAGTTCTGCATCACAACAAGACAGTTCAGCATCACAACAAGACAGTTCAGCATCACAACAACAAGACAGTTCAGCATCACAACAAGACAGTCCTGCATCACAACAAGACAGTTCAGCATCACAACAAGACAGTTCAGCATCACAACAAGACAGTTCAGCATCACAACAAGACAGTTCAGCATCACAACAAGACAGTTCAGCATCACAACAAGACAGTCCTGCATCACAACAAGACAGTTCAGCATCACAACAAGACAGTTCAGCATCACAACAACAAGACAGTTCAGCATCACAACAAGACAGTTCAGCATCACAACAAGACAGTCCTGCATCACAACAAGACAGTTCAGCATCACAACAAGACAGTTCAGCATCACAACAAGACAGTCCTGCATCACAACAAGACAGTCCAGCATCACAACAAGACAGTTCAGCATCACAACAAGACAGTTCAGCATCACAACAAGACAGTTCAGCATCACAACAAGACAGTTCAGCATCACAACAAGACAGTTCAGCATCACAACAAGACAGTTCAGCATCACAACAACAAGACAGTCCTGCATCACAACAAGACAGTTCAGCATCACAACAAGACAGTTCTGCATCACAACAACAAGACAGTTCAGCATCACAACAAGACAGTTCAGCATCACAACAAGACAGTCCTGCATCACAACAAGACAGTTCAGCATCACAACAAGACAGTTCTGCATCACAACAACAAGACAGTTCTGCATCACAACAACAAGACAGTTCAGCATCACAACAAGACAGTTCAGCATCACAACAAGACAGTTCAGCATCACAACAAGACAGTTCTGCATCACAACAAGACAGTTCAGCATCACAACAAGACAGTTCAGCATCACAACAAGACAGTTCAGCATCACAACAAGACAGTTCAGCATCACTATAACCAAGAAAGGAACCACGTCGGTTTGTTTGGGTAGTTTCGAATGGAAATCTGGGATCTGTAGTTTGAAAATGCACTGAATTTACCACCAGTCACCACACTGCCAAATCCACCTAACAGGCGATCTTCATCTCATTATAGTAAAGGACTTGTTTGTACATTATATCAACAACCAACATGTCCGAGGGTTATGGTTTGTGCAGGTGTTTATGTGTTTAACTGTGCCTAAGCTGCCTATGCTTGTGTTGTAGGCCCGGTAAACCCACTGTGTGCCAAGGCATGCAAACGAGATGGAACCATCAAGACAAGTTACTGTGCCAGTGAATTTGGTGAGTTCCATAGACTTCAAAGCAGAAATGACATTATGACCCGGTGACATTACTGGATGAATGAATGATTGAATGAATGATTGAATGATTTTTTATTTTATTTTTTTTACAAAGCATAGTAGTAGAACTTCTAAAAAAAATTACAGAAAAGGTGTAGGCTGAAGCTGAGGCTTATAATTGCCTACCCTTTTTACATTACATTACACTATTTACATTACATTACACTATTTACACAAAAAAATTAAATACAAAAAGAAACATAATTCAGTATATCATTTAGCAAAGGTTGCAAACGTTTCATAGTTTTTATTTATTTATGTTTTTCTTTTTTTAATACGTTTTCTTTTTTTATATATGTATGTTTTTCTTTTTCCCTTTGTCACTATTTGAACACAGCTATGTTATAGATGAAATATAACTAGGATAATAATGAGGTTTTATATTTATGTATCACCTTATATTTGAGTAATTTCTTAAAAGTATGTAGCGAACTAAAATTGTTTACTTCTTTGTCAAAGCTATTCCATAATTTTGCCCTAAATTGACTTTTAATATTTTTGACTCACGCTTTAACGCCATGGCCTCCCTCTCTCCCAGTGATCACAGGGAAGGTGTCGGGTCTGTCACCGGGTCCAAAGGGCACCGTTCTGGTCAGCGTCTCCCTCATCAAGACCTACAAGGCCGGCCGGCTGATCATCACCCAGGCTGGGGAGGCCATGTCCGTGAAGCTGGTGTCCGAATGCAAGAAGTGCCCGCTTCTGCGCAGAGGTATTTTGATTATTGTTTTTTTTTTATTGGTGCGGGTCAATTCACTTTTAGACTCAGTAGATCCAGGAGGTGAATTTATTTTTCTAAATGAAAACACCGACATCATTTTGACATGATGAAAAGGTTGTTATATCCAACCCATTAGAACATATGTTAGAACAAAATGTGTGCTGCAATTTGTAGTTGAATTTTGAATTGAATGCAAATCACACTAGGACTGAACAATTAATCGATTTTAAATCGAAATCGCGATTTACGCACGCACGCACGCACGCACACACACACACACACACACACACACACACACACACACATACATTTAGCATTTCGTTTTTTTTAGATTATATGTTAGACTAGATTTAGATTATTAGATTATATATTGTAACTATATGTATAGTAGGGTTGTGTGATGTCCGGGTAGCAGCTTGAATCTCGAGCTCCTCAGAACCCCCGAGATAAACGACCCAACAAACAGATATTGTCAGCAACATTTAACGAGTGAAACGGTAAGAAGTCTAAAGATGAGCCCGAAGAAACGAAGTGCTAAAAGAAATACCAAAACCGACTCTGGAAATGAGAAAGATGTCACAGATGAACAGGCTTGTCAAACCAGCTCTTCCGACACTGACGAGGAAACAGAGAGAGAGGAATCCGCGATTCTAAAAGAATTAAAAGATCTAAGGAGAGAGAATAAAGAAGCACACAATGCCACCCAGTCTTCAGTGAGCAAACTTGAAACATCTATGTCGCAAGTAACTGAATGGATTGACAAAACAGAAGGTAGAATTACGGTAATTGAAAAAGAAATCACGAAACTGGATGATAGTGGAATGAGACACCAGAGGGCGCTCAAATACCTTGTAAGAAGAGATGCAGAAATTACAGCAACCTGTGAAGACTTGCAAAATAGACTCAGACGCAACAATATCCGGATCTACCAAGTCCCTGAAGGTAGCGAGGACAAGGATACTAAAGAGTTTGTGAAGCAGCTATTGACAACATCCCTGAAAATAACACCTGAACTTGAGTCTGAGATTAAGATAGAAAGAGCGCACAGATCACTGATGGCCAAACCGAGAGAGTCTAGCGCACCCCCGCGCTCTATCATTGTGCGCTTTCTAGATTTCAATATCAAAGAACAGGTTCTACAGCTCGCATGGGGACAAACCGTCACATTTCAAGGGAAAAGGATCTATTTTGATCACGATTACTCCCCAGACCTGCAAAAGAAGAGGGGTCAGGTGCGTCACGTCATCAAACAGCTGAAGGAAAAAGGGATACGCGCTAATTGCCCATACCCGGCACGACTCAGGATGACAACAGAATCGGGAACGAAGGTGTTTGACTCTCTGGTAGATGCAATTCCCACACTGAAAGAACTGGGAATTCATGTCCAAATCGACGAAAGAGAGAAACTACAAAGAGAACTGACAAGGGACAGGTGGCGAACACAAAGAAGAGGGCGTGAGCAGCGAACGAAAGGAGCCATGACGTCACTATCTGCCGCAGACCTAAGATCATTCATGGACGATAAAGATGAGTAAACCAGTTAGATATAGTAAACTAACGAAATGTTTACAATAAGTGTAAAACACAAGAAATAATGGACATGCTGCTGACTAATATGATTATCATTTACCCTGAGTATTAATTACCTGTTGGGAAAATTTAAATATATTAAATCTACTTTAATTTATATGTGGTTCTGAGGCCAGAGACTGAGCCATAGACGGATCACACTTAGCCTGTGTTACCAGGCAAAGGTTAACCCTATACGTTCGTGGTTAACTTCTCTGCACTTAGTGCAATATGCTCCCTGAGAGAGAAAGCTACACCTCTCTAGAACATCGGGAGATTATTTCATTTGTGATTTATGTAAGACAGCTTACTGGAAAATTGGAAGCCCTAGGTTTTCCCTTACAAGTGAATAGGGGACCATTTTGTTTTGTTTTTTATGTTGTATACTCTTTGACAAATGCCTCAAGCTCATATACTATGGAAGATAGATCTATGTTGTACATACGAAATACAATGACATTATGACAAGCCTTAAATGTATTAGTTACAATATAAATGGTCTTAACAACCCAATAAAGAGGAAAAAACTTTTTGGACAACTTAAGAAAATGCAGTGCTCTATAGCATTCATTCAAGAAACGCACTTATCAATGAACGAACACCAGAAACTGAAGAGAGAATGGGTGGGCCAGGTGTATAGTGCGTCCTGTCAAACAGGGAAAAAGAGAGGAGTGGCTATTCTATTTAACAAATCAGTATACTTCACCAAAGAAAAGGAAATTGCAGATGACCAGGGCAGATATGTTATGGTCCTGGGGTCAATAGGAGGATCAATCATAACCTTTCTAAATATATATGCACCAAATGAAGACTGCCCCAATTTCTTTAAAGGTATAGCCTCACTTTTGGCTGGTAATGCCAAAGGAATTATCCTTATGGCCGGTGATTTCAACTGTGTACTAAATCCAAAAGTAGACAAACTGCCTGTAGATTGTGGACCCATTTCAAAAAAATCTAGATCACTGAATGCAATGATAAAAGAATTTGGACTTATAGATGCATGGCGTTTCCACCATCCTAGGCAGAAAGACTTTACCTTTAGGTCTGGGGTCCATGGTAGCTACTCTCGGATAGATTACTTCTGTATTTCCAAGCAAGATATTGACAAAGTTGAATCATGTATCATTGAACCAGCGACCATCTCAGATCATGGACCTCTAACTCTTCAACTTAACCTCAGTACCAATAAAATCTTTAAATATTGGAGGCTCAATGTATCCATGCTGTCTGACTCTCACACACGGGAGAGGATAAGTGAAGAACTGAAGAGTTATTTTGATCTCAACAATAAGGGGGATGTCTCACCATCAATTTTATGGGACGCGGCAAAGGCTGTAATGAGAGGTAAAATTATCTCAATTTCAAGTGCACTAAAGAAACAGCGAAATGAAAAACAGCAGAACCTAGAAAATGAGTTAAAAATACTAGAAAGGAAACATAAACTGAACAGAGATGAAGAAGATTTAAAAGCTCTACTAACCTGCAAACAAAAACTAGATGACCTGTTGACATACAACGCGGAAGGAGCCCTTAGATTTGCTGGTAGGAATTACTATGAGATGGGAAATAGGGCAAGCAAGCTACTGTCATTCCAGCTCCACAAAATACAGTCAAGTCGGATAGTTCCAAAGATTAAACACCCCAGCACACACATGGAAGTAATGCAAACGCAAGAAATTGCTAATGCATTTGCAGATTACTATACCGACCTCTACAAAGCACAGCAATTGGAAAACAAGAAAGAAAAAATCAACAACTTCTTAGATAACCTTAAACTTTCTAAACTATCCCCAGATGAGGCGGATGAGCTAACCTCCCCTATTACGGAGAAGGAGATAGGGGAAACTATTCAGATGCTTAAGAACAATAAATCACCAGGTACAGATGGGTTTTCAAATGAATTTTATAAACATTTCACTGAACAATTAACACCAGTATTAAGTGTAGTTTATAACTATGCCCTATCTGAGAGAGATCCACCAGGAAGCTGGTCAGAAGCTATTGTCTCGGTAATACATAAAGAAGGTAAAGACCCCACAAGATGTAGTTCCTATAGGCCCATAAGTCTCCTTTGCAACGATTTCAAGATATTGACATCTATACTTAAAAAAAGAATACAGAAACATATAACAAAACTGATACACCCAGACCAGACTGGCTTTATCACTGGTCGACAGGGTGCTAACAACATCAGAAGAACTTTAAATCTGCAAACAGTGGCTGGATTTCGAAAAGAACCATCAATGCTTCTCGGCTTAGATGCCGAGAAGGCATTTGATAGAGTTGATTGGCTGTACCTTGAACTAACATTGAAAGGTATGGGATTCAATAACACATTTATAGAATGGATAAAATGTTTATATAAAAATCCTAAGTCTAGAGTAAGGGTGAATGGTCACTGCTCTCACTTCTTTGACATACAGAGAGGGACACGCCAAGGAGACGTTTTGTCTCCATTACTATTCGCGATTGGCATAGAGCCACTAGCGGAGATGATTAGATCAAACCCTCAGATACAGGGAATAGATGACCAAAAAGGCATTACACACAAGATCTCGCTATTTGCTGATGACATTTTACTTTATATCAAAAACCCTTTAGAATCAATTCCAAACATAATGATGGATTTAAGAAATTACGGCGAACTGTCGGGTTATAATATAAATGAGACCAAATCAGAAGCCATGATGATAGTGGGAACATGGCCAATACATCTGAATAGTATAGCACCCTTCCATTGGGCTAGAGACGGATTCAGGTATTTAGGAATCATTTTGACTCCCAGCAGCAATCAGTTATATCAAGCAAACTACGAAAAGTTGATTGTACAAATCAAATCAGACATGGCCAGATGGGACATTTTACCTCTCTCCCTAGTGGGAAGAATAGAATCAATTCGAATGAATGTGCTACCTAGACTTATTTTTCTCTTCCAGTCTCTACCTATACCAATACCTGCCACTACCTTTAAAAGGTTAGATAAACTCCTATCCAAATTTATCTGGCAGAGGAAAAAACCTAGAGTAAGGCTTAAAACACTATGTTTGCCAAAGAACAAGGGTGGTCTTGGTCTACCAAACCTAAGAAACTACTACTGGGCAGCTCAATTACGCATACTTGTGCATTGGATACAAAAGGACCTAGACTCAGGATGGGTACAGATTGAGCAAAACTCAATTCCAAAGACCCCTCTCAGATCCATAATATTCCTGGGGAAAGCATACTGGAAAAAAATTAAGATTGGTAACAAATGGATTACAAATACATTAAAGGTATGGGAAAGTGTAAGGAAAAAGGGGGGAGGTCCACGATCAATATCTAGGGCCATGCCAATAGCAGACAATACAGAATTCCGGCCAGCTATGGAGGATGGGGGTTTTAAAAAATGGGCGGATTTGGGCCTGGTTACTATCAATCAATTAATGGAAGGAGACTGTTTTAAATCGTTTGCACAGCTACAGCAATGTTTTGATCTACCTTCGAAAGACATGTTTAGATACTTTCAAATAAGACACTATGTAATGACTCACAGTGAGTGGGAAGCAATTAAGAGACCACCAACAAATGTGGAGCGGTACTTTATAAACACAATAGAAAAAAACTTGATGGAAAGAAAGCAGATATCCAATATTTACAACATGTTACAACTAGACGATCCAGGAGACACCACCTATATTAAAGAAAAATGGGAGTTGGAAGCTAATGTGATCATAGAAAATGAAGAATGGGAGGACAGCCATTCAAGCAATCATAAAATCACAAATAGCCCAATGTGGAAGGAGTTTGACTGGAAGGTCAAGGTCAGGTACTTTAGGACTCCTCAAGTTCTCTCCGGATTTGCTGGTGGGTCCTCACCACTATGTTGGAGAGGATGTGGAATGATCGAAGATCATACACATATTTTCTGGGACTGTCCAAGGGTGCAGACATTTTGGATGAATATCAAAAATGAGATTAAAACCATTCTAGATCTTGACTTACCTCTGAATCCATCGTACTATATCTTGGGATGTATACCGAAAGGCACATACTATGGAGATACGTTATATATCTTGAGAGTGATACTGTTAATAGCAAGGAAAATGATAACTATGGCATGGCTACAAAATCAACCACCGACAATCAAACAATGGACCAAGAGACTGAGACAGATGTATACAATGGAAGAAATGACTGCACAATTGCAACTGAAAAAAGATATGTTTATGCAGAGATGGTCACTTGTAACCTTGTACCTGGAGATACATTAGCATGAGCCTGACGCCCTCTCTCTCTTTTTTTTTTTTCTTTTCTTTTTTTGTTGTTCTTTTTTTTCTGTTAAAGTATATATTTTTTTCCTTTTGCTAAATTTATTTCTCTATTTATTTTTTCGTTTCTTATCCTACAAAAAATCATAAAAAAAAATATTGTAAAAATCCCTCCCCACTGGGTTGTTTAAGAGGCGTACTCGGATTATACAGCTTATTTTGATTACGCTGAATACCTTAAACAAATTGAATAAGAGGGAAGAGCCTGAGTAACAAATGTCATTGACTATGTGAATCAAGTATATTATACTGTATGATTAATGCAATGTGATGTTCAATATGACACAAAATAAAAGAAAGTTCAAAAAAAAAGTAGGGCAAAATAACTGAGAGGGCATACATAACCTCATCTCGCACCTTGTTGCCCATATGCGCATGTCCAGAGTTAATTATATTGTATATTGTTTACACTGCCTTTTCATTATATTTTTTTTTAGTTCTCCACTGTACTATAATTCTGTGACCTGTACCTGTATGTCTTCTACAACCTGTACCCCCCCTCCCCTCCCCCATGCTGCTATGATACCGAATTTCCCCAATGGGATCAATAAAGGAATATCTTATCTTATCTTACACACATGTTCTATTATATAATGTATTATTCTATATTATACTTCTATATACTATACTATTATACTATATAATTGTATTATTTTTATTTTTATTATACTATAACTAAATCATACTATTTATACTACACTATATTATACAGTATTATACAATATTTGTATATATTATTATTCTATGTTAATCACACACACACACACACACATACTCAGACATAAATTGACTCAATAACATTGATAATTTCTTCCTGCTAGGTATGAACTACATCATCATGGGCCAAGTGAACGAGGATGGACGTGGCACGCTGGCACCTGGAGCCTTCACAGCCCCTTACAAGGCCCCCCACCAGAAACTGTTAACCAACATCAGCAACCAGCCCTGTTAACCCCTTCACTGCCACACGACAAAGGGTTAACCCTTTCAAAACCACACAACAAAGGGTTAACCCTTTCACAACCACACAACAAAGGGTTAACCCTTTCACTGCCACACGGCGAAGGGTTAACCCTTTCACTGCCACACTACAGACGGTTTACCCTTTCACTACCACACTACAGAAGGTTAACCCTTTCACAACCACACTACAGAAGGTTAAAACCCTTTCACTACCACACTACAAAAGGTTAACCCTGTCACAACCACAATACAGAAGGTTACCCCTTTCACTGCCACCATACAGAGGGTTAACCCTTTCACTACCACTAACCATCTGTAGTGTGGTAGTGAACGGGTTAACTTCACCCCAAAATCTGTTCTGGATTGCCACCAATTAGTTACAATGCAAAATAAGGATCTATTAAAAGCACAATATTGCCAGTTTTAGCCACTGATTTAAATGAATTATATGTCATTTTGTATGTTTTGTACCCGCATCTCTTTTGTAATTTATGTCAAAATAAAGGATTTAACTATTTTTTTGAGGGGCTTTGCAGCATGTTGCCTGACAGATGAAACAAACATACCTTTTTGTAGCCTTAGTATTGTGACAGTTTCCTCAGTGCTTGTTGAGTATAAAGACGTGTTTCTTGTTTTACCAAACGTTGCTAGCTGTGTGCAGAAAGGAGGCAATTAATAATGTCTTGATAGTCACAGCCAATGCAGGACCGTGATCATGAGCAATATTTAATTTTCCTTGTTAACAATTTAATTTGCACCCACACCCCTTACCCTAAAACGGTTTTGTATCCTACCCCCCCCCCCCCCCTCCTCGTGCACACACACACACGCACGCACGCATGCACACACACACACACACACACACACAGACACACACACACACACACACGCACACACGCACACACACACACACACACACACACACACACACACACGCTACACAATACACTACAATACTCAAATACAATAGAATGATGACCTTTTTATTTGACCCCCATGATTAGCATAGGTGTTTGGCAAGGGGATTGGATTTCTTCATTGAGCACTTACCCTTATCATTAGGGCACAATTATCTTGTGTTTTATTTTATTATACATTCTAATATAAAAGGCTGGCGAGTGTCCGTCACAAAAGTGTGTGACCATTCTGACCAAGATGCTCCAAGGAGTTGTGTGTGTGTGTACCTGTGTCTATCTGTCACACAAGTAGCCTACAGTACAGGGTGTCATCAAGGAGTTGGCTCTGTGTACCTGTGTCTATCTGTCACACAAGTAGCCTACAGTACATCAGCAGGGTGCACTGGGAAGTTGGCTGTGGTTGTGTGTGTGTACAGTGTACTTGTGTCTATCTGTCACAGACGTACATCATCAAGATGCGCAGAGAAGCGAATAGGACACAAAAGACGAGAAAGCCAGAAAGGAAGGCAAGAGAAAGAAAGCAAAGAAGGGCACACACACACACAAACACAGCCAAACTTGACTGGGCACCACTGAAATGGAAAGCTATAGTTCAATAATAAAGTTCGACAATAAAGTTTGCCATTGGGCCTGAGACAAGGATGCTTCCAAAATTCACCAAAATGTGAGGTAGAAATACTGTAACGGAACATAAACCAATCTCGGTCACTCTGTCTGGGAACACCCGTAGCCAAATTCAGATGTATGTCAGAAAAGGTTGTGTATGTCAGAACTACAAGTCCTTTTGTCACCAAGTCCAGGGGTCGGCACCGGATTAAAGGTGAGGAGACGCAACCGGAATACAGTGGCCGAGATTGGCCAACAAATTAGCATAACAAAAGTGCGGTGCTAGCGTCTAAAGGGCGACATATGGTACAATTTAAGATTTTAATGATAATCCGCTTACAAAGGACAAATAAAGCATTGTTAATTTGTAAGAAACCTCAATGAAAACGTAAGTTATTGTTGTGAAAATGTGATAGCATTTGGACACCGTGACGTTGGGAGTCATCAGGAGTGCATGTAATTCCTTCCTGCACTTTTGACCAGTTCTTTCTGATGTCAACCATATCTTTCCGCCCCCTGGTTGCACACACATCTCAAACCTGCCTCTGCATGTCCTGCCATCACCCAGAGACAACCGTGTACAGAGGACGACTGGACTACATCACAAGAGCACACTACACAATGTATACTCCTTTCTCTCCAAAGCTTCAACCCGGTGGACAAGTGGAGACCGCACTTGTTCCCAAATTAGTAGGACGCAATAGTCTTCGCAAGGCTACAAAACCAAGCGTAGAAAAAGCACGGCGTTAGCAGTCAAGAGTTAATTGGGAATCAGGTTTTGTACTTGAGCGAAAAATCTGCGGATGCGATTTTATGAGCAGGCAACGGTGTAGGAGGCTAGGGATTGGGAAATGTGTCTAGACGTCGGCCAGCAGTCCTGCCAGAGACGGACATGGCTAACTGCAAGTACAAAGGGCACTGGCATTGTGGGTGGGCTGAAAGCAGGCGGTGTATAGGGTTAAGTTACGGTTAGGTTGCGGTTAGGGCTGGGGTTGGGCTTACCGCTTTCAACACTCCCCCTTGCTTTCAGCCAACCCACAATGCCAGCGCCCATTACTTCCAGTTACCCGTGTCTTGCCAGAGATTGTCAGCTCCAGACAATCAGAGTCATATGAAAGAAAGAAGTTCACAGTGTGTGTGGAATCAGAGAGGTCAAGGACGAGTTCATTCGTTTTTGTCCGCCATGCGTTGAGCACCAAGGACGAGTAAACTCGTTTTTAGATCCTTTTTTTTTTTTATTCATTACAGGTTCACATACCTCTGTGTTACCATAGGAAATTATTCTGAGATTCCGAGAGTGCAATACCGGCCGCATCCTGGTACCCTTTGAAACCTTATTTCACACCGTGTGTTACATCTAAACCCCTCGGGCGGAGACATTTGGTCCAGGGAAGCCTAGCGGTTCACCCGATCACATTGGAACGCGTCCAGGACACTCGATGCATGTGTTGTGCCGGATTATGTCGGGGACCCGATGGACACCAATACTGGAAATCGCGATCAGACGATTGGAATATTCTTTTTGGAATAACCCTGATCAAAGGTAAGGACTATCTGACGTTGATTCCACCTTGATCCTACAATGATATTATATCGATCCAGTCGATCAACGTATGTAGTACTAGTATTCAAAACGAATGCCGTTGATGACGATCAGAGCATCAAAAAACTACCGCCCCCCCCCCCCTTTGATGCATTCATGATGAAACATAATACCCATTATATACATTTGATTTGGAAATAGTAGCGAGAAACGCCAACGACTTTAGTCAAATTCACATAGCGCCCTATAACTCAACTTTTCAGGAATTAGCCCAGATCACTCCTAAACTATACAATATTCACCACGGGATAATGCACGAACGTATACATGAAATTTTTTTCTCTTTTTTGCATGTTCGACGGGAGATAGTGACTGTCAAATGACCATAGTATTGTCTCCATAGCTATAATATAGAATATAGATATAGCGCTCCAAACATAGTGACGCACAGTGAAAATAGGCTATGGAAATCTGGCGCATTAGCTACAGGGATAAGGGTAATGGCTGGCGCTGAAAGTGTTAAGTGGTCAAATCGTCATGGTTGAGACGAATGTAATTTTTTAAAGCATTGCTAATCAAATACAAATTCTGATTCAGGAGCTTGCCTCGGTGAGCTTGCTTCTTAAGTTTTTCTGGGAAAGGGGGGTGGATTGATTGATTGATTGATTGATTGATTGAAAAGTTTATTAACAGATTGCAGAATGGGTACAGTACAGTACAGCTCAATACATACAATTGTTAAGAGGATGCAGACCTGAGAAATACTTTCGTCTTGTTTCCATCAGGGTCCCCCATTTTCAATTCATCATATGACACACATGACATACAGATAGACAGTACTGCTACATCTATACATTTATGACATACCAGATTTTCAAATACAGTACTGTTTGTGATACTAAAAAAATCCAGAAGAAGAGTATATACATTTGACATAGAAACTGTGCATTGGGGGAGGTTGGGTAGGTGGGGTGGGGCTGTACATTGGAGGTGGGGGGGGGGGGGGGGGGGGGGGGGGGGGGTTGGGTAGGGGGGGGGGACACTGTACATTGGAATACTGACATACATTTGACATGGAAACTGTACATTGGAGGAGGTTGGGTAGGTGGGGTGGGGTTGGGTGGGGCTGTACATTGGAATACTGACAAAGCCATGCTTGGTCTTTATTGTACAACTGGGTTAGGACATTTGTAGGGGCCAGTTTTGAATTGCAGTCTCCCGTAGGTGTTCTTTGAGAGTGTTTTTGAAGGTGGGTAGTGATTTACATTCCTTTACAGCTTTGGGTAGGGCGTTCCACATTGTTGTGGCATAATTGCGAAACGTGTTTAGTCCCTTGTTTGAGCCGAATCTGGGTTTTACATGATTTGTGGAGCTCCCTCTGGTGTTGTGATCGTGGTATTCACTGACCTTTGGGAAGTATTTTGACATGTACATGGGTACCTTGGTCGTGTAGTGTATCTTGTAGACCAGGCCCATTGCAAGTTGCTGTACTCTGTCGTCTACTCTAAGCCATCCTAGGTTGGCAAAGTGTGCAGGGGTGAGGTGGGTTCTAGGAGTCAGGTCAAGCAGTAGTCTGACTAGTTTGTTTTGAGATGTTTGTAATTTGGTTTTTAGTGCCTTTGAGGTGCTTTGGTACCATGAGGTGCAAGCATAGTCGTAGTACCCTTGAATGAGTGCTCCTGCCAGAGTCTTCAGGGTATTCTTGTTTACCAGGGAGGAGATCCGGTACAAGAATCGAGTTCGTTGATTGACTTTTTTTATTACCTTGGATGCCATTTTGTCACAGGAAAGATTAGCCTCTAGGATGGAACCCAGGTAGGTAATTTCATCTTTCCTTGTGACAATATTGTCACCCACTGTAACTGAGAAGCCGTCTGTTTTGCTGAGTTTGTTATTTGAACCGAAGAGAATGGACTCTGTTTTGCCCATGGGTAATGATAGTTTGTTGTCGGCGAGCCATATGCAGATTTTGCCTAGTTCCGAGCTGAGGGTTTTTTCAACCTGTAACTTGTTCTTGTCAGAGACCAGCAGGGCTGAGTCGTCCGCAAACAGGAACAAGTTGCAGTCACAAGCTGACGACATGTCATTTGCATAAATTAGGAACAGTAGTGGTCCTAGTATGCTTCCTTGTGGAACACTACAGTTCACTGTGAGGGGGGGGGATAGGGTACCGTTTACCTCCACCATCTGTTCTCTCCCCTCCAGGTAGGATTGTATCCAGCTCACTGATAAACTATCAAAACCAATTGCTTTTAGCTTGTCAATCAGAATGGTGTGATTGACAGTGTCGAAGGCCTTTTGTAGGTCCAGCATGACCATGCCGCAGTATTTGCCCGCGTCCACCTCTTGCTTGATGTGGTCGTTCAAATAGAGAAGGCATGTGTCAGTGGAGTGGGATGTTCTGAAGCCAGATTGGAATTCGTAGATTAGATTTTTATCCGTAAGGTACTTTTCGACCTGTTCGTATACTATTTTTTCCATGACTTTCGAGATGGATGTAAGGATAGAAACAGGGCGGTAGTTGCCTAGATGGTCACAGTAGCTCAGAGCTAACAGCGCTGCTGTCCATAATCCCATTGTTTCTGTATGGCTGGTAGTAGTAGCTCAGAGCTAACAGCGCTGATGTCCACAATCCCATTGTTTCTGTATGGCCGGTAGTAGTAGCTCAGAGCCACACATAATCCAACACAGTTTTCGGTAAATGAAAAGCGTTCCAGGACGATTTTTGCCAGTTGAAAGCCCTCCATATAATGACATGTAGCTGACGTGGAGCTTCCTTTAGTCCTCGATGTCCTCAAGCTGCCAATTACTTCACACTGGAATATGTTGAACTACAGCAAGGAGTTCATTTAGAAAAGGTTTAGAAAAGGTTGTTAAAAATAATAAATAAAAAACTATAAAAAAAAGTCCATATACACATGTGCAAAGCAAATACAAAAATGATTACAAAATATACCACTGAATTGAGTTTATTGCAAACGCTACAGTTCACACTTGTCCTTTTAATAGCTGCCTGCAAGGAGTGTTAATTTGTGTTGTATGTGCCTTTTGCATAATCAACAGTTAAAGGAACACACCAACCACCATCTTCTCCAGAGTCAGACAAGAAAGATACCAATTTACTCTCTCTTCCTGCTTCAAAGGCGATGACATCACAATTTTGACTTTTAGCACTCTATGTTTTGGGATTTGTTCTTTGGTTGGGTGTAGTTCCCCTTCAAGGATCCACTCAGTGCCTGTACAATAATAATAATAATCATAATAATAGATCAAATTCCTATAGTGCCTTTCATAGAACCCAAGGTCGCTTCACAATCAAGACAAAAAATAGGGCTAGGGAAGTATGGGGGGGGAAAGGGGGATGAGGGCAGGTAAGGGATAATGGACCTAATCTGGGCATTGTGGGGGAGGGGTGAACAGGTGAAACAAAGAATAGGGAGTGAGGGGAGAGGAAGGGAAGGATAGGGGAGGAGGGGGGGGGTGAACAGAGGCCTCAGAGGAAAACAGTACACTGAAATTACCATCCATTATCAGCAACACGACTGCTCCTTAGGGGCATGTTACACTAGTGTTTTTGTGGTCGTTTTTTTAATACGTTTGAATACGTTTGATGTCCCTTAGAGGCCTCATCGTTGTTGCCACAATGTCAAGTCAAGTCAAGTCAGCTTTATTTATATAGCACATTTACATGACTAAAAGCCAACCAAAGTGCCTTACAGGTAGGACACGATAAAAAACACATACAATGCAGTAACAAATAAAATACACAAAAAAAAAAAAAAAAGTATAGTACACTAAGAAAACAAGAGCAAGGTGCAATATAAAAGAGACAAGAAAAATAGATAAAAAGTCCAGAGTAACAGCAAACGTAGTGTACAGGTGGCAGGCTAACTCTGGTCAAAGGCCAGCGGGGAAAAGATGTGCGTTTTAAGCAGCGATTTAAAGGCCTCTAGGCTCTGGGCAGATCTTAGGGCTCTGGATGGGGTGTGGTGGCGCAGGAGCTCAGCTAGGTACAGTGGAGCCAGCCCATGTAGTGCTTTAAAAACAGTCAGCAGTCATTTAAAATCAATGCGGAAACGGACGGGCTATAGACCTCCCTCCAGCTGTCGAGATGACTTGGGAGGAAGCACATCATCTGTAAAAGACTTGTTGAAATTACACCCCATGTTTAATATAGATACATGATTAGGATTGTCATTGGTCATTTCGTTTCCTGTTCAATGTTAACATTGTTTTATGCTTTTTATCCATATAGACACAAGCTTTTCTTCTTTGCATTTCTTTCAACTTTCAAAATGCTCTAGGAGGACATCACAAGCCTCATCTCAAGACATAATGTGTTGCATGTGGGGGTTGCAAGTGATAAGATTATGGCATTTCTCATGTTCACAAATCTCACCAATTCTTCAAGTTCACAAAATAATGTGATGTCATACCTCCTTATGATGTCTTGTTTTAGGGCGGAGCTCTCGTCCATAATCCCATTGTTTCTGTATGGCTGGTATCTCAGAAGTAACAGTGCTGCTGTCCATAATCCCATTGTTTCTGTATGGCTGGTATCTCAGAAGTAACAGCGCTGCTGTCCATAATCCCATTGTTTCTGTATGGCTGGTAGTAGTAGCTCAGAGCTAACAGCGCTGCTGTCCATAATCCCATTGTTTCTGTATGGCCGGTAGTAGTAGCTCAGAGCTAACAGCGCTGCTGTCCATAATCCCATTGTTTCTGTATGGCTGGTAGTAGTAGCTCAGAGCTAACAGCGCTGCTGTCCATAATCCCATTGTTTCTGTATGGCCGGTAGTAGTAGCTCAGAGCTAACAGCGCTGCTGTCCATAATCCCATTGTTTCTGTATGGCCGGTAGTAGTAGCTCAGAGCTAACAGCGCTGCTGTCCATAATCCCATTGTTTCTGTATGGCTGGTAGTAGTAGCTCAGAGCTAACAGCGCTGCTGTCCATAATCCCATTGTTTCTGTATGGCCGGTAGTAGCTCAGAGCTAACAGCGCTGCTGTCCATAATCCCATTGTTTCTGTATGGCTGGTAGTAGTAGCTCAGAGCTAACAGCGCTGATGTCCACAATCCCATTGTTTCTGTATGGCCGGTAGTAGTAGCTCAGAGCCACACATAATCCAACACAGTTTTCGGTAAATGAAAAGCGTTCCAGGACGATTTTTGCCAGTTGAAAGCCCTCCATATAATGACATGTAGCTGACGTGGAGCTTCCTTTAGTCCTCGATGTCCTCAAGCTGCCAATTACTTCACACTGGAATATGTTGAACTACAGCAACGCTATACCCTCTCAGGAGTTCATTTAGAAAAGGTTGTTAAAAAATAATAAATAAAAAACAATAAAAAAAAAGTCCATATCCACATGTGCAAAGCAAATACAAAAATGATTACAAAATATACCACTGAATTGAGTTTATTGCAAACGCTACAGTTCACACTTGTCCTTTTAATAGAAATGACTTTTAGCACTCTATGTTTTGGGATTTGTTCTTTGGTTGGGTGTAGTTCCCCTTCAAGGATCCACTCAGTGCCTGTACAACAATAATAATAATAATAATAATAATAATAATAATAATAATAATAATAATAATAATAATAATAATAATAATAATAATAATAATAATAATAATAATAATAATAATAATAATAATAATAATAATAATAATAGATCAAATTCCTATAGTGCCTTTCATAGAACCCAAGGTCGCTTCACAATCAAGACAAAAATGGGCTAGGGAAGTATGGGGGGGGAAAGGGGGATGAGGGCAGGTAAGGGATAATGGACCTAATCTAATCTAAACTAACTAATGGGGAAAAGCCTTGGTGAAGAGGTGTGTTTTAAGAGCGGTTTGGAAGGTGTCCAGGGTTGGGGCGTTGCGGATTTCAGGGGGGAGAGAGTTCCAGAGGGTAGGGCACGCCACGCTGAAGGCTCTGTCCCAGAAAGTCCGTAACCTGGTGCGAGGGATGGAGAGGAGACCCAGATCAGAGGATCGTAGGTTCCGGGATGGAGTATGCTGGTGGAGGAGATCAGACAGGTATTGGGGGGCGAGGGCATGGAGGGACTTGTATGTGAGGAGCAGGAGTTTGAAAGTGATGCGGAACTTGACTGGGAGCCAGTGGAGGTGGATGAGGGTGGGGGTGATGTGCTGCCAGGGCTTGGTGTGAGTGAGAACCCTGGCAGCTGAGTTCTGAACATACTGGAGCCTGTCCAGGGCTTTGCTGGGTACCCCGAACAGGACTCCGTTGCAGTAGTCCAACCGGGAGGTGATAAATGAGTGGATCAGGGTCTCAGCCACAGAATCTGAGAGTGAGGGTCGGAGACAGGAGATGTTTTTGAGGTGCTAGAAGGCAGACTTGGTGACAGATTTGATGTGGGAGTGAAATTAAATCATTAATCATTGCAGTTTAGTCACACAATGCCACATTTTCAGAATAGATATTAGGGGTGGGAATCACCAGAGGCCTCACGATACGATATTATCACAATACTTAAGTCACGATACGATAGTATTGCGATAAAAAATATATTGCGATATGCTGACTATTGCGATATTAATATTGCAATTTATTACCTTTTTTCAACTGCAAAGTAAAACTTTGTCAACATGTTTTATGTAATAAAATAAAGTTCAGTCTGTTCATCTCACTTCAATCATTTTTATTGCAGCAAATGGGATTTTCTCAAGCAGACAGATGTCAACAGAGACAGAGACACCTGCTGGTCTCTGACAAGAACAAGTTACAGGTTGAAAAAACCCTCAGCTCGGAACTAGGCTAAATCTGCATATGGCTCGCCGATAACAAACTATCATTACACATGGGCAAAACAGAGTCCATTATCCTTCGGTTCAAATAACTAACTCAGCAAGACCGACAGCTTCTCAGTTACAGTGGGTGACAATATTTTCACAAGGAAAGATGAAATTACCTACCTGGGTTCCATCCTAGAGGCTAATATTTCCTGTGACAAAATGGCATCCAATGTAATAAAAAAAGTCAACCAACGAACTCGATTCTTGTACCGGATCTCCTCTCTGGTAAACAAGAATACCCTGAAGACTCTGGCAGGAGCACTCATTCAAGGGTACTATGACTATGCATGCACCTCACGGTACCAAAGCACCTCAAAGGCACTAAAAACAAAATTACAAACATCTCAAAACAAACTGGTCAGACTACTGCTTAACCTGACTCCTAGAACCCACCTCACCCCTGCCCACTTTGACAACCTAGGATGGCTTAGAGTAGACGACAGAGTACAGCAACTTGCAATGGGCCTTCTCTACAAGATACACTACACGACCAAGGTACCCATGTACATGTCAAAATACTTCCCAAAGGTCAGTGAATACCACCATCACAACACCAGAGGGAGCTCCACAAATTATGTTAAACCCAGATTCGGCTCAAACAAGGGACTAAACACGTTTAGCAATTATGCCACATCAATGTGGAACACCCTACCCAAAGCTGTAAAGGAATGTGAATCACTACCCACTTTCAAAAACACTCTCAAATAACACCTACGGGAGACTGCAATTCGAAACTGGCCCCTGCAAATGTCCTAACCCAACACCCTCCAATGTACAGTAAATTACCAAGTATGGCTTTGTCAATATTCCAATGTACAGTGTACAGTGTACTGTACTGTACCCATTCTGCAATCTGGTAACCTGGTAATCTGTAGACCGTTTTCGCCTGAAGGTACATGCCTAAGTAAATGGAAGATTGCTCCACTTCTGCAAGGTCAATTTGCATGTTCTTGGTATCTAGAAACATCTAGGGACCTGGGGGTATGTATTTCCAGTGTCAGAAATATTGTGTCTGTTACTAGGCTGAGTAAATTGTAATGAAGAAAAGGGGAATATAAATTATGATTTATGATTTTTGCATCTTTGATAAAAAATGTATACGGGTAGGAGAAAATGCTCACTGAGCTCATTCACCACCTTATTGAGATCATGTGTACAAAAAATCTAAGCAAATTAATAAAGGGAAGATGATTAAACAGAAGGATTTGTAGATACAGTAATTAATGATAATCGATTTTAAATGCTCCTCTTTCCAATGGCAGGGTTGAATCTGGATTTAGTAATTTCCTTGTGGTTTTTATGATAATTAGCATTTTCTGATAAATTCGTATAAAACATCGGTAAAATTAAAATAAAATATACACGTTGACTACTGTTTTTGATAGGGTTATGGTCTTTACTCTTTGCTACAAAAATATTTAAAAACATTAACCTCTTAACATCCAAGGGCCCACATGTGGACGATTCTTTGCCGACCTCTAGTGGCTCGGGTGTGCATTTCTTTTAATACAATATATAGATAGAATTAAAGCCCTATTTGTTGCCTGTCGATTTCCTTTTCAGGTGACAAAATCCGTTCAGCGGTTCTCGAGTTACATGCCGATATGTGAGGCGTGACCCAAAGTACGCAAAAGTACACATTACCACCCCCGACTCCCGGGGCTCTAGTTCCGTCAATCATTTGCCGATCTCGAAAATCCTTGCAGAGGTTTGTAGCCAATGAGTGTGGCTTTCCAATGATACCCCATGATATGATAATTGGGGATCTAATACGGTCTCTATTGACTGATTTATGATAATGAAAAGCAGGGGGTCCTATAGGGGGACCTTAAGGCTTAACAAAAGTTTTCAATCAATCAAACACTGTAATCTGTGTTGCATGTACCTGACAAACTGAACTGTTTGTATTACAGTCATATTCCAATTTAACTGAATGCACACATGTGCATGTGTGGACTCCTGTACTATTACAGGTATTGAAATGAACAATGCAACTTCCTTATACAAATACATTGAAAATGCCTGTTAATGATGTAAATGGACTGAGTTCAAAAACATTTGATATCAATCCAACACCAGAGTCATCACACAGACACCTTTAACACGACATCCACCTGTTTCCAATCAACTAATTAGACAAAGAGAAAGATGATTGGCTGTCAAACCTGCAGAGCACCTGAACCTAAGAGGCCTGTGAGATAAGACAGCTCAGTGTGGGTTTGCTGGAAGTGGACAAAGGGGCCAGGATCTCTGTAGCGTTTGGAATAGATGCAAACTATGGCTAAAGCTGTAGCACTTGTTCTAAGGTAAAGTTTTGATCCATTGTGTTGGAATGTTGTGATTCTGATATAAGTAATGTTTAATCTAAATAAACTTGTTTTTGTTTAGAGTGGTGCTGTTATCTTCGCTGACTGGAAGACATCATGCAAGCGGTGAGTTAACCCTTTTCAAGAACAACCTGATTACATTTACATTTAGTAATTTAGCTGACTCTTTTATCCAAAGCGACTTACAAGTCATCAGGAAGGGCACAACTCTTATCAGCTGAGTAACAATGTTCAAGTGTTGAGTGCTACAGTGTAGGTTAGTTTATTAGGACAAGTGCATGACAATAAGGTTAGTTGGGGGTTAGATTTTGTTTTTATTTTTATTTGCATCCCTCAGTCAGAAGGACAAACATTTAAACGTTCTTTCCTCAAGTTTCTTTCACAACTGTTTCACTTGTTTCTCCAGTAGGAGTAAGTCCAAGTGTTTTCTCAACAATTACATAGCATTGAAGGATTAAAAGATGAATGTTTTAATAAAACACAGGCATTTAATATATCTTCAGGGAGAGTTCTGGAAATGATTACCCCATTCAAGAACAACCTGATTGTCAGGCTTGTGAATTAACTTGGATGTGATTTGTTTCTCAACAGCTTACAGGTCTGTGACCAAGGCTAAACGTCTTGGAGATGCTACAGGGCCAGAATTGAGCTACCAGCCTTCCTACAGTAGCTCTAATGTTCATGATGAATCACTTGTTGGTAGTTATGGTCCAAGCTCAGGTTCCCTCAACAGATCCCAGTAAATCGCTTAGTAGTTCTGGTCTTGGCTCACATGACCACACTGACACTCTAACAAGCACTGGGTATTCTTCCCAGTCGGGTTCATTTGCTGGTCAAGAAAGTAGCAACAGTCCTAGCAGTTACCAGTGGCCTCGACATGAATACCAGCAGCAGCCTAGCTCCTAACAGCAGCAACCTGCACAGCAGCTTAGCTCCCACCAGCAGCCTAGCTACCAACACCAACAACCTGCACTGCCTAGCTACAACAAGCAGCATAGTTCCCACCAGCAGCAACCTGCACAGCAGCCTAGCTCCCACAAGCAGCATAGCTACAAAAAGCAGCATAGCTACGAACAGCAGCTACCTGCACAGCCTAGCTCCCAACAGCAGTTACCTGCACAGCCTAGCTACAACAAGCAGCCTAGCGACCAACAGCAGCTACCTGCACAGCCTAGCTACAACAAGCAGCAACCTGCACTGCATCTAAGCTCTCTCAAGCAGTCTAGCTCCCAACAGCAGCTTAGCTACAACAAGCAGCCTAGCTCCCAACAGCAGCAACCTGCACAGCCTAGCTACAACAAGCAGCATAGCTACCAAACGCAGCTTAGCTACAACAAGCAGCCTAGCTCCCAACAGCAGGAACCTGCACAGCCTAGCTACAACAAGCAGCATAGCTCCCAACAGCAGCAACCTGCACAGCAGCCTAGCTCCCACAAGCAGCCTAGCTCCCACAAGCAGCCTAGCTACAACAAGCAGCCTAGCTCCCAACAGCAGCTACCTGCAAAACAGCTAAGCTCCCACCAGCAGCCTAGCTCCCACCAGCAACTTAGCTCCCAACAGCAGCCTAGCGACCAACAGCAACCTGCACAGCCTAGCTACAACAAGCAACCTAGCTCCCAAACACAGCGACCTGCACAGCAGCTTAGCTACAACAAGCAGCCAAGTTAAAACAAGCAACCAAGCTCCCAAACGCAGCAACCTGCACAGCAGCTTAGCTACAACAAGCAGCCAAGTTACCAACAGCAGCCTGCACAACGTCTAAGCTCCCACCAGCAGCCTAGCTCCCACCAGCAGCTACCTGCACAGCAGCCTAGCTACAACAAGCAGCCTAGTTCCCAACAGCAGGAACCTGCACAGCAGCCTAGCTCCCACAAGCAGCCTAGTTCCCACAAGCAGCCTAGCTACAACAAGCAGCCTAGCTCCCAACAGCAGCAACCTGCACAGCAGCCTAGCTCCCACCAGCAGCCAAGTTACCACCAACGGCAGCAACCTGCACAACTGCTAAGCTACAACAAGCAGCCTAGCTCCCAACAGCAGCTACCTGCACAAGAGCTAAGCTACCACAAGCGGCCTACTGTAGCTATCAACAGCAACCACCTGCACAGCAGCCTAGCTACAACAAGCAGCCTAGCTCCCACCAGCAGATACCTGCACAACAGCTAAGCTACCACCAGCCAAGCTACAAGCAGCCTAGCTTCCAACAGCAGATGCCTGCACAACAGCTAAGCTACCACAAGCAACTTAGCTCCCACCAGCAACTTAGCTCCCAACAGCAGCCTAGTGACCAACAGCCTAGCTACAACAAGCAACCTAGCTCCCAAAAGCAGCAACCTGCACAGCAGCCTAGCTACAACAAGCAGCCTAGCTCCCAACAGCAGCCTAGCTCCCACCAGCAGCTTAGCTACAACAAGCATCCTAGCTCCCACCAGCAACTTAGCTCCCAACAGCAGCCTAGCGACCAACAGCCTAGCTACAACAAGCAACCTAGCTCAAACGCAGCAACCTGCACAGCAGCTTAGCTACAACAAGCAGCCTAGCTCCCAAACGCAGCAACCTGCACAGCAGCAAAGTTACCACCAGCAGCAGCCTGCACAACGGCTAAGCTACAACAAGCAGCCTAGCTACAACAAGCAGCCTAGCTCCCAACAGCAGCAACCTGCACAAGAGCTAAGCTACCACAAGCAGCCTAGTTACCAGAAGCAGCCAAGCTACAAGCAGCCTGCAGCACTGCTACCAGACCAACCAGCAGCTCCAGGTGACTAGTTACAGCAGCAACCCTAGGAAACATGGTTGGCTGTTCCTGTAATGTTTGAATATTGGCTCTAATGTGTAGTTTGTCAAAATGTTCTGCAATGTGGGGCAGACGGGATTCCTGTCAAACACGGAATCTAAGTAAGTCCTTATGACTTACTGTCTTTATAAAAAAGAAACTGTCTGACTATTCATTCTGACTCCACAGGTCTGAATGAGGAGCATTGAAACCAGGCTGACTATTAATCCAGGAGGGAGGAAAGACTATTGAATGTAAATGTTTGTTTTCCCTTAAACATCACTTCTGGGCGGTCGGGTAGCGGAGATTGCGCTCGTCACCAATGCAAGAGGCTGCGGTCTCGACTCCCGGAGTCGGCATTGCCCTGCAGCTTAGGCCGGTCGTCATACTAACTCGTTTGGCTGAGTTAGGGGGAGGGAAGTCGTGGGTGGTAATCTGGCGTTGTGGACAGCAAGGCCTACAGGTCGGGTCTGGGCGCCTGCTCAGCAAAAGGCAGGAAATGGTGAAGGCAGCGTGACCTCCCAAGCGTTACGCTTCACCAATGAGAGTCCTGGCTGCCAGGTGAGAAGAGAGCCACTGGCTGTCTCCGCATGTGTCGGAGGAAGCGTGTGGTGGACTTCAGCGTTCCCTTGTACCGACCAGTAGGAGGAACATGCGCACAACAACCAGGGAGGGGGGGGGGGGGGGAGAATTGGCATAACAACTAAATTGGGATGGGGAGAAAAATAGAAAAAAATAAGGCGGAGAAAAAGAGGATACAAAATAAAATACTTTTAATCTGTCTGTAGTTTTACCTGCATCAGTTCTAATTAGTCTGGGTTAGAATTACTGCTATTTTAGAGCCAGTTTTACTCTTTTTCAGAAACTTCAACGTTGAAGACTTCTCCACTTTACAATATTGTATGGACTTTATTTGAAAATAAAATATTTTTGTAAATTGTACTTGTCATTGGTGTGGTACCTCATTTATGTGTCTGGATCATTTAGTAGAATTTATGCTGACCATCTAGATTTGTTCTTGGGCTCTGGTGCAGCACTTTAGGCAGGACACTGAGCCTCATAAAGCAGGACTAGTGGGGTCCTTGAGGGGCATGTGTCCAGAAATATACTAATGTTTCTTTTTAATTAATTCACTAGAACTTGGCACAATGAGTGTCATTGGCGCAACATCCAGTGTTCTTCGCCATTAAACCAGAATCAACTACAAACGCTCTACCCTGGTAGCAACAAACAACATGCTTTAGAGGGGAGGTTTACCCCAAATGTTTCCTCTTACCAGAGTATCTTATGCACCCAGATCATTTGTGATTTGCTTAGTTTTGAAGATGTCTGTAGCGCTCGATACAAGGGAGCTGAAGGGCACTTGGTTTGTGGCATCAAACGGTTTAGGAAAACTCGAATGTCTCATTCTGGAAATCATGACTCAGTTACTCAGGATAAACCAGACCTTGTGAGCAGTTTCATGTAGGAACTATTTTCTACTGATCTACATCCCAATAATGAGTGGGGGCTATGCTATTTACAATAAACAGAATCTCTTACTGATTTTTACAGTTTATGATTAAATTATTAGAAACTTTGGTATTTTCTGACTGGTTTATTCACAAAGTCAATCCATATTAAACTACATGCTGTTGACCAAGCGATGACATGTCAATGGACCTCATGATCGAAAGTCTACGTAAATATCTTTGTACATTCATGAAAATCCTCCTCCGGATGCGTGAAACTACACTTGTTTTAGATGATCAGTTTTGACTACCGCCTTGCCAAGCACGTTGCATGGCGGTTAGAATGTCGTCCGACTTGCTCTGATAATCTGACTGCGCGAGTCATGGAAATCTCACGAGAGCAAGGCACTTGCAGTCTTCAGGGCTAGGCGATGCAGTACCCCTCAGCAGACTGCTCGACGCCTGATGGGAAAACGACTTCCTCTGGTCTGCGCAAAGCGGCCATTGGCTCAGAAAAAAATAAATGAGTTGGCTGGATTCAGTAGTGATTTAGTTTGATCCAACTGCCGACTTAAAGGACCATACCAGTCTTTGACATGTGGGTCATTTGCCTTCATACAACAATTATTTTGTCATCTTTAACCATTACTGAAGGATTTTGTGGTAATGGGCTTCCAGTGTATTTGAAAATGTGTCTTAACCTCTTTTAACGGTTACTGTGGGCTAATATCCATTTATTCATGTCCCTAGATACATTTATCCATGTCTTTCATTATCATGTTTTCATGTAAATCTCAGCCTGTGTACATCTCAGCCTGTCTGTAGCTACTGAAGTGGTCAAGATCTATTTGTGACCAGAAGGCCAGTGCATCTGTTGCTAAAAGTCACAGCCCCACAGACCAAGGACTGATGAGACGACGATTCTGGCTGACCAGAGGAACTAATGTCAGGATCTGCAATATGTATAATATCTATGAATCAATCCATTTATCCATGTATCTATTCTAAGAATGTATAGACAAATATGTGTGTACCATTAAAATATGTTATAGGAGACAGACTGTAATTCTAGATCCTTGCTATTTCAACTGTTACCTTATTAAGTCGTTTGTCAAGCCCTGAACCCACCCCGGGCTGCTACCTTGACGTGGTGGGGTGGCTTGCGTGCCTCAAGGACCATGTGAGCTATATCGGCGGGGGCTCAACGTTTAAAGCCCCTGGCAGGTTCAACCAAGCCGGGCAGGTCACGGGGGAGGGGCCAGACAAAAAGCATCACTGGTCCTCCAGGTTGCGGGTTGGGCGTGGGGCTAACAACCCTACCGCGGAAAAAAACAACTGTTACAGAAACTGCAAAACCCAAACCACAAAACCTGGGGTCCAAAAGAAGCTCTAGCCAAAACACTGGCACTATGACGGCAGCAGATGAAAGCCCAACTCGGGAAATCGGTTGCTCGAAGGTGAGTCTTCTAAGACCCCGAACCATGATCCGTCTTGGAGCATGGAATGTCCGTACTATGTTTAAGACGTCAAAGACGGCACAAGTCATCAGAGAAATGTAGAACTATAAGTTGGACATCCTTGGTGTGAGCGAGTGTAGATGGACTGGTTCAGGCCGGAAAAGATGATGCACACTCCAGCGGTGTAGCACTTATCACAAGTAAGGAGACATCCAAATCTCTCACGGAGTGGGAACCCATCCGTGATAGACTGCTCAGAGCAAGATTTGACTCCCGATACTGTAAAATGACCATCTTACAGTGTTACACCCCTACAAACGAGGCAGAGGAGGAGACTAAGAACAACTGGTACGAGCAACTGCAATGTGCAGTCTCCAAGGTCCCACAACATGACATGCTACTGATTATGGGAGATTTGAATGCCAAAGTTGGAAATGACAACATCGGGAGAGAAGATGCAATGGCACGGAACTATCAATGACAATGGAGAGAGGCTTGTTGACTTCTGCATTAACAACAGATGCACAATAGGTGGAACCATCTTCCCCCACAGAGACATCCACAAACTAAGCTGGAGATCCCCAGATGGGCATACAGTCAACCAGATTGACCATGTCATTGTCAGCAAGAAATGGCAACAATCTCTTCTGGATGTCAAAGTCCACCGGGGGGGATGTTGGCAGTGACCACCACCTGGTGATAGCCAAGATCAGGCTAAAACTCAGAGCAACACCTAACACCAAACAGCGACGCAAAGTGTTTGACATCAACAAGCTTCTTGCACCAAAAGTGGAAGTGGGGCAGACATCTAGCCTAGTTCACATCAGTCAACACATCAATACAGTCAAAATACAACTCCCAAACGTTCCTGTAAACATGTTGTGACCTGTGTATTTACCACGTCTCCCAGTCACACAAGTCACCCGAGTCTCCCAGTCACACAAGTCACACGAGTCTCCCAGTCACACAAGTCTCCCAGTCACATAAGTCACACGAGTCTCCCAGTCACACAAGTCACACAAGTCTCCCAGTCACACAAGTCACATGAGTCTCCCAGTCACACAAGTCTCCCAGTCACACAAGTCTCCCAGTCACACAAGTCTCCCAGTCACACAAGTCTCCCAGTCACACAAGTCTCCCAGACACACAAGTCTCCCAGTCACACAAGTCTCCAAGTCACACAAGTCTCCAAGTCACTTGTGTGACTGGGAGACTCGTGTGACTTGTGTGACTAGGAGACTCGTGTGACTGGGAGACTCGTGTGACTTGTGTGACTTGGAGACTTGTGTGACTGGGAGACTTGTGTGACTTGGAGACTTGTGTGACTGGGAGACTTGTGTGACTTGGAGACTTGTGTGACTACTGTGACTGGGAGACTCGTGTGACTTGTGTGACTGGGAGACTTGTGTGTCTAGGAGAATTGTGTGACTGGGAGACTCGTGTGACTTGTGCGACTGGGAGACTTGTGTGACTGGGAGACTCGTGTGACTTGTGTGACTGGGAGACTCGTGTGACTTGTGTGACTGGAAGACGTGGTAAATACACAGGTCACAACATGTTTACAGGACCGTTTGGGAGTTGTATTTTGACTGTATTTGGAGTATATTTCCTGACTGTAGTGAACTAGGCTAGATATCTGCCCCACTTCCAGTGATGAAGCTAAGCTAGGCTAACGGTCCAGGCGTTCCCTAAGCCCAATGCATGCAGAGAGACAAAAAAGGTATGTATCTTCTTGTCTAACTCCAGGGAAGATGTTAAAGGGGAACTCCAACATTTTGGGAAATTAGCTTATTTAACATCTTCCCTGGAGTTAGACAAGAAGATACATACCTTTTTTGTCTCTGTGTGTGCATTTTAGCTTTGGGAATAGACGCTCCGTTAGCATAGCTTAGCTTCATCACTGGAAGTGAGGCAGGACAGTAGCCTTACAGTGCCTTACAGTGTATTGCAAGGTCTGACATTGACCAAATTTGATATGCATGACCTTGGTGGGCTCTAGGTCAACTCCTGAAAAGGGGGTCAATGTCAGACCTTGCAATCAAAAGTTAGGGGGCGCACTGAAATTATGGCAAGGGTTATTAGCCCCCTAACTTTTGATTGCAAAGTCTGACATTGACCCCCTTTTCAGGAGTTGACCTAGAGCCCACCAAGGTCATGCATATCAAGTTTGGTCATTATTATTATTATTATTATTATTACCACAGCGTGCAGCATTCACTGCAAAACAAGCACACTGCATCTATCTATCTATCTATCTATCTATCTATCTATCTATCTATCTATCTATCTATCTATCTATCTATCTATCTATCTATCTATCTATCTATCTATCTATCTATCTATCTATCTATCTATCTATCTATCTATCTATCTATCTATCTATCTATCTATCTATCTACTGTGCATCTTGGGTAGAAGGAAGAAAAAACGCGGCTTATTATTATTATTATTACCGAGGCGCGCAGCATTCACTGCAAAACAAGCACACTGTACACATATGGGCAGAAGACCAAATAAAACAGCTACTTGTGGGCATTCATAAAAACAACGAGGTGTACAAGTTGTTTAGCGAGAGGATGGTGGTAATGGGCTTCAATAGAACAATGGATCAATGCCACGTCAAAATAAAAACTCCGCCTCCGCTGATATGGAGTCAGCCAGGGCTCGCAGTCCACACACACAGACACGCGCGCGCGCGCACACACAGGCTCGCAGCCACACACACACATTTCTACTCTCTATTGTCCAATAGACGAGCGCCATTTTCGACCGCGTGACATTGTTCAGAAACTTTTGGTGCGCCTGACAAATTGCTGTGTGAATGCAGACGAACCAAATGATGAATGCAACAATGTTGCAACTTCACCACCAGAACCGCACAGAGTCCACCAAAACTATATGTGAAAGCACCCTTAGAATTGACTTTAAGGTCCTTCTCCTTACATACAAAGCTCTAAATGGACAGGGACCTAGCTGCGTCTATACTTCCCACAAGCCAGTTGTCCTTCCGCGTTCGCCTTTTGCGCTCTGATTGGCCACTGACCTACGCTAGTTTTGCCCCCACGCCGGTATGAGCGTAGAAAAATAATGCGTGGAGAGCGGAGAGCACACACGCACTTTGAAATGGGTATCACAGTAGTACGCCCTACTGTAGAACATGACATAGCATGACATCTGATTTATTAATGCCAATACTAAAGATTCGGGACAAATGCAATTTATTAATGCCAATACTAAAGATTCGGGACAAAAGCAATTGGCACAAGTGTAAATCATGGATTAGTCACTCAGTTTTAACATCTGCTGACTTAGCTCAACTCGTTCGTCAGCTTGCTGTTGAGCCTATGGTCACAAGTTCAATGCACTCTTAGTTAATTTTTGTTTGTTTGTTTACGTTTAATTAATTTATCCACTCTGGTTGGATGGTGTGTATGTATATGTATGTATTGTGCTGTATAATGACAATACATTTGAATCGAATCTCATTTTGAAATCGCTACGCTGCCTATGGACACGACAGTGGCAGCCAGCTTCAGAGGTGCATTGCACCATGGTGATCCACTCAACAGGTAGCGATTTCAAAATGAGATTCGATTCGAATGTATTGTCATTATACAGCACAATACATACATATACATACACACCATCCAACCAGAGTGGATAAATTAATTAAACGTAAAAAAAAAAAGAAAAAAAAATTAACTAAGAGTGATTTGAACTTGTGACCATAGACTACACAGGCAGCTGACAAACAAGTTGAGCTAAGTCAGCAGATGTTAAAACTGAGTGACTAATCCATGATTTACACTTGTGCCAATTGCGTTTGTCCCGAATCTTTAGTATTGGCATTAATAAATCAGATGTAATGTTCTACAGTTGGGCGTAGTACTGTGATACCCATTTCAAAGTGTGTGTGTGCTCTCCGCTCTCCACGCATTATTTCTACGCTCATACCAGCATGGGGCAAAACTAGCGTAGGTCAGTGGCCAATCAGAGCGCAAAAGGCGAACGCGGAAGGACAACTGGCTTGTGGGAAGTATAGACGCGACCTAGCTACATCGCCAACACTCTAATAAATTACAGGCCAGCAAGAACACTGCGTCATCAGCTGCTGGACTACTAGAGGCTCCCAGAAACAGTCAAAAGAGCATCGGTAATGCAGCCTTTATCAACTATGCCCCAAAACTATGGAACAAACTACCCCAAAACATCAGGGAAGCCAACTCACTAGACATCTTCAAAAGACAGCTTAAAACCTATTTCTTTGCTCAGGCATTTAAATGACTATTCCTATCAAATTCATGTGTCGGTTCTATGCAGTGGTAATACGCATACGTCTGTCTCAAAGTCCTGCATGTATCAACAAATGCGCATGTTGGTGAATTTATGATTGTGTGCCATTATTACTATCAAATGTAATAATTGTGGAATATTACTATAATGATGCACTGTAATTTTAAGAGCACTGCTCTGTTGTAATTCAAAATTGAACTATTTTATCACACGTTTTACTTCTTACTGATGCACTGCTCTGTTGTATGTTAAATACCCTGTTGTATGTCCGTTCTATTTGATCATTTTTAGACTATTTTTAAACTGAATAATTTTAAACTATTTTTATTATTTGTATTACTGAATGAAACTGTAAACAGAGAACCTATTGGGATGCTAGATCCTAATGTAAAACACTGTGATTTACCTTACCTTGCTATCTCTCTATCTTTTTTATGCTCGCTTATGTCTGTATTTTTTACTGTTGTGAAGCACTTTGAACTGCAACTTCTGTATGAAAAGTGCTATACAAATAAAGTTATTATTAAGTTATAAAGTGCTTCGGATAAAAGCGCTATATAAATGCAGTCCATTCATAACTACTGCTGGTGACACACACTTAACATTCCCTTCACATGTTACTGTACATGTTCTTACTGCTGCCTGGTGACACACACTAAACATTCCCTTCACATGTTACTGTACATGTTCTTACTGCTGCCTGGTGACACACACTAAACATTCCCTTCACATGTTACTGTACATGTTCTAACTGCTGCCTGGTGACACACACTTAACATTCCCTTCACATGTTACTGTACATGTTCTAACTGCTGCCTGGTGACACACACTAAACATTCCCTTCACATGTTACTGTACATGTTCTAACTGCTGCCTGGTGACACACACTTAACATTCCCTTCACATGTTACTGTACATGTTATAACTGCTGCCTGGTGACACACACTTAACATTACCTTCACATGTTACTGTACATGTTCTCATGTTTTCATGTTAAGGACCCCACATTGAGAGTTAATAGAGCACCCCTGGAGGTCCCCAGACCACAATTTGAGAACCACTGTCCTAGAAACCTTGATTTGATCAAACCATTCTGTGATTTATTCAAAGAAATGAATACGGAAGTGAGGTTTTATACTGTGTACTGTACATATTATTCACACAAATGATGTTTATATGTGTATGCATTGGTATGTGTGTGTGTGTATGTGCATGCGTGTTTGCATGTGTGTGTGTGTATGCTTGCCGTCCTGTGTATATTTGCCTATGTGTGTATATTGTTGTTTACTATGTAATCATTGTCTTACTGTACCATGTGCTTGCATGTATGTGTGTGTGTGTGAGTGTGTGTGTGTGTGTGTGTGTGTGTGTGTGTGTGTGTGTGTGTGTGTGTGTGTGTTTGTCACGTGTCCAGTATCTCTCAGTGAGGAGAGATGGTAGCCTCCATATAGAGAGAGTGATCTGCAATCTGCTTGGGTTGGGGGTGTAAGTACTCATATTATGTGCATTACACAAACTAAAAACAGATATTGTCGGAATTACACCTTTGGCTGATAGTCATTTATTAATTTCTTAGGATTTCTTTTGGACTGGTCTAATAAATGTTTAAGGTTCTTAGATGGATCCCCCCGCTGCCTCCTCCTCCTCCTCCTCCTCCAGGGGTCACTGCAGGGCACCACGGGGAGCGGCGTACTGACTCATGTTAGGCAGGCCATGCATTATGCAGCAGCTTAGGGCACCGCGCTGGATCTCCATGTCCTCGGCTACAGTCCACCTGTCGCTGCTCTGGTCATAGTGCTCCACGTTGGAGATGGAGGTGAAGCCATTTAAGCCTCCGACCACAAAGAGCAGGCAGTCCAGCACCGCGATGCCAAAGTTGCTGCGGGGGGAGAACATGGCAGGCCGGGCGCGCCAGGAGTCAGTCAAGGGGCTGTAGGCCTCCGCGCTATGCAGGTCGTTTTCATCGTCAAACCCTCCAACCTGAGGACAGGACACATGAGAGGAATGTTTTAGTATGTGGTTAAGGCAGGCAGGCAGACACTGTATTAATCCACTTAGGGAAATGAGGGCATCACAGCAGCATTGAAAGTCAAATGATACATATCTATAAAAATATCTAGTATAAAGCATTTGTCTCCGTGTGCACCTACCACATAGACTTGTCCTCCGTACGCAGCGGCTCCCACTCCGCCACGCCTGCTGCTCATGGGGGCAATCAGAGTCCACTGGTCGGTGTCTGGGCTATAGCACTCAGCTGTGCACAGACACTCCACCCCGTTGTAGCCACCACAGATGTAAACCTGTAATAAGAAATAATATTCTAATTTAGTTTATATATTCCATTTAATTTCATTCTACTTTAATTGTCTGTTAATGTTGATGCACCAAAGGACCCAGACACATCTTTTGTACGTGCAAGCTTACTTGGCAATAAAGACATTTATGATTTCTGATCTAACGTTCCTTGTGTTCATCTACCACCCTGTGTCCCTCAGTTCCACCCACCCTGTGTCCCTCAGTTCCACCCACCTTGCCATGGAGGGCTGCTGCCCCTGTGTCGCTCCTGTGCTCCAGCATGGGTGAGATCACTGTCCACTGGTTGGTTTCAGGCTCATAGCGCTCGGCGGTGTTCAGATCCACGTCTCCGTCGAACCCTCCCATGGCATAGATACAGCCGCCCAACGCGACCACGCTGACGTCACAGCGGCGTGAGTGCATGGGAGCCGCCTCCAGCCAGCTGCGAGTGACAGGGTTGAACCTGCGCACACTGCTGAAATACTCTACGCCGTCGGAGCCGCCGACGCAGTAGACCAGACCGCGGAGATAAGCGGTGCCGTGGCCGGCCCGGGGACTCTCCGCCTCAGCACTCATGTCCATCCATCCACCGGCTCGGATATCGTAAGCCTCCATGGCATTGGTCGTGCTGTTGCCACTCCTGCCTCCGAAGGCCAATAGGACCTCCTGGGGCAGGCGTGGGCGGGTCAGGGGGTTTGGGAGCCTGTCGGAGCCAGGGGGTTTCAGGACGCTGAGGATAAGGGCCCTGCAGTCGTGGCTGTCCCTCACCATAGGGTTGTTCTGGACATTGTTCAGGAAGTAGTCAGGCCTCATCAAGCCCATGCGAACCTGGCAAGAGACAAGCAAGTACAACTTAGACAGCGGTTCTAGACGGTTTCACTGGAATTCTGTTGCTAGGGAACTGTTTGAACCCAAATGTTTGAGAACCACTGTACTAGGGAACCTAGTGTTGTTTTAATGTAATGCACAGTAATACAATTAGTTACCTTTGGCAGAAGCGAAGGGACGTGTGTTTTACGCTCCTCACGGGAGTGGTCGATCCAACGGAGGACGGCCTCGAACACCGTCTCCTCGTTCTTCACGTTCAGATCATCCCTCTCAATGATGTCCACCAGTTGCTGCAGGGACAGCTCCACAAACTCCTGTGAGATGTGCAGCATCTCCTCAAAGTGACACACGATGAAGATATAGGCCTTGCGCCTCAGGTCAGGACAGTAGTAGATGTCCGCAAACCTCCAGATGCCAACACAGTTTTCCAGAGACAGCTGGCCTTCTAGGAAGTCAGAGCACGCTCCTACTATGCCAGTGACAAGAAGCTGGTTTGCAGCCACCAGAAGCTCTTTCACGTTCTCTGCTGTCACCGGCACAAAGCGCGTGTAGGCGTACTCTATGATGAGCTGCATCATACCCGGGGACACCCCAGGGATACTGTAGACTGGTTTCTCTGAGTCACTCCACACCATTAGATTGAAGAGGTTTCTGTGGGATGCAGAATATAGAGATATCTGATGAGTAAACAGTAAGCAACATTCTGGTCTGTGTACTAATATATTTTCACTGTAGAAGTATAGTATATTTTCATAGTAGAAGTACAGTATAATATTTTTTCACAGTAGAAGTATAGTATATTTTCATAGTAGAAGTACAGTATAATATCTTTTCACAGTAGAAGTATAGTATATTTTCATAGTAGAAGTACAGTATACTATCTGTTTACAGTAGAAGTACAGTATAGTATCTGTTTACAGTAGAAGTACAGTGTAGTATCTTTCTACAGGAGAAGTACAGTATAGGGTATTAGCACAGTCAAAGTACATTATTCAAATCAAATTAATTCATTGAAGCGTCTAGATGACGGACACATCCATCCCTACCAAGCGAACCTGAACCAAGCTAACGTGAACCAAGATAAACGTACATGAAATAGGTTCTGCAGCAACACAGGATGGCCTTGTGGGCGTTAAACTCAGTGCTGTTGACTTTAATAACCACATCACAGAACCTTCCCTCCAGACGTAGGTCATTAACACTTTAATCGCCGAAGACGCTGTTCAGCGTCTTTCCCCGCCATGCTTATTCTGCCGAAGACGCTGGACAGCGTCTTTGATATCAATATTTCAAAAATCTGTGATCGAAATCATATTTCTCCCCCGGAGACATTATATGTACTGGTGAGCCCCTCTCAACTATCCAACGGTTCAAGAGCGCCATCTGGTGGCCGATCGGCGGATCGCCCAGGGCAGAAACAGGAAGTGGAAGCTGGTGCTCATTTCAATTCGGTCCAATCACTCGCTAATAGTCCCAGGACTCGAGCTGATCACAACGGATAGCAATCCGTTACCAATAACTCGATAAACAACATGATTTGGACGTATATACTATTATACAACCTGGAAATGGGTCGGATATTTTGACATCCCATAATAGAAACATTTCTGTTCCACGCTCAACTCCCAACGGCGCGAGGAAGCTACGGTGAGTTTCAGCGTTATTTTTTAATGTCTTCGATACTAACTGCTCTAATGATCATATCACCCACACTAGATTAATGATATAACGTTGCCCACGGAATTATAAACGACCCCCCCCCCCATCCGATCAACATCAGATCATACGTAGTAACTCCTAGAAGCACGTCCAGTTGACATTTTTTATCTCGCACAGATTCCTACCAAACTGTATTTGATCATCAATATAATGCATTTAGGGCTATAAATCGAGTTCTGGAGAAAGCTGCAGAAAACGATAAAAACATACTTGTACTTTAGACCGTATTTTAGTATGAATATGTGAATGAAAAAGTATAACGTTGCTACACCCTGAACAATAGATATAGGACGTTGAATGGGCCATAGTAATGTCAATTTAGCAATACAATTTAAAAAGTTATAGCCCTGCAAAGAAGGGGAACTTCTCCATGTTAAATAGGGCTGGCAAGGGATGGTAAATTATGAATTTAACCCCGGCGATCAAAGTGTTAAGGATTGTACAGGACATGGCGCCTGTTTCCTTTTCCATGTGGTGATTCTTTAATTATCTACACAATGCAGGCTTCAATCTACGTTGTTTAGTCGATCTGTTCAGTCCTGTTCCAAAATGTGCAATGATACTGAGATACTGAGATGAGATTTTATGCTTAAAAACTGAAGATTCCATTCTGACATCATGACATTCTGTTATGACATCATGCCAGTCTGTTAACATCATTAGGGCTGTCTTAAATACTTCAAAGCTTTGAAGCTTCATTCGATGGGCATGGGATTCAAATATGAAAATAAAATTTGAATATATAAAAAAATAAAAATAAACGTATTTTTTTTTCTTTTTGCTAAATCAACTCTGCCTCTTTTATTTTTTTTATTATCAACTTTTTCTCCCATTTCTATTTTTTCTCCCATCCCCAATTTTGTATTGTCCAATTCTACCCTCCCCTGTCTTGAACGTTGTTAGACCATGCCTCCCACAAGCCGGCTGCAATGTGGACGAAGCCTTGCATCACGTGTCCCCTCCGGTACTCGAGGAGGCAGCCGTCGCATCTTTTCACCTGAACAGCGCGATCTCTCAGCGGCGAGGGTCTGCGTGGGAGGGACACGCTGCCCCCGTTGCTTCCTGATTCTGCTGCGCAGGCGCACCAACCGACCTGTAGGAGTCGCTGTCCACAACGTCCGATCCCCACCCACCAGCTTCCCACCCCCTAATACTGCCAATTGTATTAGTATGAACGACCAGCCAAGCTGGTAGCAATGCCGAGAGCTGGGCTCTAACCCAGCATCTCCTGCATTAGTGGCGAGCGCCTTGCCCACTGCACCACTTAGCCGCCCTGCCTCTCTTTGTTAATTACAACAAGCAATGCTGTTTGTTATTTTAAGATGAGGTCGGACTCGGCACTGGCAGATTTGTGTTCATTGTGCTGCTTTTAAGCCTCAAATGACGGCTTACAATATTTCATGAAGGCAAAGTGTTTCGTTTGTCTAAGATTTAAAAAGGTTTAAACTTTACAGCACTGTCAAAGTTGAACAAAGTGCTGTACAAGTCTGTAGAGGTGGATGGCAATGAATAAGACACTGGAGAGAGTGGATCCATTTCAATTGACTATCCTTTACTTAGGTCCTGCATAGCAGTGATTCCCAACCTGGGGTCCGCCAGACCACAGATGATTTGAGGTCCTTTTTTTTCTTTTTATTTTCTTTCTTTTTTTTCTTTTTTTTTCTTTCAGAGAAATATTTAATTAGCATAAAATATATGTAAAAATATATGTAGTCTCTCCACTACAATAAAAAATAAAGATAAATAAATAAACATCTAGACATGATTTTTTAACGTTAACAGTAGGCTACCGGGTAGCCGCTAAAACGCGAATCAGTTGACTGTATCACTTTCCGTAGCTAGCCTAGCACGCAAGTTAACTTTCTCGGCTCGTCTGCAGTCAGCCGCCAGAGGCGAAAATGTGTGACAAACGAAAAGGAGATGACGGCAGCTCATCTGCAAAAAAAGTTAGGACCTACAGCAATCGCGGAAATTACATCACCATGGGTTTCACTGAGGGACCAGACAAACGACCTGCGTGTGTGATTTGTGGAGAAAAGTTGGGCAAACTCGAGCCTGAAGCCCAGCAAGCTGAAGAGACATCAGGCGTCTAAGCACCCAGAAACCGTTGGGAAGGATCCAGACTTTTTTCGGAGGAAAGAACAGTCTCTCAAGGCGAACAAGCCCGTTGATGTTAGAGTAGCGTGGAGCAGGGGTGGCAGTGATTTACAGAAGGCTACCGAAGCCTCCTTTGAGTGTTCGCTTTTAATTGCAAAAGCAAAGAAACCGCACAATATTGGCGAGCAGCTCATCAAACCAGCCTGCATCAAAATGGTTTAGAAACTGTGCGGCCCACAGGTGGCGGATAAACTAAAATCAGTACCACTCTCGAACAATGTAGTGAAAGACCGAATTGATAAGATGTCAAGTGATTGCAAGCAGCAGCTGTCAGAAAAGCTTAGAAAGGGTCCATTTGCCATACAACTTGATGAAACTACAACTGTCGCAGACGAGGCTGTGCTCATCGTTTATGTGCAGTATATCGAAAATGAGGATCTGAAGCAGGACATTCTCATGTCAGTCAACCTTACTACCACACTCGAGGTGAGGATATTTTTACTGCAGTGGATTCTTACTTCATTCAACATAAATGCAAACTGTTCACCATTAGGGCCTGATTTGAGAGGATGAATACAGGATTTGAATATTGGCCAACATTTTGAAATACATATGGTGCAAGATGAGATTTGTTGATTGAAGGCACAAGTCAAAGAAGCATAGTGGGTCTAATTATGATGCATATGCCTGTGTATAAGCAGTTTGTTATTAAAATGACAAAAAAAAGTATTAAAATGACAAAAAAAAAGTATTTTATGGTATTTTATTAGGAGGGGGGTCCAGGAATTTCATCAGAGATGTTTGGGGGTCCCTGGGGGAAAAAAGGTTTGGAACCCCTGCTGCATAGCATCGCACATCCAGGCATGCAAGCCTTGACTTCCTGTATTCACCTTCTTCTACATACCTGTCTAGGCAGGTCACCTCCGGTAACACCAGGTGGTGCAAATAAGTAACTGCATGATGCTTTAAACACTGTAAGAGTAGGACACAACAAAGTCCAACAACATACAAATAATAAAATAAAAATTATAATAATAATATATATATATATATTTTTTTATCTCGAAGCTTTGAATTAAAATCGAATCTCGGCCCCGAAGCTTCGAATTGTACATTATCTAATGTTAACACAAACCTAAACTAATTTTAGGTTAGTTGTAACGTTAGTTTATAGGTTCGAGTTAACGTTAGATAATGTACAAAATAAACGTATTCCGCTGCTATAGACGTCGCTCTTTTATTTTGAAACCCCCCAGAAAGGTCATTATATTAGCTTTAGTGTTAGCTCCGGTTAGCTCCGTTAGCGTGCAGTAGATAGTAGTATATCAATACCAGCCATTGGATTACTGTTTTCTAAATTGGGGAGGCTTTTAATCGTCAAGGTAAGAGGATTTTAAGTCATGGTATCCATAAACTTCAATCGGTTCGGATCCTTTGAATGAATGAGAATGTAAACAAACTGAGAAATCACTGACTGCGCTCAGAGAGGAGTCGTTCGGCAAAAAAAATTCCGAATATATCTGCTTAGAAAACGTAATTGTCGAATTAAATAATTTTTTATTTCTCCACGTGGTAAATACACAGGTCACAACATGTTTACAGTAACGTTTTGGAGTTGTATTTGGAATGTATTTGGTGACTGTAGGGCACTGTAGGGAACGTCAGGCTCTAACCCTCCCCCACTTCCAGTGATGAAGCTAAGCTACGCTAACGGAGCGACTGTTCCCTAAGCTAAATGCACGCACAGAGACAAAAAAGGTATGTATCTTCTTGTCTAACTCCAGGGAAGATGTTAAATAAGCTAATTTCCCAAAATGTTGGAGTTTTCCTTTAAGCCATTTTGAAGGGACGGTTTATGGTCTCAATTGACAATGATAATGGACAGATAGCAATACTATAAAGTATAGATTTAGCTCTACAAACAGCCCCACGTCTGTTTACATTTCCTGGTCCTCTTGAGATTTATTAGACTCATCCCAGTGGCCGCGATTGTGTTAAAGGATAAAAACTAAGGATTTGTATAGTCGACTTTGATTGGCCAAAAAAATAAAAAAGATTTAAAGCATTCCATTTCAAAACAATTACATGCTAAAAAAAACGTTTTTTTATTAAATTCATCTTTTTTTTTATCATTACAGTAGAAGTACAGTATAGTATCTTTTTACTAACCAAGCTAACATGAACCAAGATAAACATACCTGAAATAGGTGCTGCAGCAACACAGGATGACCTTGTGGGCGTTAAACTCAGTGCTGTTGACTTTAATAACCACATCACAGAACCTTCCCTCCAGACGCAGGTCATTAAGGATTGTACAAGACATGGCGCTTGTTTCCTTTTCCATCTGGTGATTTTAAAATGGTATCTACAGAATATATTCACGCTTAAAGACAAATAGCCAGACACAACAAGTGAGATCTTCACTTGTCATCTGAGATCTTCTGAGAGAATTGTTGAATAGATACACACATGTTCTAGAATGTTTGATTATGACATCATACTGTGACATCACAACGGAACATCATTCTGTGACATCATACTGTGACATCACAATGGAACATGTAAAATGATTTAAAAAACTACATAAAATAATGATACAAAGTACAAATAATAGAAATAAAGAAAAATAAGACAATAAAATAAAGATAATAATTAATTTAAAAGCTAGTTTAAAAAGGTAAGTTTTGTCCTGGTTTTAAAAAGTTCCAAACGAGTGTGCTGTCCTAATGACCTGCAGGAGAGTGTTTCACAGTGTGCTGTCCTAATGACCTGCAGGAGAGTGTTTCACAGTGTGCTGTCCTAATGACCTGCAGGAGAGTGTTCCACAGTTTTGGGGCGTAGCAGCTGAAAGCACTGATCACAGCATCATGTCACGGCACCACTTGTAACTCTGCTGTGGACACTGAGCACCCGGCTCTATAGCAGACACAGGGATAAACAGAGGGAGGCTGCTGATGCCAGTAGGTGGTGGTGATGACGAAGAAGAAGAAGAAGAAGAAGAAGAAGAAGAAGAAGAAGAAGAAGAAGAAGAAGAAGAAGAAGAAGAAGAAGAAGAAGAAGAAGAAGAAGAAGAAGAAACTATGAAAATCACTTTCTTATTCTTCGTAGTATTAAATAGTTTAGGGCAAGGAGCTGCCTTCTGTCTCTTCTAACAATACCATACTGGTAATAGTTATTTATTCAATCAGTGCATGAAGCGGTTCCATCTCATCTCATGTCTTTATTTGTAGCACACATTGCTACATTGTCACGCAGCAAACACACACATGTGAGATGGGCGACACACATAGGAACACACACATGCGAGATGGGCGACACACACACACACACATGCATTTTTTTGGGTCGCTGATTAAATGTCCTCTCTGCACTTGACCCATCCTGTGGGCAAGACAATTAACCTACTTGCCTCGTATGAATGTGTATGCATGTGAATGAATGTTGGTGGTGGTCGGAGGGGCCGTAGGCGATGATTATTCGCCAAGCTTCCGTGAGTCTGCCTCAGGGCAGCTCTGGCTGCAATTGTAGCTTACCACCACCGGTATGACTGTGTATGAACGAATAATGGACTCTGTGAAGCGCTCTGGGTGTCATGAAGAGCGCTATATAAATCCAAGCCATCATTATTATTATTATTATTATTGTTGTCCTTCCCCCCCCAAGGGCAGCCAGGAGCAGACCCGGGGACCAATCCAAGTGCTCCTGTCCGTCTTCGCCAGGGACGCGACAGTGTTAGCGATCTGTTCTGCATGTTTTTCCATTGGGTTTATCTCTTTTTCTGGAGGGGAAACCCTTGCAAGCACTGGGGAGAACATGCAAACTCCACACAGAAAGGCCCGGGAGATACCCCACCTGGGTACTTAGCAACCCGGCAACCTGGTCCCCAAGCGGGAATCAAGCACAGGACCTTCATGCTGCGAGGCAACAGTGTTAACCAGATACAAACTATTCACTTCAGACAGATTTCAAGTATCCAAATATTGATGAATACTAAACTTTACACAAACATTACACAAACTAAAAACAGATATTGTCGGAATTACTAGAAGAAAGAAACGTCACCACCTTTGGCTAACGTTTTGTCATTTATTAATTTCTTAGGATTTATTTTGGACTGGTCTAATAAATGGAAAAATTAGCTTATTTAACATCTTCCCTGGAGTTAGACAAGAAGATACATACCTTTTTTGTCTCTCTGCATGCATTGGGCTTAGGGAAACGCCTGGACCGTTAGCCTAGCTTAGCTTCATCACTGGAAGTGGGGCAGACATCAAGCCTAGTTCACTACAGTCAGGAAATATACTCCAAATACAGTCAAAATACAACTCCCAAACTTTCCTGTAAACATGTTGTGACCTGTGTATTTACCACGTCTCCCAGTCACACAAGTCACACGAGTATCCCAGTCACACAAGTCACACGAGTCTCCCAGTCACACAAGTATCCCAGTAACACAAGTCACACTTGTGTTACTGGGAGACTTGTATGACTTGTGTGACTGGGAGACTTGTGTGACTTGGAGACTTGTGTGACTGAGAGACTCCTGTGACTGGGAGACTCATGTGACTTGTGTAACTTGGAGACTTGTGTGACTGGGAGACTTGTGTGACTTGTGTGACTGGGAGACTTGTGTGACTGGGAGACTTGTGTGACTGGGAGACTGATGTGACTTGGAGACTTGTGTGACTGGGAGACTTGTGTGACTGGGAGACTCGTGTGACTTGTGTGACTTGGAGATTTGTGTGACTTGTGTGACTGGGAGACTTGTGTGACTTGGAGACTTGTGGGACTGGGAGACTCGTGTGACTGGGAGACTCATGTGACTTGTGTGACTTGGAGACTTGTGTGACTGGGAGACTTGTGTGACTGGGAGACTCGTGTGACTTGGAGACTTGTGTGACTTGTGTGACTTGGAGACTTGTGTGACTGGGAGACTCGTGAAACTTGTGTGACTTGGAGACTTGTGTGACTGGGAGATGTATGTGACTGGGAGACTTGTGTGACTTGTGTGACTCGGAGACTTGTGTGACTGGGAGACTTGTGTGACTTGTGTGACTGGGAGACTCATGTGACTTGTGTGACTTGGAGACTTGTGTGACTGGGAGACTTGTGTGACTGGGAGACTTGTGTGACTTGTGTGACTTGGAGACTTGTGTGACTGGGAGACTTCTGTGACTTGTGTGACTTGGAGACTTGTGTGACTGGGAGACTTGTGTGACTTGGAGACTCGTGTGACTTGTGTGACGGACTCATGTAACTGGGAGACTCGTGTCACTCGGAGACTCATGTGACTTGGAGACTTGTGTGACTGGGAGACTCATGTGACTTGTGCGACTTGGAGACGTGTGTGACTGGGAGACTTGTGTGACTGGGAGACTTGTGTGACTGGGATACTTGTGTGACTGGAAGACTTGTGTGACTGGGAGACCTGTGTGTCTGGGAGACTTGTGTGACTTGGAGACTTGTGTGACTGGGAGACTCGTGTGACTTGTGCGACTTGGAGACTTGTGTGACTGGGAGACTTGTGTGACTGTGTGACTTGTGTGACTTGGAGACTTGTGTGACTGGGGGACTTGTGTGACTGGGAGACTTCTGTGACTTGTGTGACTTGGAGACTTGTGTGACTGGGAGACTTGTGTGACTTGGAGACTCGTGTGACTTGTGTGACGGACTCATGTAACTGGGAGACTCGTGTGACTCAGAGACTCATGTGACTTGGAGACTTGTGTGACTGGGAGACTCATGTGACTTGTGCGACTTGGAGACGTGTGTGACTGGGAGACTTGTGTGACTGGGAGACTTTGGTGACTTGTGTGACTGGGAGACTCGTGTGACTTGTGTGACTGGGAGAAGTGGTAAATACACAGGTCACAACATGTTTACAAGAACGTTTGGGAGTTGTATTTTGACTGTATTTGGAGTATATTTTCTGACTGTAGTGAACTAGGCTAGGCTAACGGTCCAGGCGTTCCCTAAGCCCAATGCATGCAAAGAGACGAAAAAGGTACAGTATGTATCTTCTTGTCTAAGAGTCATCTGGAAGTCTAAACAATATAGCCTTAAAACCAAACTCAGGCTTTACAACAGCAATGTTAAGTCTGTCCTGCTATATGGCTCTGAGTGCTGGAGAGTAACAAAACAGGTTATGAGAAAGGTTGACGTCTTCCTCAATAGCTGCTTACGTAGGATCTGCAACATCTTTTGGCCAAATAGAATCTCGAATGAGGAACTTTATAAGAAGACAGGCAGCTTGCATATGTCCCTTGAGATAAGGAGACGAAGGTTAAGATGACTCGGTCATGTATTGAGCATGCCCAAAGTTGCCTTGAGATGGACCCTAGTTGGGAAGAGAAAGAGGGGTAGACCAAAGAACACCTGGCGAAGGACAGTGATGATGGAGCTGAAGGAGATGGGTCTTTCCTGGGACGAAGCGCAGGCCAAAGCACGAGACAGGATTCAGTGGCAGTGTATGATTGCGGCCTTATGCCCCAACCGGGACGAAGAGGATAAGTAAGTAAGTAAGTAAGCCCTGAACCATGCTGCTAATTTGGAAGAGAGCCACCTCATTCGCTTAGAACACCAACCAGAAAAGTATAAATGTCATTGTGATGGAGGGAGCCCAGAGCTAAGTAGAACCTGTGTCCACTCTCAGCTGGTTGTGTAAATATACTATATAGGGGAGTTTATACTCTCTGGGATATTTATGATAAGAACGGCCTTCGAGCGTTTCAGGACTTAAAATAATTGTATGATCTTCCCGGCGAGTCCTTCTTTCTTTACCTTCAACTAAGGTCAGCACTGAGGGCGCATGGCGTGCCGTGGGCTCAAGCTTTGCACCCACACCCCTTCCTCAGGCTCATAGTGGACAGGACGACCTCCAGAGGGTTTGTCTCAGACTTTTATACGCTCTTAATTCAATCCACATATAAAAATGTATCATTGGATACAATCTGGCGTGGGGACATCCCGGAGTTGGACCCCAAGTTTGACTGGGATGAGGTTTGGACAAATGTGGCATTGTCCTCCCGCAACCCCAATCCCAGCAAATTAATTTTAATTATATTCATAGGACCTATCTTACACCTAGGAAGCTATTTGCTATGGGACTGGTAACCGACTCTCGGTGCACTTTGTGCTCTCAAAGGGCCACTGGCACTTATATGCATATGCATTGGGATTGCCCACCAGTAGCCCGCTTCTGGAGGTCAATAACGGACAAACTTTCAGATCTATGTGGCTTAACAATCCCATTCACAGCTGTTACGCTACTCCTGAACGATATAACAACACTACCCGCGTCCGTACAACAAAAAAGGGTTATCCTAGGAGGCGTCACAGCAGCGAAGAAGCTGATAGCATTGAGATGGAAGGAGCCTGAGAAGCTCACAGTGATTAACTGGTCCCTAACACTATTGGATGTGATTTATCTTGAGATATCCATATTTTGTGTTGTCCTCTTGACTTTAACTGGGGGGATTTTATTGGGGGGGAGCTATTTTGCTATTTCTTCACTATTTGGGCACTTTTAAACGGTTCCTGTGAGTCTATGGAACACCTCTGTAGGTTTTTGTTTTTCAAGAAGGTTCATTGTTTTGTATTTCTATTCGAGTACTCAAAAGCAGCGTTTTTCTACCTCAAGACCTTAAGCCGTTTTGAGGCTGGGCTCCAACCACTGTGTGGCCCGGTGGCAACTGCCACATTGTTGTGCAGCTGGGAAATCTCTGACATCACTGATATGCACATTTTGAGATGACTCAGTTCGGTGAGGGTGAATGTTGTGAGGGGAATTGGAAGAATACGCCTTTATGAGAATTAGAGACATACGTTTTATTAATATAGGCCCACACGGCCGGGAAACGGTGCTGAATACTGGGAAAGGCCATTTATGAGATAGTACCCCTTTAAATTTAAAATGTTATTTCTGTATTATTATTGTTTCTGTTATCTCCCTGTGAAGTTCTGTGTATTGTTATTGTGGTTATTGTGTTGTCTTGTTTTCATGTAAGTAATAATAAAAAAATTTGATCCAAAAAAGAAATATTGAATATTCACTCTGTAATAAATCTTTGATAGCTAAACCCTCTCCTCATCCTTCAAGGTCAATCTAAAGAACGCGACATTACCCACGGTTACCTTTGCAAGCTGTTAACATCACTAGCTAGGTAGTTTACCTTACAGTAGCTGTCGTTAGCAATGAAAGGCTTCTTTACCGACTGTAATCCGACGCCAGCCAATCAACTTTGAAAGACGAAATTACATTGTACACTTGGGGCTAGGGGCTCCGAGCCCCACTTGCCACATTGATGTTGTCTACTGTGAATGATACAACACCCTGAGCATGCGCAGGTTTTCCCACGTACAGTACACCCTGCATTGATAGAGACGGGCTAGACCCATTCGTGCTATTTTAGGCCTAACGATCGGGAGAAGAACGCAATCTGAAACAGCAAGGCAGAGAGATGACATGAACTAAAATACTAATAAAATGTATATGCAATTTAGTAAGATGCTTTATCCATACATAATACATTAGGCATAATAGGCAAATCTTTAAGAATGAATAACATTTGTCTGCAGTTCTTTTTGGTGACACTAGGTGGGGCTCTGAGTCTGACCCACCTGCCCTTAACACATTGGGTGCCATGCAGTATGCCCATCTTTACCACTCTCTTCCAGTGCTGTAACCATATGGAGTGGCTCACCTTCTTTGTAGGGCTATAACTTTTTAAATAATATAGCTATATCGACATTACTATGGCCCATTCAACATCTATCGTTCCGGATGTGGGAACATTATATTTTTACATTCATACATTGTTGTGTTAGTACCGTCGAGAATATAAGTATGTTTTAGACTGTATAGCAGTCATTCCTAGAATGCGCGTTATAGGCCCTGACGCGTATTATACATTATCGTTTGGCGTTTCGTCCCTATACACGCTATATTAAAAATTTCAAATGCATATGATCGCTATACATTATGCTCCATCATGCGTGAAGGAAAGGGGGGGGGGGGGGTCGTTTATCATTCCTTGATTGTCACTAACGGCTTTCTTTAGTAAGACACCATACGTTGATCGGACAGATTGCAATGAAATAAATCGACAATCGAGCTGGAAATAACATTCGATTCCTCTTACCTCTGGCCGATGCGTCTGGAGAAAAAAAAATCCAATTATTTGACGTCGATCTGCTAGATCCATTTTCTGTTTGTATGACGCAATAAACGCCGAAAGCATATTGATTCTTGCGTCTCGAAAGCGATCCAATGCACTCGAGGTGTATATATTGATCCACGTAACAACATATCTCTGTGGGAGCTTTTTCCCCAATGCACAGAGCGCCACTTCCGATTTAGAGTGGAGTGTAACTCGCCCGAAATCCACCAGGCGGCGGTATTGAGGCGTTGCAATATCAGACAGGGTCCAGCTGGCTCCCGGAGGCTTCCTGGATGAATTATGAATGCCAATAGCGAATAAAAGAAATAACGATCAATTGTTGGCACTCAACGCATGGTGGCCAATAACATTATTGGCAATTAATGTGTTAACACATTCTCCGCCAATAACGTCATACAACGGGTTTCAAGTTCATGCAAATTCTGCTAGATCACGGCGTACGACGTTATTCTGATCATATTTCATATTTTCGCCATGGTATTCATATTTCACTCACGGAGCCTTGGCTGATGCTGTGGAACTCAGCACAACTCTGCAACGCTTCAATACTGCCACCTGGTGGATGATCGGCGAGTTGCCAAACCGGATATGCCTGTTGGAGATCGGTGCGTCTCCCAAATCTGTCCGGCCACTCCTATATCGTTGCGGGACTCAAGACACACACCGTGGATATGGGTCGTTGCCATAACTCAATAATCCACATGATTTGGGCGTGTATTAGTATTATACAAACCGGAAATGGATCGCCTCGATCCCCATCACATAACTGGGATCTGTTTGCTCCAGTATCATCGCCCAACGGTAAGAGTAGGCTGCCGTGAGTTTCAGCGTTTTTGTTTATTATTATCGATGCAAACTGCTCTGATCTATATATCACCCATACTACATAAATCATTTAACAACGATCACGGAATTATAAACGACCCCCCCCCCCCCCCTCCGCTCACCCGCGCATGATCAGTCATAACGTTTAGGACCATGTACAGTTGAAATTTTTAATATAGCGTGTATCGGCAACAAATGGCATTTGATAATGTATATATGCATTTATGCCTATATCTCACGTTCTAGGATTTACTGCAGAAAACAATAAAAACATATTTATATTCTAGACGGTATTTTTGTATGAATGTGTGACGTTCCTACATCCTGAACGATAGATAATCGATGTTGAATGGGCCATAGTAATGTCAATTTAGCAATACAATTTAAAAAGTTATAGCCCTGCAAAGAAGGTAAACATCTCCATAGGCTTAGACTGGTGGCAGTGATCAAACATTGATGGATATAAGCGTGGCAGAGAAAGTGTTAATGATCAGTCGCCACTGGATATGGAAGTGGCAAATGTAAATAAATGGCATTTAGGAAAAGACACAAGTTAACCCTTTTAAACTACATTTATGATTCCGAGTAGGACTTAGTTTTAGTTTTTTTATATTGCTAATTGCTAACCAACAGCTTACCTAATGCTAAGTCAGCTGCAGAGAGTTTACTGTTGTCTAGCATAAATGTCCACTATGTTCTCAAGTGACAGCTTTGAAGTCAGATCACCCTTAACCCTTTCACTGCCACACGACAAAAGGGTAACCCTTTCACTGCCACATGACAGAAGGTTAGCCCTTTACTATCACACAACCGACGGCGACCGATGCTCCATCATTACCATCATCAGCTCCGCGGTCTTGATTTTATTTTACGCTAGGAGCTGGTTGAGGGCAGTGTTAATTTAGTCAATGAAAATGATGACTAAATATGGTCGTCAACTAAGCTTTTTCCCCCGACGACGAGACGTCACATTAATGGAGATCATGTGACACTAATGTGACTAAATTATTCATGCAATGTCGTTGACTACAAACTACGACACAAAATGTAGTTTACTAAATTAAATCTTGCCGAAATCTCTCTTCATTTTAAGACGAGACAAAATAATTATAACGTTTAGAATAATTCATGTTATTATTAGTGCAGCATTTCCATTTCCTATGTGTATAGCACAAGCACTTTGATTAATTTCCTCACCCGCATTATTTGTTCTTAGCCAGTATTCTAGATAGCATTAACTGCACACGGCATGGGTTTAATGGAATGTGTGCCCCACTCTTCCCCAAAACAAAACCCCAAGAGGGCACGCAACTCCACCTAATAACGTCAGCATCAATAATAACAGTGTGGGCAGTGGCTAGTTCTAGCAGAAGCCGAACTAGAATGGAGAAGTAAGACAACTCATTCCCTCCACTAGTCTGAGGGTCCACCTTGGGCAAGTGTAAGCCCAGGTTTCAGATTCATAACTATTTAGTTATAAGAACATAAATAGTTAATGCCATTGAATAAGAACATAAATAGGTAATGCTATTGTGTAAGAACATAAACAGTTAATGTTATTTGGTTATATGTATATTCATGTGAGGTTAACAACGTTTTGACCAAATCCTTTGAATTGCCTCACTGCTCCTTTAAGTTACGGCAGAACGTGAGTTAGGTGAGCAGTTCGCGCCTCACCTTACGCAGAAGGAGATCATAGATTGACGGAGACTGATGCAGATACTGAATGCTGATGGAACCGGAATGAAGTAGCACCACGAAATAGTCATAAAAGATTCCCCCAGTTACAAAACCGAAGAGGTTGTTGCTGTTAAAGAACATACCACTTCCAAAGACGGTTTTGGCCAGGTTTTTCCACCCCCGGGAAGAGTTCCCAGGAGTCCCGACCGACCACCACTCATCACGTGTGCCCACGCAGTGTGCCGGACCGACACAAGATGGCGAGCCAACCCAAAGAACCTCAGATATAGATCAGGGCTATACCCAGGAGCCTGATCTGTTACCCCTGTTGCCTCAACAATCTGGTAGGATTGTGAATTGCCTTCCTCACTCCCAGTGAGGAAGTGGATCAGGAATTAACAAACTAATTGAACTTGAGTCCCAATAACTTCCAAGGATATGAAGGTCATACTATCCTTTTCTATGATACAAACTGATTGAACTTGAACACAAGGACTTCCAAGGGCTTTTGACCCCGTTTCACCTTTTGTATTTTGATATTGTATTTTGATATTTGATTGATGCACATTGTATATATTGGTACTGATACCTCTCCTGTATAGAGGGAGAGTTAAAGGGTCAATGCACCCGATAAGATACTTGAATACTGATACCTCTCCTGTATAGAGGGAGAGTTAAAGGGTCAATGCACCCGATAAGATACTTGAATCTCATTGATAACACATTGATTATAGTTGAATCGCTGATGCTTAAATTAATATGTTTAAATACTTACACACCGAACTGAAATGATGAACTGATATAGTTTACTAAAATGATAAACTGATATAGTTTACTGAAATGATAAACTGATATAGTTTACTGATCTGCATTTGCAGAAGAAAAGATAACGAGTTAACTCACGAAAAAGGGATACATCTAATGTTCAACCTTAAACCTAGCTTTTAGCTAGTGATAACCTCAGAGACATCTGAACTGAACCAAATGGGTTGATCCAATCAACCTAGAACCTGATACCAAACTGACCTTCTTGAGAGTAGGAGTCGTTCCGAACCCAATGTGTTGATCCAATCAACCTATAACATGATATTGAACTAACCCTCCTGAAAGAAGGAGTGGTTAGAGAAAGAACCTAAAAAGGGATATTTCACACTACCTCACGTTACTCATTGTATGTATTGCAATTGTCTAGCTAGCGCTGCTGTTAAGAATAAATACCGGTCACTGTTATAACCATAGATATCTATAGAACACTAGATAGCTTAAGGCGGAGTCACCAGCGTCACTGAACCGCCGCCATCTTGCGCAGGTCAGCCTTGAGTGAGAGTGAGTGAGCTGCACAGACAAAAATACTCATAACTCGCTGAAATATTGACGGATTTACAAACGGGTTGGTTTGCTATAAACATCAAAGATGTAGTTATGATACTGCATACTTATAAAAAAAATGTAAAGATGTTTTTTTTTTACAAACCGCTTGAATCATAGCCATGTTAATAATGCTTGTAATAAACCAAACCGTTTGTAAATCCGTCAATATTTCAGCGAGTTATGAGTATTTTTGTCTGTGCAGCTCACTCACTCTCACTCAAGGCTGACCTGCGCAAGATGGCGGCGGTTCAGTGACGTCGCTCTCCATTGGCCGGCAGCGCGGGCAAGCTATCTAGTGTTCTATATATATCTATGGACGGTTATAACCTTGTCTCTGGTCTACTATTCCTTTTACTGGGTATATCACTCCTCTCCTCATTCGAATCTAGAACTGGTCCGTGGCGAACAGCTGTTACTGTTAGTGACACAAGTGCTACACAAGTGTTAGTACCCTCTCTAGCCTCCCTACCTAGGGATACAGGGTGCCACACTGCCTTGTGTGTAGGAATCCACAAAGGCTAGGTCCTCACCAACAATGGGGTTACCTGTAATGAAGGGCATCCTAGGTATAAAACTAGCTACAAACCAAAAATTATGACTCCAGTGGCGTCATCGCTCGTCCAACCTCACGGTAGTGGGAAAATAGGGACGTAAAAATTAAGATGATGATGATGATGTAGTGCGAAGAATAGGAGTCAGAGGTGGGGCACCGCGAAAGACACCGCTAAACGTTTATTCAACATCAATTTCAACGTCAACACTGTTTACTTGCTAGCTAACAGGAACTTGTTTGCAGACAGGAAAGTAACAAACAATATTGTCCCCAACACATCGTTCTGTGGGTGAATTATGTTGATCCACCACAATAGAACACATTAAATAGCTTACATAAGTCTAACCAGCTAGCACTAATATTAGCTTTTTTTGCTCACGCCAACTTATGAGGCTGTAACTGAGTGGCGAGACTAAACAAAAAAGACTAAATCGAAACTAAACAAAAAAGACAAACTAAAATGCTCAGACCTGTAGTTGAAAAATAGATAAAGGTAGACTAAATATGATGAAAACAAAAAAAGAGCATTTGAGACATGACTAAGACTAAAACAAAATTTTAAAATAGCTGACGAAACACTGGTTGAGGGTTCACTTTCTACAGTGCCAGCTGACTCACTGACATCCTCACGAAACTGTTTGATCTGCCTCCATATGCCATCCCAAGCTCCCTCCTCTCCTGTGCACAGCTGGACACGAGCTCTCAGACCACTGATCGCAGTGAATCTTGGTGTCGTCGTGTGCTGATGCAACCCACTTGCCTCCACTGACTCCTTCATCTTGCATTTCCTTCAGACAGCCTGTGACAGCAACATACTGTGATTTAACATCACCATTTGCATGCCTGACGCATCTCACTGGGCTACACCATCTAATTGGGCTTTAGTGCCAGTTCTGTCTGCATCAACAGAAATCTGTCATGGTTGCTTGATTCCGAAAACTTAGAGTATAGCTTGTCAAGCAAATTTTATGTAATTTTGCCATCTGTTGCGCATGATTCAATAGAACCAGGTTAAACTGATGGGCCATACAGTGGATGTACATTGGCAAAGAGGTAATCCTCCTTGATGTGCTGCTGCACAACAGTTAATTCTATTCTTGATACCCCCAACAATCCAACCTCTTCTTGAGAAAGAAGTCACATACATGCATTGGGTTGCCGATGAAATGCCACTCTGCGATTGACCAATCCCATCGTCCTTCCCCCCAAGGGAGCAAACATGGGCAGTGGCGTGGGCTTGCTGCTCCTGTCCGGTTTTGTCAGGGATGCGCCATCGCTAGCCATCTGTTCTGCATGTTTTTTCCATTGGGTTTATCTCTTTGGAGGGGAAACCCTTACGAGCATGGGGAGAACATGCAAACTCCACACAGAAATACCCCGCCTGGGTACCTGGCAACCCGGCACCCTGCTCAACCTGGTCCTCAAGCGGGAATTGAATCCAGGACCTACTTGCTGTGAGGCGACCTCCAACAATCCAACCTCTCAGGAGGCAGGGCGCTCAATGAAACAAATGAATTGCTCCTTAACCTGTAGCTCCTCTGTGATGCAAAGAGACAGTTGCTCGGCATCTGATGATTTTACTACATCCGCAATGAACAGTGAAAAAAAAACAGTTGTAAGCCTTCCCTGACTAACTTTGACTCTTGCCGTACTTGTTGACGTGTTGTTCTGTTTTTCCTTTGTCTATCCGTTGATTTTATTTTGTTTCTCTGTTTATTTTATACTTTTCTTTGTACTTAGCTTAGCCATGTGAAGCACTTTGGTTGACAAGCGTCATGTTTAAACGTGCTATACAAATACATTTGATTGATTGATTGATTGATTGATGCACAAACAAGATCCGCGCACATGGTAATTATCTCATTCTGAAAGTCTGACGGACAGGAGCACTTGGATTGGTCCCTGGGCGCGGCCCCACACCGCAGCCCATGTTTGCTCCCGGCTGCCCTTTAGGGGAAGGACGACGGGATGGCTCAAACGCAAAATTGTATCGGCGACCCAGAAATTACATGTGTGTGTATCTGTGTGTGCTGCCCATCGCATGTGTGTTTCACTGCATGACGACATTGTCAATGTGTGCAATGAATAAAAGACTTCTTCAAAGTCCAGTTTAATCTTAATCTAATCTTAAATTAATCTTAATAATTATCCAAAATGGCCGTCCGCTGCCATTGATTCCGAGGCGCTAGTCAAAACAAAGAACTTCCCCGGCTTCTTCTTTGTCTTTCTCATTGCAATCAGCCCTTGCGTGGGACACCCCTGGCTCCAGAATTTCATTGGCTACAAAGGTGGTCAATAATTTCGCCTTGTCTATCGGCTCCGGGCTGCGTTTTCGCCGATCAACCTATACATTGTTGGAAAGTTGAATTTGCTGCCTTTCAATCGTCCAACATTCAAGCTATTGCGCGATTCCATTCTCGAGTTACAGTACAAAACATCTGGCAAGCATTATTTGACGAGCCATTCGGACGAGTGACCACGTCTGGTTGTGAGCTGTCTGCGAAAATGATTGACCACCTTTGTAGCCAAGGAGTGTCTGCTCCTAAAGCGATCTCAGACGGGCGCTGAGAGTGGGGGAAGGTGACACAAGAAGAGGAAGAAGTCTATTGTTTTGACTAGAGCATCGAAATGAATGGCAGCAGACGGCCATTTTGGATAATCATGCCGAATCTTTACTGGTACACACATTACAAAAACCTTTGTAAAACATACATTTTCGGTGGGATTTTTATAAACTTTGGACCTGTAATAATAATAATAATAATAATAAATCAAATTTATATAGCGCCTTTCATAGAACCCAAGGTCGCTTTACAATCAGGACAAAAAATAGGGCAAGGAAAGTAGGGGGGGAGGGGGAAGAGGGGATGAGGGAAAGTAGGGGATAATAGACCTCATTTAATCTAAAACTAACTGTACTACATAAGACAGGCTATGGAACCTTTATGTTTTGAAGCTCCTACTTCTCAGCTGGAACTTAACCTCTTAACGTTCGGCGTCACGCATGCTTGCGCACGTCGCAGCACTTTGTGCTCGTCTGCCGGCTCCGGGCTGCGTTTCTCCCGATCATTCAATACATTGTTGGAAAGCTTCAGGTCTCGAGTTACAAGACGAAATATCCGGCGAGCGTCATTTGACAAGCCGTTCCGATGTGTGACCACGTCCGGTTCTAAATGGTCCTGAACTGACCAGTCACCGCTGATGGCGAAAATGATTGACCACCGTTGTAGCCAAGGAGCGTCTCCTCCTAAAGCGATCCCAGACGAGCGCTGATTGCAACGAGAAGGGGGCAGAAGAAGACCAACAATTTGTTTTTATGACTTGTGTCTGAATGAATGGAAATGGACGGCCATTTTGGATCATCACGCTGAATTATTGCGGCACACACATTATAAAAACCTTTGTAAAACACAAATTTTATCTGTGGGATTTTTATAGACTTGTATCTGGACCTGTATGACTAGAAGACTTCAGGCTATGGAACCATTATGTTTTCCAGCTCAACCCAAAAACAGGCAGCTGGCAACAAGTTAACACAAAAGTATGGAGCAAATATTTGATTTCAGTGTGTTCAAACCTCTGTTTCTCTATTACATTAGCACTCCAAGTGATTTTTCTTTATTGTGTAAGGAACTTCAGAATGTTTCCTTTCAAAAGAGACCAGACTCATGCATGTGCTATAAGTATAACGTATAATAAATCGCAAATTACTTTGGGTATGCAATCGACAGGTGTTTTATGCAAAATGTGCCAGACTGTTAAGGGGTTAAAAACAGGCATCTGGCAACCAGTAAAAATAAATGTGAGTAGACAAAACTTTTACTTCAGTGTGTTCAAACCTCTGTTACTGTATGTCATTAGCACTCCAGGCGTGCCGCGCTCCAGGGCAATTTTCATACATTTCAATTTTTTTTTTATCTTTTTTTTTGCATTTTTACAGCTTTTTCTGGCCACGCAGGACAGATAGAGAGGGAGAACGGGAGGAGAAGTAGGGAAGACATGCCCTTTTCATTCTTGCATGATGAAGGATAATAACGATAATCTAGCGTTGATTTCAGGATGATTAGATAATCAGGCGAAAAATGACAACGTGTTTAGTGGATTCCACTAAAACGCTATTATCGCGTCTTTTCCTGGGATTACTAAGAATCACCAAAACTATACTCATATTCAAAACGGTATAAAATGGAAATGTACGGATGAAAACACAATCTGTTTTGGCCATGTTGACTGGAAGCAACTCACTGACAATCGACGGGTGTATTAGACCCATAGCTATAATATAAGATATATTTTAAGCACTCACAAGTGAACAAAGCGCCCCATTGACTTACAGCACTGGCGTTCTATACAGGAGGTAAACAGCTACCCCTGGCCGTGAATGTGTTAAGAAACTTCAGAATGTTACCTTTCAAAAGAGACCAGGGCCCTCATGCATCAACGTGTTCTACGCACAGATCTGTGCGTAACCCGTGCGTACGATCATTTCTAAGCAAAGAGTGGGATTCATCAACTTCAACTTGAACTTGACTTCGTGCTTACATCTACGCACATTTCGGACCTGGCGTACCTCGCGCCCAGTGGTAGAATATATTATTACAACAAGGAAATGAGCTTCTGTGCATAATAACACTGGATGTTCTATGAACCGTAGTTCATTATAGTTCATTGTAAAATAGCAACAGTAGTGTAATTATGGTCAAAACCCTATAAATAGCATTTGGAATAATAGATCTTTCTCTCAGAATGAATGCAGCATGTCATATATGTTACGATGAATTGAAAATGGGGGACCCTGATGTAAACAAGACGAAAGTCTTTCTCTGGTCTGCATCCCCTTAACAATTGTATGTATTGAGCTGTACTGTACTGTACCCATTCTGCAATCTGTTAATAAAGTTCTCATTCATTCATTCATTCATGGTTTATATAGCGTTATCGGAATATACGGGGTGTAGGCTACTGACTGACTGCGCTCCGCGTAGCTTGATTGATTGATTGATTGAAAAGTTTATTAACAGATTGCAGAATGGGTACAGTACAGTACAGCTCAGTACATACAATTGTTAATTGGGGATGCAGACCAACTTTCGTCCTGTTTACATCAGGGTCCCCCATTTTCAATTCATCATAAATCATAAAGCTCAACTCGTTATTATTTTGCGCACAGACCGCCGAAACACGGGAACGTTTTGATTATATTTAAAAGGCTTTACGTTAAACGAAACAAGTGGAATTTCGAAGCTGTAAGCAGAATAAGTCATATGAATATAGTGTTCTTCCCCCTTTTTACTGTACAAGAAAGAATAGAAAACGCATTGCAATGACACCATGCAGATAGTGGACAGACTATATGATGGAATTCAAGTTCATGTATTGAAAGGCAGGATACATCATACATGCAGTGAGATTCATTGTTCTTGTATATGCTCTCGTATTATATTGTTTATATAGGCTACCCAATACTGACATCAAAATAGATTGTAGTTGTATGCCTCTAGAAATCATGCAGCAGGTAGAAAATTGACGGGAGATCCATCGCGATTTGGAATAGAATTGAGGAGAACTTTAATCCGTGGGTATTAATCAAACAACACGGGAAAAGGCAGTCATATTCCAGCGCGGTCTTTATTAGCCGACAACAAAATAGATGCCTCTAAAAATCATATAGCCAATCGAACACAACTAATAAAGGCATTCATATTGTACAGCACGGTTATAATGACACACAACACAACCAACGCCAAACAGTGGTCAACGAACGGTCTTTATTAGTATTTTGAGCTGTCCAGGCAGAATTGCAGCAATGGTCTTAGGGAGCCGTTGATATCTGACATCACCGTTTACAAATCCGCCTTTTATTTATCCACCTCCGTTACGAGGACCTCCACCTCGGTGTCTGTGTAGTTTCTCTTTTTCGTTCGCTTTGCCATCCTCCAACATTCCACGCACAGGGATTCCCTCATGGTATTTGAAGGGGAGGGCCTGACCATATTTGGTTGGTCGGGGCGGTTTTGGTATGCAAATACGTGAAAGCGTGCACGAGCTGCGGCGCAGGGCCAAGGTGGGATTCATCATGACAGGTGTGCGTAGAGCCTGCTTACGCACGTGTGATGAATGCCGACTTCCCTGTGCGTGCGCTAGTTCTAAATTCCGTGCTTACGTGTGGAAGTAGGTCAAGGTCAAAGTCCACGTTGATGAATGAGGGCCCAGGCCCTCATGCATCAACGTGTTCTACGCACAGATCTGTGCTTACCCTGTGCGTACGATCATTTCTAAGCAAAGAGTGGGATTCATCAACTTCAACTTGAACTTGACTTTGTGCGTACATCTACGCACTTTTCAGACCTGGCGTACCTAGCGCCCAGTGGTAGAATATATTATTACAACAAGGAAATGAGCTTCTGTGCATAATAACACTGGCACGTTCTGTACGAACCGTAGTTCATTATAGTTCATTGTAAAATAGCAACAGTAGTGTAATTATGGTCAAAACCCTATAAATAGCATTTGGAATAATAGATCTTTCTCTCAGAATGAATGCAGCATGGTTTATATAGCGTTATCGGAATATATAAGTAGGCTACTGACTGACTGCGCTCCGCGTAGCTTGATTGATTGATTGATTGAAAAGTTTATTAACAGATTGCAGAATGGGTACAGTACAGTACAGCTCAGTACATACAATTGTTAATTGGGGATGCAGACCAACTTTCGTCTTGTTTACATCAGGGTCCCCCATTTTCAATTCATCATAAATCATAAAGCTCAACTCGTTATTATTCTGCGCAGACCGCAGAAACACGGGAACGTTTTGATTATATTTAAAAGGCTTTACGTTAAACGAAACAAGTGGAACTTCGAAGCTGTAAGCAGAATACAAGTCATATTAATATAGTGTTCTTCCCCCTTTTTACTGTATAAGAAAGAATAGAAAACGCATTGCAATGACACTATAGTGGACAGACTATGTATATGATGGGATTCAAGTTCATGTATTGAAAGGCAGGCTATCATACATGCAGTGAGATTCATTGTTCTTGTATATGCTCTCGTATTATATTGTTTATATAGGCTACCCAATACTGACATCAAAATAGATTGTAGTATGCCTCTAGAAATCATATGCAGCAGGTAGAAAATTGACGGGAGATCCATCGCGATTTGGAATAAAATTGAGGAGAACTTTAATCCATGGGGTATTAATCAAACAACACGGGAAAAGGCAGTCATATTCCAGCGCGGTCTTCATTAGCCGACAACAAAATAGATGCCTCTAAAAATCATATAGCCAATCGAACACAACTAATAAAGGCATTCATATTACAAGCACGGTTATAATGACACACAACCAACGCCAAACAGTGGTCAACGAACGGTCTTTATTAGTATTTTGAGCTGTCCAGGCAGAATTGCAGCAATGGTCTTAGGGAGCCGTTGATATCTGACATCACCGTTTACAAATCCGCCTTTTATTTATCCACCTCCGTTACGAGGACCTCCACCTCGGTGTCTGTGTAGTTTCTCTTTTTCGTTCGCTTTGCCATCCTCCAACATTCCACGCACAGGGATTCCCTCATGGTATTTGAAGGGGAGGGCCTGACCATATTTGGTTGGTCGGGGCGGTTTTGGTATGCAAATACGTGAAAGCGTGCACGAGCTGCGGCGCAGGGCCAAGGTGGGATTCATCATGACAGATGTGCGTAGAGCCTGCTTACGCACGTGTGATGAATGCCGACTTCCCTGTGCGTGCGCTAGTTCTAAATTCCGTGCTTACGTGTGGAAGTAGGTCAAGGTCAAAGTCCACGTTGATGAATGAGGGCCCAGACTCATGCAAGTATAAAGTATAATAAATCGCAAATTACTTTGGGTATGTAATCATCAAAAACAAAACAAAAAATAGCCCCATTTTTGCCAGATGCTTAACCTCTTAACTCAATCTGCGTCAACAACGATTATACTCGTTATTGGGCACCATGCGTTGAACGCCAACAACGAGTATACTCGTTATTAGATCGTTTGATCTTTTTCCTTTGATCCCCGCTCTACAGACTTGCACGGATCGCTCTGAATCATTTTGGCATAGCCACATATGCTGGAACTGCAATGCCGATCGAATATTGAACTCGGATAGGAAGGCAATGAGGGGTGGAAGTCTCATTGGCAATGAGACATCAAGGCTCGCTCTGTGGGGGAGGAGCTCTTCCAAAGCAATCGAAAGCAGATCTGCTCGCCTCAGAACCTATAGTGTCCAGTACACACGTGTAATTACATATAAACTTGTAATCGCGATCGCCGATGGGATCATTGGAATTATTCTTTTTGGATTACCTTCTGGCTAAGGTAAGGACCACCTATGTCTATTTTACCGATGTAACGATGTGGCTTACTGTATCGGTCATAGACGAGGCTTTTTCTAACAATCGGATTTTCGGGGTAAGACTACCCCCCCCTTGTTGATTTATGTACATGTTATATACCTTTGATTTGGGAGTATTTGGGGGTTCAGGGAATCAACCAGAATGATTCGGGCTTATTGCACAACAGGTAGAGTACAAAATAAATTATATTAAATTAATTAATTAAAAGATTAAGAAATACACAAAAAAAGGGGGCGGATCAATAATCAATCAAAACAAAACTCAAAAGACCATAAGAAAATGTGTTTGTGTTCGTTCATGGCCACGTGCATGGCACTCCATCTGTGAATTAGTTATCTTCCGGAACCACTGTTAAAGTCTTCACATAATCAAGAAAAGGCATCCATGTCTTATTGAAGTTTTTCAATGAACCCTTGAAAACCTAATATTTTCCAGCCTGATACAATGTAGTACATCTTTAATCCATCCATTGTGGGTAGGAGGAGAAACATGCTTCCATTTGAGAAATATGAGGCGCATAGATGGCCGCCTGGCCGGTGAGCCGAACATTAGGGGAGGCTATATAGTTGGGAGTCGCACAAGGGATTTATTTTTCACACAATAGCGTAACATTGCAACAATGCGTTATTTTCAGGTGTGCCCCAATTAGCCTGACAAGCCTTCCCCAGCTCTGCCAGCTCACCCCACCAATCCTGTGAATCAAGGACACAGCGCAGAGCAAGCAAACACAATGTGGGGGAGGGTCGTCACAGTTTCAAAATCAAAAGGGAGGACATTTATTAAGACCAGACCATGTAGGTTATTATGAAATAGTATCAATATAATTAGCTAATTAAATCAGTAGCGGGCTGTGCATACCTTAATGCAGCGATATGCAACGTTTCGGCTTGGCATCGTAGGCATCAATGATCTCTTCTGCTTCAAGTGTGTCTGTGAAGTCACTTTCGATGTGAAGCAGACTTAGAGTTGACAGTCTCTCCTGGCGCATTGTAGTTCTTAGCAGTGTTGCGTTGGTGATTTCAAAGCTGGTTGCACTGTGTTTTAATGACACCACGTGCACGCACGCGCTCCCGCGCATGCGCATAAATGTTCCCTCGCGTGTGCACAGACTAAAGACAATGCCTAATTGCCTCTACGAATGGAATATAACACATTTCATTCACAAGTTTTGTGTGAATGTATCTGAGAATGTATTTGAACACACCTGACGACTTGCGCTATTGTTATGCAAAGTAGCCAGGTGGGTACTTAGCGAGTTGGCGCATCAGTCGAGTGCAGCGCATTCCTGTGTGCACGCGTGTGCACATCCGTGCATGTGCGTGCGCGGGCTTCTGCTCACAGAGCCGGTTGCAACCCCGTCCCATGAGCAACACACCCCTGGTTCTTAGCCAGTTTCGGATGCGCCTCATTGCTGAGAAAGACCGTTCACATGTTGCTGTGCCTACGGCTACGGGCAATGACAGAGCCAAACGGAAAAGCTTTTCATAATTTGGATAATGTCCAGACACAAGTTCCCTTCTGATGTTTTCAGTGGATCCGTTTTGAATTTGTGTTGACACCGTGACCATTGTCATCTCAGTCAGTGTGAGTTTGGGGTTGATGTTTATGAGGCGCCGATGGAACAAAAGCCTGTCGAATACAAGACACCACCTATCCAGTTGGTCCGCACGCGAGAGAGGCCCAGATGGGTATCGCACACGGACCAAAACTGGGCGGCGCGGGATACCCAGTGACTTTATTATTTTATTTAAAGGTCCACAATTGTTAACTTTTTGTGCAATTTTACACAATTCTTGTGAGTCTATGGAACACATCTGTACGTTTTTTTTCCAATAAAATTCATTGTTTTGTATTTTTAATCAAGTACTTTGGTGCACCACTTTCTGCCCTTCCAAAGTATAAGCTGTTTTTGGCTGGGCTCCGCCCATACTCACAATGCGCTTTGACTGACAGTCATCCACCTGCACTGGCAGATACGCTAGCATGAAGGGACACCGCAAACGCATAAACGCTACAGTAAAATAGTAACGTTAATACACTATTGACACATGTGCAGACAGTTGACAGTTGCTGAGTAATGATTTGACAACTTCTGTCCATAATAAATATAAACCTGACAGTGAAGGATGGTCCTACTGCTAATTAACTAATTATGACTTGTGTACTTACTGATTCGATACTTTCTTTCGGTCCTGAAGATTTGGTACAGGCTAGCTCCCTTCTTTAGCAACAGCCAGGAAAATCACTAAAGGTAATAAAGTCCTTGATTCTCAACGTCGTCATTGCAAAAATCCAAAAAACTTACTTGGCCCATTGCTTGTGGAGCACGGTATCATTAGGAAAGGGAAGGACGTATTTGCTGCTTGCCCGTTTTGCTCATAATTTCAACGTTATGCTAACTCCTCGAATCACAATTGATTGTGGGCGGTGGCTGGCTACACTCTTCACGTCACAGACTTGAAAACAATGCAAAACACTGGAAACGGCCATTTTTACAATAGGGGACCTTTAAAAACTTCCGCAATCAGATCCGTCAGCCTTTGTGCATGTTCAATGATTCTATCCCGCCTTCCCACACAGACAGAATGTCGGGAATTGCTCGAAGAATAGTAGATATAATTCTTAACAACAACGAAATATTAAGTTCAATAGATGAGGAATGATGACATGATGAAACATGTGTCCGACTTCCTCTGAAGTGAATTCCCAGCTTAAATTCCCTATCTATTACTTCTTTCTGCGTTGTGTTTACAAGCTCTTGGGATCCACTCTGTTCTAAATGCAGATAACCAGTGTTTTAACTTGGTTACTGCCTTCTATTTACCCAGATTGTAAATACGGCGCGGCCGTTGAAATGAAGCGAGATCTGAGCAGTTTGAAAAGGAACCCGTTTTTTAATGAAAAAAGGATTTCAATTAGATGTTACAAAAAGAAATATTGTGCAATGAACCTGCAAGACGCATCCAATATGCCGGATGTTTGCAGAAATTCAGACTAATTTCTCAATAAAAAGCTCTGTCTAAAAACATGTCTCGTCTCGTTCTTCAATTCTGCTGCGTCGATTTCTCCTCCTGCTGGGTCTGTTGTGGAGAAAAAGGGTGTGTGTTCTTTGTTGCTTCCTGGGCCTTGTTCGGGTGTCTTCTGTCTCTACTGGCACGGAGTCTTTGCTAATATCAAATTTAGGCTCCGCCTCTAGTTTTACGGCAAGCGGGCGTTTTCCAAACTCTCCTCGAGTGTTCCTATTGGAGGACACTTACTCTCAACTCTCATTGGCTAACTCCTTATCGTGACGTTTTACATCGAATTGCGTCACGATGTGGATTCTAGGTCCAAACCCTTTGATCAACTGCCCCTTTGTATAGAAGAGACTGTCTGGCGTCTCTCAAAGCAGTCCCTTTGTATTGGACCATTTGCCTCGAACACTTAGGGTGAAAAATCACTCAGTTTATTACTCCCAGGAAGTCCCAACGAGACTATCTCTTCGTTTGATCAACAGCTGCCTGTCTCAATCACTCTGGTTCAGAGCCTTGAGTCCACGCAGCTGTTTCAAACCACAGATACGTCTTGTTGGTTTTGTTGAATAGAAATGGATAGCGGCAGAGAAGCCAGGAGAATTTGTGAATGCATATTACCTGTCGGTGTTGTGCCATTCTGAGCTCCATGGTATATAGTGCAATAAACACAGTTTGACTGGAATTCTACTACACCTCCTCTACTGTTCTTGTATGATGATGATGACGATGATGATGATGATAGTGCTGCATCTATTGAACTTAATATTTCGTTGTTGTTAAGAATTCTATCTACTATTCTTCTAGCAATTCCCGACATTCTGTCTGTGTGGGAAGGCGGGATAGAATCATTGAACATGCGCAAAGGCTGACTGATCTGATTGCGGAAGTGAAGGAGTACACCACTTTATTCTTTTTAATAAAATAATAAAGTCACTGGGTATCCCGCGCCACCCAGTTTTGGTCCGCACACAATACCCATCTGGGCAGGCGGTGTCTTGTATTCGACAGGCTTTTGTCCCAATCGGCGCCTCATAGATGTTGAGTATGTTTGCATACTAGCTGATCAGGCTCTCTGCACCCCCGTAATCACATTTGAACACAGCATCAACACTTTTAGCAATGGCCAGAGACTGCTGGGAAAATATGTCTCGACACTCGCCCAGAAGTGTGTCCAAAACAGGATATAATAGCTGACTGGCCCATTTCTGTTTCATGGTGGTTACTGTGCTTGCTTCGTACTCTCTCTGGTCTAGAGTGCTGGTAACAGCGCTGTGTGCGAGAGCAGCTGGCTGTTTGACAGGGCGCTTGTGTGGTGGTCTCTCATCCTCGCTCTCCATACAAACGTCAACTGACTGGCAGAATATTTGGATTTCGTGCCAGATGTCATCCCACTTTTGACTGTTGGTTGTTTTCAATGCTTTTCATCATTGATTCCAGGACACTTGCGCCTTAGACAATGTTGTGTCTCTCCCTTGAAGTGCTGTTTCCCTTGAAGTGCTGTGAGTGTGACATGGACCATGCTGAGCAAATTATTAGAAATAATCAGACTCACGCAAAAGTCTGTGCGTTTCACACTATTCAGCAGACCAGATGCTTCCACAAACCGACGATTTTTATTTTATTTTATCTTGTTTTTTTCCTGTTTATTTACCCTTTCTTTTATATAGCTTCTCTCTCCTTGTACAGTGTCCTTGCGTCTGAGAAAGGCGCTTCTCTCTTTAAATCCAATTTATTATTATTATTTATTATTATTACAAACCGACGATAAGGAGGCACGGACAGATCAGACAAGGAGGAGGTCAGGGCTTTTATTCCATCTTTGACAGCTGACACATTTTTCCATATGCAAGCCCATCTCGTGTCGCTCAGTGCTGTGAGATCTGCGGTAACAACACCTAGCTCCTTCTGAACCTGCTTGTATGCGTGATGTGTTCCTGGTTGTGCGAAGAAGGTGTACAGACTCTCAAGGGTGAGAAAAAAATCCCATTGCTGTGCGATCTCTGTGCCACAATGGGTAAACTGTACAGTCCACAATCCTCCAGAAAGTGCTTCACATGCCCATAGATTCATTTGCGTCTTGCACTTCAGAACAATTCACGAATCCAAGAAATCGCTCTTTTGTTTCCAGTCCCTCTGCGTATCTCAGGCACACTGTTATTTGCTCCCGTTTAAATGACTGCGCTTCTTCCACATGAATGGTGTCAAATACATTTTCCTCAACACTGCGAATGATTCGGCTTTTCACACTTTTTGCTGCAAATTTCAACAGTTCATTTTGAGCGTTGTGGCTAGTAAGGTTGAAGGGGCGATTCAACCTAGAGCAGAACGCTTCATCGTGCTTTGAAAACAACGTACACAACTCTAAAAAGTTTGGCGAACTCTGACTCTAATCATGCCCTCGTAGAGCAAGCCCTTGTTTGCCAAGATAAAGTAACATCTCAACAATATTGGTGGCATATTCCCTGTTGCACTTAACAGTTTCCATATGAGAGTTACTAACTGTGCAGCAACGGAACCAGTGGTTTAGGATTTCATATAGGATTGCCATTGCTCCATACACTGCCGATGGGAGCAACATTCAGTGTGTTTCTGTAACTTGACTGAGATATTTTTCCAGTCTCATCATACACCACTGCTCACAAAGGCAGGATCCTTATAGCCACTGTTGCACTGAAAATGTCTGCAGGCGAAACAGAGCACAGCGTCTTCTTCTTTGCCGTATTCTAGAAAAGTGTACTTTTTAAAGAAGTCTGAGGAAAAGGAAAGTTTCTGTGACTCCTTCCGAGCCAGTTTCGCGGCCAACAGTTCCCTCTTGCCGACATCGTAGTTTCTCTCCACCTGGTGAATCTGTGTGGAACAGAGGTGGGATCTGTTGTCAGTGGTGGACTGTTGGGACAGGACAGCTCCTGCTCCCGTGTCCGAGGCATCGACCTCTACCACAAACTGCAGGTCGGGATCCAGGACTGGCGCGGAGATGAAGCGGCGCTTGAGACCATCGGAAAGCGGAGGCCGTGGAGGTGAGAGCACAGAGAGGAGTGGTGACGCGACTATACAGTAGCTGTGGAGGTGAGACACAGAGAGGAGTGGTGACGCGACTATACTGTAGCTGTGGAGGTGAGACACAGAGAGGAGTGGTGACGCGACTATACAGTAGCTGTGGAGGTGAGAGCACAGAGAGGAGTGGTGACGACTATACAGTAGCTGTGGAGGTGAGACACAGAGAGGAGTGGTGACGCGACTATACAGTAGCTGTGGAGGTGAGACACAGAGAGGAGTGGTGACGACTATACAGTAGCTGTGGAGGTGAGAGAGGAGAGGAGTGGTGACGACTATACAGTAGCTGTGGAGGTGAGACACAGAGAGGAGTGGTGACGACTATACAGTAGCTGTGGAGGTGAGAGAGAGAGAGGAGTGGTGACGACTATACAGTAGCTGTGGAGGTGAGACACAGAGAGGAGTGGTGACGACTATACAGTAGCTGTGGAGGTGAGACACAGAGAGGAGTGGTGACGACTATACAGTAGCTGTGGAGGTGAGACACAGAGAGGAGTGGTGACGCGACTATACAGTAGTTGTGGAGGTGAGACACAGAGAGGAGTGGTGACGACTATACAGTAGCTGTGGAGGTGAGACACAGAGAGGAGTGGTGACGACTATACAGTAGCTGTGGAGGTGAGACACAGAGAGGAGTGGTGACGACTATACAGTAGTGGTGGAGGTGAGACACAGAGAGGAGTGGTGACGCGACTATACAGTAGCTGTGGAGGTGAGAGAGAGAGAGGAGTGGTGACGCGACTATACAGTAGCTGTGGAGGTGAGACACAGAGAGGAGTGGTGACGACTATACAGTAGCTGTGGAGGTGAGACACAGAGAGGAGTGGTGACGCGACTATACAGTAGTTGTGGAGGTGAGACACAGAGAGGAGTGGTGACGCGACTATACAGTAGCTGTGGAGGTGAGACACAGAGAGGAGTGGTGACGCGACTATACAGTAGCTGTGGAGGTGAGAGCACAGAGAGGAGTGGTGACGCGACTATACAGTAGCTGTGGAGGTGAGACACAGAGAGGAGTGGTGACGCGACTATACAGTAGCTGTGGAGGTGAGAGCACAGAGAGGAGTGGTGACGCGACTATACAGTAGCTGTGGAGGTGAGACACAGAGAGGAGTGGTGACGCGACTATACAGTAGCTGTGGAGGTGAGACACAGAGAGGAGTGGTGACGCGACTATACAGTAGCTGTGGAGGTGAGACACAGAGAGGAGTGGTGACGCAACTATACAGTAGTTGTGGAGGTGAGACACAGAGAGGAGTGGTGACGCGACTATACAGTAGCTGTGGAGGTGAGAGCACAGAGAGGAGTGGTGACGACTATACAGTAGCTGTGGAGGTGAGACACAGAGAGGAGTGGTGACGCGACTATACAGTAGTTGTGGAGGTGAGACACAGAGAGGAGTGGTGACGCGACTATACAGTAGTTGTGGAGGTGAGAGCACAGAGAGGAGTGGTGACGACTATACAGTAGCTGTGGAGGTGAGACACAGAGAGGAGTGGTGACGCGACTATACAGTAGCTGTGGAGGTGAGAGCACAGAGAGGAGTGGTGACGACTATACAGTAGCTGTGGAGGTGAGAGACACAGAGAGGAGTGGTGACGACTATACAGTAGCTGTGGAGGTGAGAGCACAGAGAGGAGTGGTGACGACTATACAGTAGTTGTGGAGGTGAGACACAGAGAGGAGTGGTGACGCGACTATACAGTAGTTGTGGAGGTGAGAGCACAGAGAGGAGTGGTGACGCGACTATACAGTAGTTGTGGAGGTGAGAACACAGAGAGGAGTGGTGACGCGACTATACAGTAGCTGTGGAGGTGAGACACAGAGAGGAGTGGTGACGACTATACAGTAGCTGTGGAGGTGAGACACAGAGAGGAGTGGTGACGACTATACAGTAGCTGTGGAGGTGAGACACAGAGAGGAGTGGTGACGCGACTATACAGTAGCTGTGGAGGTGAGAGCACAGAGAGGAGTGGTGACGCGACTATACAGTAGCTGTGGAGGTGAGAGAGAGAGGAGTGGTGACGACTATACAGTAGCTGTGGAGGTGAGAGAGAGAGGAGTGGTGACGACTATACAGTAGCTGTGGAGGTGAGACACAGAGAGGAGTGGTGACGACTATACAGTAGCTGTGGAGGTGAGACACAGAGAGGAGTGGTGACGACTATACAGTAGTTGTGGAGGTGAGACACAGAGAGGAGTGGTGACGCGACTATACAGTAGCTGTGGAGGTGAGACACAGAGAGGAGTGGTGACGACTATACAGTAGCTGTGGAGGTGAGACACAGAGAGGAGTGGTGACGACTATACAGTAGTTGTGGAGGTGAGAGCACAGAGAGGAGTGGTGACGACTATACAGTAGCTGTGGAGGTGAGACACAGAGAGGAGTGGTGACGCGACTATACAGTAGCTGTGGAGGTGAGACACAGAGAGGAGTGGTGACGACTATACAGTAGCTGTGGAGGTGAGACACAGAGAGGAGTGGTGACGCGACTATACAGTAGCTGTGGAGGTGAGACACAGAGAGGAGTGGTGACGCGACTATACAGTAGCTGTGGAGGTGAGACACAGAGAGGAGTGGTGACGACTATACAGTAGCTGTGGAGGTGAGACACAGAGAGGAGTGGTGACGCGACTATACAGTAGCTGTGGAGGTGAGAGCACAGAGAGGAGTGGTGACGACTATACAGTAGCTGTGGAGGTGAGACACAGAGAGGAGTGGTGACGACTATACAGTAGCTGTGGAGGTGAGACACAGAGAGGAGTGGTGACGACTATACAGTAGCTGTGGAGGTGAGACACAGAGAGGAGTGGTGACGCGACTATACAGTAGTTGCGGATGAATCTCGACACAAGTTCTGGCCAAAGAAATACCAATCTGTAGAGTCAAAATCTGTGCACAAGTTCACTTTTTCATGTTCGGTTAATTGGTGGTAAGTCTGACCGAATAAATTAATAATTATGTGTGTGCCCAAATTCACAAAGATGTCAAGTCAAGTCAAGAGATTTATTTGTCACGGCATACAAGTATACAATGAAATGCGGGTGGTCTTGCCCGCAACGATGTGCAAATAACATATAATAGAATCAACATTGTGCAATAAACAAGTAACATTGTACAATAAACAAGTAACATGTTAGGGCATATCGGTATATGTACATAAGTTATTTACAGAGCATGGAGGACATACTAGGTCCTTTGGTAGTGTCTTTCTGTACATGCTAATTTATACAATCTCCGGTTATACTATACTATTTTTAAAGTGACCTTTCCTTAGTGGCCATAAGTGTGGGCGTGTGCAGCATGAGTGTGTGCCTGCTCATGTTAAAGTGGCTGCTAGTGTGTGAGCGTGTACAGTGAGTGTGTTGTGCGTGTGCTCATGTGTGCTTGTGTGTGGAGAGTTCAGTGTTCAGTGTTCTGATGGCCTGGGGGAAGAAGCTGAGCCGAAGTCTCTCTGTCCTAGCAGCTGGTGTTCGCAGGCGTCTGCCTGACCGCAGCAGCTTGAACAGGCTGTTGTTGGAGTGGTGAGGGTCTTTCATTATTCTGCAGGCTCTGGATTTGCACCTCTTGTTGTATAGAACCTGCAGGGCTGGTAGTGCAATGCCCGTGGTACGCTCGGCTGAGCGCACCACTCTCTGTAGGGCCTTCTTGTCCTATGCCGTGCTGTTCCCATACCAGGCAGTGATGTTTCCAGTCAAGATGCTCTCTACAGCTCCGGAGTAGAAGGACTGGAGTATCTTCCCAGATACTCTGAACTTCCTTAACTGTCTCAGGTGGTAGAGGCGTTGCTTCGCCTTTTTTACGACTGAGTCTATGTGTGTTGTCCATGTCAGATCCTCTGAGATGTGGACCCCCAGGTACTTAAAGCTGCTCACCCTGTCCACGGTAGCCCCGTTAATCCTCAGTGGTGTGTGGAGGTGAGACACAGAGAGGAGTGGTGACGCGACTATACAGTAGCTGTGGAGGTGAGACACAGAGAGGAGTGGTGACGACTATACAGTAGCTGTGGAGGTGAGAGCACAGAGAGGAGTGGTGACGCAACTATACAGTAGCTGTGGAGGTGAGACACAGAGAGGAGTGGTGACGCGACTATACAGTAGTTGTGGAGGTGAGACACAGAGAGGAGTGGTGACGCGACTATACAGTAGCTGTGGAGGTGAGAGGAGAGAGAGGAGTGGTGACGCGACTATACAGTAGCTGTGGAGGTGAGAGCACAGAGAGGAGTGGTGACGCGACTATACAGTAGCTGTGGAGGTGAGACACAGAGAGGAGTGGTGACGCGACTATACAGTAGCTGTGGAGGTGAGACACAGAGAGGAGTGGTGACGCAACTATACAGTAGTTGTGGAGGTGAGACACAGAGAGGAGTGGTGACGACTATACAGTAGTTGTGGAGGTGAGAGCACAGAGAGGAGTGGTGACGACTATACAGTAGCTGTGGAGGTGAGACACAGAGAGGAGTGGTGACGCGACTATACAGTAGCTGTGGAGGTGAGACACAGAGAGGAGTGGTGACGACTATACAGTAGCTGTGGAGGTGAGACACAGAGAGGAGTGGTGACGCGACTATACAGTAGCTGTGGAGGTGAGACACAGAGAGGAGTGGTGACGACTATACAGTAGCTGTGGAGGTGAGACACAGAGAGGAGTGGTGACGACTATACAGTAGCTGTGGAGGTGAGACACAGAGAGGAGTGGTGACGACTATACAGTAGCTGTGGAGGTGAGACACAGAGAGGAGTGGTGACGCGACTATACAGTAGTTGCGGATGAATCTCGACACAAGTTCTGGCCAAAGAAATACCAATCTGTAGAGTCAAAATCTGTGCACAAGTTCACTTTTTCATGTTCGGTTAATTGGTGGTAAGTCTGACCGAATAAATTAATAATTATGTGTGTGCCCAAATTCACAAAGATGTCAAGTCAAGTCAAGAGATTTATTTGTCACGGCATACAAGTATACAATGAAATGCGGGTGGTCTTGCCCGCAACGATGTGCAAATAACATATAATAGAATCAACATTGTGCAATAAACAAGTAACATTGTACAATAAACAAGTAACATGTTAGGGCATATCGGTATATGTACATAAGTTATTTACAGAGCATGGAGGACATACTAGGTCCTTTGGTAGTGTCTTTCTGTACATGCTAATTTATACAATCTCCGGTTATACTATACTATTTTTAAAGTGACCTTTCCTTAGTGGCCATAAGTGTGGGCGTGTGCAGCATGAGTGTGTGCCTGCTCATGTTAAAGTGGCTGCTAGTGTGTGAGCGTGTACAGTGAGTGTGTTGTGCGTGTGCTCATGTGTGCTTGTGTGTGGAGAGTTCAGTGTTCAGTGTTCTGATGGCCTGGGGGAAGAAGCTGAGCCGAAGTCTCTCTGTCCTAGCAGCTGGTGTTCGCAGGCGTCTGCCTGACCGCAGCAGCTTGAACAGGCTGTTGTTGGAGTGGTGAGGGTCTTTCATTATTCTGCAGGCTCTGGATTTGCACCTCTTGTTGTATAGAACCTGCAGGGCTGGTAGTGCAATGCCCGTGGTACGCTCGGCTGAGCGCACCACTCTCTGTAGGGCCTTCTTGTCCTATGCCGTGCTGTTTCCATACCAGGCAGTGATGTTTCCAGTCAAGATGCTCTCTACAGCTCCGGAGTAGAAGGACTGGAGTATCTTCCCAGATACTCTGAACTTCCTTAACTGTCTCAGGTGGTAGAGGCGTTGCTTCGCCTTTTTTACGACTGAGTCTATGTGTGTTGTCCATGTCAGATCCTCTGAGATGTGGACCCCCAGGTACTTAAAGCTGCTCACCCTGTCCACGGTAGCCCCGTTAATCCTCAGTGGTGTGTGGAGGTGAGACACAGAGAGGAGTGGTGACGCGACTATACAGTAGCTGTGGAGGTGAGACACAGAGAGGAGTGGTGACGACTATACAGTAGCTGTGGAGGTGAGAGCACAGAGAGGAGTGGTGACGCAACTATACAGTAGCTGTGGAGGTGAGACACAGAGAGGAGTGGTGACGCGACTATACAGTAGTTGTGGAGGTGAGACACAGAGAGGAGTGGTGACGCGACTATACAGTAGCTGTGGAGGTGAGAGGAGAGAGAGGAGTGGTGACGACTATACAGTAGCTGTGGAGGTGAGAGCACAGAGAGGAGTGGTGACGCGACTATACAGTAGCTGTGGAGGTGAGACACAGAGAGGAGTGGTGACGCGACTATACAGTAGCTGTGGAGGTGAGAGCACAGAGAGGAGTGGTGACGCGACTATACAGTAGCTGTGGATGAATCTCAACACAAGTTCTGGCCAAAGAAATACCAATCCTCCAAGAGGAGTGAACTATATAAGATAGTGATGTGCACAAGTTAACTTTTTCATGTTCGGTTAATTGGTGGGAAGTCTGAGCGAATAAATTAATAATTCTGTGTGTGCCCAAATTCGATGGGTAAAGAAGAAAATAAGTCTAACCTCGGCATGAGAATGGCACTCTTCCATAGAGCGTACGCTCATCATGCTAGTATTCGACTAACTAGGTTCATCATCCTCACTTGTTGCATAAATGTCACAGGTTTCCTTTTTCTTTTGGTGACATACATTGTGTGAATTGCCATTTTGCCCCAGGATGTGTGAAGGCCCTATTGAGAACATTGGACCTAATTCTCGAACTCACTTGTGAAAAAGTTACAAAGAAATGTCAACCTGTTCCACACACGAGGGTCGGTACCGACCCTTAAATGACATTATGATCATATATATCCATATTTTTCAGAGTGATGCAAAAGATTTGTGATTTTAAAATCAAACGTTTTCAAGTATTAACATCACTAACATGTCACAAAAGCATGTAGAATGTATATTATCATCAATACGTTAGTTTAGCAATAGGTTAAAAGTGCCATTAGATCGTTTTAAGTTTTCGATTTACTGAAGTCTACCGGACCATTTTGAAAATTTTAACCATGGGAATTGTAGTTTTTTTGCTGCCATTTTGTGGAGGGCCTCTATAGCTGCCGATCAGCGTTGGAATTTCTTCGAACTTCACTTCCTGGCAGGTTCAGTGGGGGTTCAAAGTTCAGCATTCTGAATGAATAATATCAATAATAATAATTATTCTGGATAATAAGCCACAAAAGGTAACGTTTTTGACAAATATTGAAACGCAGTTAGTTTCTCCTCCCTATTGTTAGCATGTAGAGGAACAATTAGATCTGAAATTAGTTTCAAAATGGTTGCACTGTGGTGAAAATAAAAAGTACAGTACATTACAGTAGATATCATTATCTGTTCTTATGCATGCCTGGTGATACTAAATCCAAATTGAACTCGGGCATTTGAAAGATAATATATATATATATATATATATATATATATATATATATATATATATATATATATATATATATATATATATATATATATAAATGTGCGAATTGGCTATAATAAGGTAATGTATAAGCATCTATTCTATATTCTATAATAATATTTCAAATTGCATTGGTCCGGATGGGAGAATTCAGTACTGTATCTACAGAACCTTCCGTTTTATCATCTTCCCTTTATTAATTTCCTTAGATTTTCTTGTACACATGATCTCAAGAGGGTACTGAACGAGGTCAGTGGCAGTTTTTTAAGTTTGGTCATTATTATCATGGTGTTATTCACTGTCAAAGATGCAAAGACAAATCATAATTCATATTCTCCTTTGTTTCATCACAATTTACGCAAGGCTAGTAATAGACACAATATTTCTGACACTGTGAATACATTCCCTGAGGTCCATAGATGTACCTAGAATATGCAAATAGCCCTTGTAGAAGTGGAGCAATATTCCATTTACCTAGGTATACATTTTATGCGGATTTTCACATCGGGTGGAACAGGTTAACTCGACAATTCTGGCATTCCTGAATGGTTTCTTACCTATGATTCGTTCTTAGCTAATGTGACGAATCATACTGGGTCTGCGTTGTGTTTGATGTTAAATGAGAATGTCCCGAGGGGGAGTCGAACAGGGGGCTCCCGCGTCCGCGGGCGACGACACAGGCCGCTGCACTAAGAAGTGAATTCACTCCTAACTACCGTACCTATGCGTCTGTTAACCCTGTTATGGGGAAGTGAGTTTAATTTACCAGCCCGCACTGCCACAGTCACTTGTCAACACACCTGTTTCCGTGACTGTGGACATACCCACGGGCTTCCCCGTTACACTAAGAACAAGATTTAAGAACGCAGAAAAGCAGTCGTAGATAGGCCAGATTAGATACTATATATATACATATCTCTTACCTGCTCTTACTAGTTATGCTGCTGGCCAGTATGACTTACTACTATAGGGTCTGTATTTCTGTATCACATACAATAGCTGTTGCCTAGGTGACAGCTAATGGGGATCCGAATAAACAATATTCTTTTAAGAAGGCAATCTCATGGGAACTCTGTCTGTAGATATTTGCTGATGCCTGCAGTAAAGATATGTCTCTGAGAATTTAGGGAAACCCTTTTCCCCCTCGAGAATAAATAAACGTTTTTGTGGTTGGACCTGTTTTTCTACTTCTTTTATCTCTCATTTGATCAAATAATAATATATTTTAGTATCCTACTCTTGTTCTCATTTGCCAAATATTGCCATGTTGTGCTGTTTGATGACTGCTCAATTCCTCCCTGTGGGAATACAATTTGATATTTCTTTCCATCAAATTAAACAGACATAGCTAGCATTTCATATATCAAGTTTCTCAAGTTTCTTTAATATTTGTCATACAGAAGTACAGAATACTTTTATACAAAATGCTTCTTACTGTTACGCTCCAGAGACTGTGCAAGACAAGATAAGTATGAAATAAAATAACATAGTAAAATTAGAAGTAAAAAAATGAGGTCACAGTGTTCAGTTTAGACATAATGTACAATGTTCGATGCAGAATAGACGTAGTTACCATACAATATACAATACTGTGCAGTGTACTAATATACAATACTATATAGTGCAACGAGTACGAGTTGTACTATAGTGCACTATAGTGTACTATAGTGTACGAGTTGTAGTGCAAATCCTTTATCAATAAATATAAAGTGTAAAGTGTGTTTGTGTGATCTAAAGTGTGGAGAGTGGGTGCTGCAGTGTGTTGTTTGTTTGAGTGAGTGTGTGCGTGTGGGTGTGTGTGCTGTGTGCATTTGATGGTTGTTGCATAGTGTTTATTGTTCGTTTAGCAGCCTGATGGCCTGGGGATAGAAGCTTCTTCTGAGTCTTTCTGTGCTCGCCTTAAGACTCCGGTATCGCTTGCCTGACCGCAGCAGTTCAAATATATATATATATAGGCCTATATGTTTTGTATATACACAGTATCCTCCACCCTCACACTAAGTAGCTCACACAACCTCTTCAATGACTTCATGGACTGTCATAGAGGGTGCATGTGATTCCATGGGCAGTGCCACGTCAGGTTGGAAGTGTCTTCGGGTGTTTTGTTCCTCTTCTTTAGCTTGTGTTGTTTGAAGTTGAACAGCACCAACCGGTGAGAAAGAGCATTTTTTGTTTCTTGATTGATACATTGATTGATTGATTGATTGATTGATTATATTGCGGATTAAAGACATCATCCAAGGGATAAAAACATGATAAAATGCAAGCACGTATTTCCATCATGGTCCCTGGTATTAAAAAACAGGACATACATCAACATAAAACATTAAGATACAATATGCAGGGGGCGGCTAAGTGGCGCAGTGGGCAAGGCGCTCGCCATCAACGCAGGAGATGCTGGGTTCGAGCCCAGCTCTCGGCGTTGCTTCCGGCTTGGCTGGTCGCTCATACTAATACAATTGGCAGAATTAGGGGGTGGGAAGCTGGTGGGTGGGGATCGGACGTTGTGGACAGCGACTCCTACAGGTCGGTTGGTGCGCCTGTACAGCAGAATCAGGAAGCAACAGGGGCGGCGTGTCCCTCCCACGCAGACCCTTGCCGCTGAGAGATCGCACTGTGCAGGTGAAAAGATGCGACGGCTGCCTCCTCGTCTATCGGAGGGGACACGTGATGTAAGGCTTGGTCCACATTGCAGCCGACCAGTGGGAGGCATGGTCTAGAAACGTTCGAGACAGGGGAGGGTAGAATTGGATAATATGAAATTGGGATGGGAGAAAAAGAAAAATAGAAAATGGGGAGAAAAAGTAGATAAAAAAAAAAGATACAATATGCATATACAGTTGAAGATAACATAATAATAATAAATATGCTACCCTCTCTCTCCTATGCCGATAGCCATGATCGTATACATAGTTTTTGAAGCCAGTTAACCTGAGGGCCTGCAGTGACAATGCAGCACAGCAGGGGGGGTAAACTGCAGGCTTAGCACTACTTCTTAACATCAGTGAAGAAGGGATGTACCACAAAGGGTGAGTAGGGTATATCTGCAGAGCCGCAAGCCCAACGTCGGGCGGGGCTTCGGGGCTTGTACTCTGTGTGACTGTGCGTGGGCGGGGCGTCGGGGCTTGTACTCTGTGTTGTTTCCTGTAAAACCCGGAAGTAGTCAGTTTGTGCTGTTTATTTTTAACCCTAACCTTAACCCTAACCCTAACTCTAACCTTAACCCTAACCCTAACCCGCAACACGGAACACAGAAATGCAAACGCTGTCGAGTCCTCACTGCTTGTAAAAATAAACAGCACAAACTGACTACTTCCGGGTTTTACAGGAAACAACACAGAGTACAAGCCCCGACGCCCCGCCCACGCACAGTCACACAGAGTACAAGCCCCGACGCCCCGCCCACGCACAGTCACACAGAGTACAAGCCCCGACGCCCCGCCCACCACGCACAGTCACACAGAGTACAAGCCCCGACGCCCCGCCCACCACGCACAGTCACACAGAGTACAAGCCCCGACGCCCCGCCCACCACGCACAGTCACACAGAGTACAAGCCCCGACGCCCCGCCCACCACGCACAGTCACACAGAGTACAAGCCCCGACGCCCCGCCCACCACGCACAGTCACACAGAGTACAAGCCCCGACGCCCCGCCTCACACAGAGTACAAGCCCCGAAGCCCCGCCTCACACAGAGTACAAGCCCCGAAGCCCCGCCTCACCCAGAGTACAAGCCCCGAAGCGTTGGTGTTACAAAGGGTCAGATTAAACCGAATATATATATTTATTGCTTGAGATCCCTTGTATAATATTTGTATATCGTTTGATATCCCTTGTATATTATTTGTATATATACACGGAATATCCCTTTACCTGGGTACAAACCAGAGTAATATTCGCTCTCCTATTGGACAGCGACCCCTAGGCGCCAACGGCCAAGCCCCCAACGGCAAGTTCAAAGGCAACTCCGGGCATGTCTCAACATGTCCAGAGTCTGCGCAGTAATACGAGACAGAACTGAGGTTGGCACTAGATAATTCACCTTACGTATAAATACGGCGCAGGTGGAAACAGCAGCTATTCGTTCATTACTAGTAAAGCCTTCACCACGAGACAACGTGCAGTGAAGTGAGCAACTTTGCCTCTAAATAGAGCCTTGAGAACCGCGTGCGAATAGATTGCTAAAGTGTCAGAGTTTAATGCAGTAACGTTGAGTTCGACTTATTCTAATGTGAAGTAATAGTCTATCATTTATAGTGTATCGTGCGGCTACAGTTCTTCAGTGACCAGCATTACCACCGGTTCGTCGTCAGTGATGCCACTAACGCGTTACTAAGTAACGCGTTATTGTAATCTGATTACTTTCCCCCGAAAATAGTAATCTAACGCGTTAATCTTTACAAGCCAGTAATCTGATTGCAGTTACTTGTTCAAGTGGCTGTGCGTTACTATTTCGTTACTATCTCATCATAATGCAGGCGGAATGCAGTATTTTCTTTCGTTTTCGACAGTCAAATATACGTTTGGAAAGCTTTTCCTTGTATTGGGGAGTGACGTCACAGCACGCAAACTCGCGTGTTGAGCCATGCTGGTGGGCGCGGCTGTTATTGTTATTATCAGGCTGACCTAAACTGCGAGCTAGCAGGGAGACGCTCGCGCTCGTAACGCTTCCTTGCACTGGAAGTTCACTAGTCTACTTAACGTTTGTGTAAACTAAGCCGGGTGAAAAAAACATTCACTTTGCGGAGGAAACAAAATACTGTCTACCGCATATGGAATATACAGCACAGCACGACCATCGACTTCTACAGGACTCGGAGTCGGAGCTGCACCAGCCAAACAGTATGTTCCACCTTTGAGTTAAACATCTTTTGCTTGCACTATTCATGAACATGGAACACCATACTGCAGTATGTAGGTTGTCAGTAGCACACTGACAACACTGCAGTATATATATTCCCTCCCCGCCGTATGTATATTTCCCTCCCACCCACCCACCCCCTCCTAATGTACAGTCCCCTCCCCATCATATGTATATACTCTGTCAGGATCTAGGGGTAACAGTACTGTGTCATCCCCCAGCGAGACGGACCAGATACTGGCACAAGCCTTCATCGCCACCCTGACAGCCTCCACCGAACGCGATCGACTTCAGGGTGAACGCGATCGACTTCAAGCACAGACGCTTAGTGAGCGCGAACATTCTTCCATGGAACAAGAGCGCCTCCGGGCGCAACAATTAAGTGAGCGCGAACACTCTACCATGGAAAGAGAGCGCCTTCAGGCTCAACAGACGAGCGAGCGCGAACAATCTGCAGACCAACGAGAGCGCCTTCACGCGCAACTCCAAGCGCAAGCCCTTAGTGAACGCGAACACTCTGCAACCGAGCGAGAGCGCTTCCAGGCGCAACAAAGGAGTGAAGACGACCGCATAAGACTGGAGACCAGACGCCTTCAGACGGAAGAGAACATTGAAAGAGGCCGCGCCGATGCACAGCGCGCCGCCGCCAATGCACAGCGCGACGCCGCCCATGCCCAGCGCGAAGCAGAGCGCGACGCCGCACACGCCCAGCGCGAAGCAGAGCGCGACCGGCTGCAGGCGCAGATGATAGAACAATTGATTGCCAGGGCGACACCCCCTCTCTCCTCACGGAGCTCCAGGACATCATCACGACAAGGGTCTAGGGCACCTTCCCCTACCCGACCAAGTGACCCGGAACCCGGCCAACAGAAGGATCCTATCTACGTCTCCGAACCCCCTCCCCGTGAGTGATCACTGGTGCCGACGGAAAGGTCAGAGCGGCAGAAGTTATTGCCCAGGGACGGACATACACCCGACCCGTGGCGAGGCTGATAGAGTTGCCAAGGCTCCCTGACTCCCTTGATGACGATCATGACCCACTGACTTTGTAGATTGCCCTACTCCCCACAACAGACATTGAGTAGTTGACAAGACGATTAATCTTTAATTTTAAGTTTTTAAAGATTTTACGTCAATATAAGCTTTATTCTACTGTTTGTAGTAGTAAAGTGATTTTAAGTGAAGGGTCGTTGTGGATTGATGGTTAAAAGAGAAGATACCTGGAGGATTCAGTTTTGGGCCTACCTGTGGTCTGTACTGCTCAAGCCTTGGGCCTACCTGAGGTCTGTACTGCTCAAGCCCTCTAACCTGCTGGGATGCCTCCCAAAACCGGTGACAAGGTGGTACCTGAAAAGGCTGCTGATAAACCACTGCCCAAGAAACTACTACGATCTAATCAACCTTGGTCAGAGAGTGTGGGTGAGTCGGGTGGTGTCGTGGAGGTGGATGCAGCACTGTTGGAATCAATCAACGCTAGACTAACCAAGTTGGATATCCTTGACTCATTACAACATGACATCCGTGAGTTGAAAACCAGCTTGGAGTTTAGTCAAAAGCAGATTGAGGACTTGATGAAGGAAAATGCCTTCCTTAAGGGTGTGGTGAAGGAGGTACAGCAATCTGCTGTCTCTCTCACCTTGGAGAAGAAGCATATGAAAGAGACCTTACTGGGAATACAGTGCAGAGAGATGAGGGACAACTTGATTTTCTCTGGTATCAGTGAGGACAAAGCTGAGGATAAAACTGAGCCGGAAAAAATTGTAAGAGACTTTATGTCAAAAAAACTCAAACTGTCCCCTGAGGTGGTTAGGGACATAACCTTCTCAAGGGTTCACAGACTGGGCCGACCTGTTGAAGGAAAAAACAGACCAATTATAGCTCGGTTTGAGCACTACAAGCATAAGGAGTTGGTGAAGAGCCGTGGTAAGGAGTTGAAGGGGTCCTCTCTGTGGTTAAATGACCACTTTCCTGTGGAGATCAATGACAGGAGAAAACAACTGCTTCCTATCATGAGGGAAAACAGGGCCCTGAATCACAGAGTGGCTTTGTCAGTCGATAAACTGTACATAAATGGACAACTGTATAGAGCAGACCTGGGCATTGTACGGCCCGCGGGCCGGATCCGGCCCGCGGGATGATTCTGACCGGCCCGCGAAAGATTACACGATAATAAAAAAAAATAAAAAAAAAATAAAAAAAAACTATATTTTTTTAATATTTTTTTTTTTTTTTTTTTTACTTTTTTTTTTTTTTTTTTATGTCAACGTTCACACGCACAGTATACGCTTAGGAGACATGCTCAGAAGATGTTGGTTCTCTTTGGATCCACCTACATATGTGAACAGACATTCTCAGTCATGACGTTTACCAAGTCCAGGTACAGATCCTCTCTCACTGATGAACATCTGGCAGCTGTGTTTCGCATCTCCACCTCAGACATGCAACCTGACTTTGATGGACTTGTTAAAGCTCAACAGAGACTGGATTTCTCACACTGAATGAAAAAAAAGAACTGAAGAACACTAAAATGTGGAAATATAACAAGTGAAATGGGACACTTGATATTTTTTTTTCTTTTTTTTGCACAGTTCTGAAAACATAAAATGTTTAATATAGGCATGTAAAGTAAAAAAGGCTACAAAACTGGGACACTTTTCTTTACACAGTTCAGTGACATGTCTTGTTTATTTTTGCTATAAGATGATGTGATGTCTTTAGAAAGCTAAGAAAATCCTTGTTTCAATAGTATATGAAACTCAAAATTCCCTTTGTTATTAATGTTTCACATTTTGTTTATCATTTTGGAAATAAATTCTATTTGAATAAATTATATTTTTGAAAGCTATAACCTCACCTTTTAATTGCCAAATAATAACATACACTCTTACCAGGGGTCAAAACAATGCCATTTACTGCTTTTTATATAGAAATAAAATGTATATTATGATATAATTGAGTTTGGAATTTTGGCCCGGCCCCCCAACATATTTTCAGTTGCTCATTCGGCCCCCCGGGAAAAATAATTGCCCACCCCTGGTATAGAGACTCAAAGGTGACCCCCTGGCTGTTTTAGATGGAGGATGTTGTGTTTTCATTTCATTTTTGTTTTTGTTTTCTATAAATTTCTATGACTACATCCAATACTGATATACCCTGCATTAAGTTAGGCCTTCACAAGGGCCTGGTTTTAGCTCATGTGAATGTATGTGGAGATGATGTGGATTTGACACAGTGGATTCTTGAACATGAAAAAATGAAACTCAAAACATTTGAATACACTGAGCACAATCTACAGGATATAGAAAATGATATTGACCCAGACAATAATATATTCTTCAACATCAACGACAACTGCTGCTACTATACTGAAGATCAGTACAACAGGACAATTAAGACAGTTAACAAACTATCAATAATTCACTTCAATTCAAGAAGTCTGTACGCAAACTTTAACAGCATTAAGGAATACTTAAACCAGTTTACACAACCATTTAACATAATTGCCATTTCAGAAACTTGGATGAACGAGGAAAAGGGAATGGATTTTGAAATGGTCGGATATGAACTCAACTATATGAACAGAAAAAATAAGAGTGGTGGAGGAGTGGCTGTGTATGTGGATAATAACTTGAATTATAAGATTGTAGAAAAAATGACAAATGTGATTGATAATTTATTAGAATGTATAACAATAGAAATATGTGTAGAAAAAAAGAAAAATATAATTGTGAGCTGTATATATAGAGCACCAGGTTCGAATATTGAAGTTTTCAAGGACTGGATGGAAGAAATGTATATAAACAATAATCAAAAGGCTATTTTCATCTGTGGGGATTTTAACATTGATCTTTTAAATCCAAACAAACATAAAATGACTGAGGAATTCATCAACACATTGTATAGTTTGAGCCTTTATCCAAAAATCACAAGACCCAGCCGAATCACATCCCATTGTGCCACTCTGATAGACAATATATTTACGAACATTATAGAAAACAATACAGTGAGTGGATTACTAATAAATGACATCAGCGACCATTTACCAGTTTTTACAGTTTATGACAACAACTACACAGAAAACAAGCAGGACAATAAACTACAATTTAAACGAGTAAGGACTGAAGAATCAATGAACGCTTTCAAAAATGATTTGCTACTACAAAATTGGGAGATAGTATATAAAGAGGATGACACTGATAAAGCATATGAAACATTCTTATCTATATTTAACTTACTATATCACAAACATTGTCCAATAAAAGAATATAGCAGTAAACATAAACACTCAGACAGCCCATGGATCACAAGGTGATTACAGAATGCATGTAAAAAGAAAAATACACTATATAGAGAATTTATAAAACATAGAACTAAAGAGGCAGAAAATAAATATAAGAAATATAAAAACAAGTTGACTAATATTATGAGAAGATGTAAGAAGGATCATTATAGTAGAATATTAGATAACAACAAATATAATATTAAAGGTGTTTGGAAGATATTAAATGGTATTATCAGGAATGGATCAAGACAAATAAACTATCCTCAGTATTTTATGGAAGAGGATCAAACTATTAGCAATATGGATGATGTGGTTAACAACTTTAATACATTTTTTGTAAATATTGGACCAGAATTAGCGGGAAAAATCCCAGATCCAGTGACTCCTGAAGACATAAAAGACAATTACATTGAAAGAAATCCTAGTTCAATGTTTCTGGAAGCGGTAGATGAAAATGAAATTATAGAAACTACTAATAAATGTAAAAACAAGACATCTACAGACAGTAATGAAATAGATATGAAAATAGTAAAAAATGTCATTATTGGGATTTCAAAACCACTCACGCACATCTGCAATTTATCATTCAAAACTGGTCGATTTCCGAATAAAATGAAAATAGCAAAAGTCATACCTCTGTTCAAGACTGGAGATAAACACCACTTCACAAATTATAGGCCTGTTTCTCTACTTCCTCAGTTTTCAAAAATATTAGAAAAACTCTTCAACAACAGATTAGATAAATTCATTGATAAACATAATTTACTCACCGATAGCCAGTATGGATTCAGAACACACCGGTCAACATCACTAGCGTTAATAGAACTCATTGAAAAAATCACAAATTCCATAGATCAAAAAAAACATGTAGCTGGAGTATTCATTGACCTAAAAAAAGCATTTGATACTATTAATCATGATATATTAATCAGGAAATTGGAGAGATATGGGATCAGGGGGGTAGTATTGGACTGGGTAAGAAGCTATCTAAATAAAAGACAACAATTTGTGACAATGAGAGATTATAAATCTGAATGTTTGGACATTGCTTGTGGTGTCCCCCAGGGGTCAGTGTTGGGTCCAAAACTGTTCATCTTGTACATTAACGAGATATGTAAAGTATCCAATATATTTAAATGTATTTTATTTGCGGATGACACTAATCTTTTTTTTTCTGGTGAGAATGTCCAGCAGCTTTTAGAGGTCATCACATCTGAAATGAAGAAATTGAAGGAATGGTTTGATAGAAACAAATTATCATTGAACTTGAGCAAAACTAAAATTATGTTGTTTGGAAACTGTAGATTGGATACTCAGGTACAAGTTAAAATAAATGATGTGATTATTGAAAGAGTTTATGAAAATAAATTCCTAGGTGTAATAATAGACCATAAAATCTGTTGGAAACCTCACATAAAACATGTCCAATCTAAACTCTCACGAAGCATTTCAGTCATGAGTAAAGTAAAGCACATCCTGGATAGAAAATCACTCTACATTCTCTACTGTTCACTAGTTTTACCATATTTAAATTACTGTGCTGAAGTCTGGGGAAACAATTATAAGTCTACACTACAACCACTTTTTATACTCCAAAAAAGGGCCATAAGGATAGTTCATATTGCAGGTTATCGTGATCACACTAACATATTGTTTCTGGAGTCAAAGACATTGAAGTTAAATGATCTTGTGGAATTTAAAACGGCACAATTAATGTATAAAGCAAAAAGTCATGCACTTCCAAGAAACATTCAAGAATTGTTCTTTGATAGGGAGGGGGGTTATAATCTGAGGGGAGAACACAATTTAAAGGTGCTAAACGTACGCACTACCATGAGAAAACACTGCATCTCAATATGTGGAGTGAAACTGTGGAACAGTCTTAATGTGGTGTTAAAGCAATGTCCAAACATGAGACAATTCAAACTGATGTATAAGGAAATTATGTTCACAAGGTACAGGGATGAAGAAGGGACTTGATATTCACAGGTGTTTACATTTTTATTTTGTTTCTATTTTATTTTATTTTATACATATATAGTTTTTGTTTTTTGTTTTGCATATATATATATATATATATATATATATTTTTTTTTTTTTTCTTTTTTATGTTTAAAATAGTACACTCATTTGAGTAGTGGAAAAGGGGTAGGATTAAATAAGTGTATACTTCTTCCTACTCCTTTTCGAACATGCAGATTGAGTTTTTTTTCTTTTTTGTTATTGTTTGTTGTATTCATTGCATGTTCGAAATAAAGACTTCAAATCAAATCAAAATCTGTCTTTGCTTTATCTAATTAGGTGCGGACTAATTAGGAGGCGGCTGTTACAAAGGGTCAGATTAAACCGAATATATATATTTATTGCTTGAGATCCCTTGTATAATATTTGTATATCGTTTGATATCCCTTGTATATTATTTGTATATATACACGGAATGTTCCTTTACCTGGGTACAAACCAGAGTAATATTCGCTCTCCTATTGGACAGCGACCCCTAGGCGCCAACGGCCAAGCCCCCAACGGCAAGTTCAAAGGCAACTCCGGGCATGTCTCAACATGTCCAGAGTCTGCGCAGTAATACGAGACAGAACTGAGGTTGGCACTAGATAATTCACCTTACGTATAAATACGGCGCAGGTGGAAACAGCAGCTATTCGTTCATTACTAGTAAAGCCTTCACCACGAGACAACGTGCAGTGAAAAGTGAGCAACTTTGCCTCTAAATAGAGCCTTGAGAACCGCGTGCGAATAGATTGCTAAAGTGTCAGAGTTTAATGCAGTAACGTTGAGTTCGACTTATTCTAATGTGAAGTAATAGTCTATCATTTATAGTGTATCGTGCGGCTACAGTTCTTCAGTGACCAGCATTACCACCGGTTCGTCGTGTATATAGCTAGTGCACTTATCCAGGCTGGGCGGCCTAAAACTCGTGCCCCCACCCGAGGAGTCCTAGACGAGAACCGTTGGATATGTACACCGGAGAACCTACACCGGCGACTGCAGAACCCATTTCTGGGTTGGATTATATTGCTTTGGGACCGTGACTGCTGGAGCAGAGAAACCGTCGACCCCACTGTCGTTTGGGATCTACCCCCCGTGAGGATCATCACTCGAGCCCGCCTCTAGGAAGAGGCTGGCTAGCTGTCTTCCATGCTGTCGAGCATACTGGATTATAGCTGTTGCTTTGTCTACTGATCAAGGGAGTACATGCACTGGCTCCTGTATCTGGAACCTCGTTATCCTCGTTGACCCAGACTTTGTACCCGAACATTCCTCTACCCCGGCCGGGCCATTACACCCGGAGGGAACCCCCCAGTGTCTTCCAGCTGGTACTAGTGTGCCCTATGTAATTGCTATACCACAGGTGGCGTCAGTTTAGACCCATCCTAGTATTCATACTATTCTCATTGACTTACGCTCTCTTGACTTACTTTACGTGTGTTCTTCGCCATACAAGCGCGAGCCTAATTCTCAATCTGTAACCTAACGTTGCTTAATAATAATAAATACCCTCTAAATAGTACTTTATGTGTCAATGCCGTATTCTTGTGTGGGTGTTCACCATATATATTCATGTACTGTATGGCCAGTAATTAAAGTACATAACTAGTAGTGGTTTAATATATCATACTCTTTAATACAGTCAGGGAATTGTACCCCTCAGTTACAGTTGGACTTGCGGCTCTGCAGATATATGCTATTGCAAAGGGTTGCTCTCAAGGCTAAATACATATTGTCACCGCTGGTCAGCCATCCAATGGGAGTTTGGGGTATGGGCATGCTCAGATCGAGCTAGTGGAGTGCTCGGGCAAAGAGGCTGCATTAGATATAGCATTCAACCATATCCCAAACTCCCATTGGATGCCTGACGCTGGTTTGGGGGACCAAATGGATGGAAATGCAGCCAAATTGTAACCGCATGTGTCATGCTCCAATGTTTGAGGTGACATGACGAGTGACATCTTTGATGCCATCGTCTCGATTTTACCCTCCTTGACTACCTCTGCAATTGCTGCTCCCTGGCATTTCTCTGTAGTGTCTTTAACCCTTTCACTGCCACACTACAGCAATGTGTGGCAGTGAAAGGGGTTAACCTGCTGTCGTGCAGCAGTGAAAGGGTTAACCTTCTGTGTATTGTCTCACAGTGAAAGGGTTAACTGTTTGGTAGTGGGGCAGTGAAAGGGTTAAATGAACTCTTTCATCCTGTCTCTATGCTTGACCATTGATGTTACTTTCTTCACTGTACTGTACCATGTACTGTCTGCAGAAGCCATGTGTGTCACAGACTCACCGTGTCATTTAAAATGGGAGGGAATAACCAAGGAAAATGGTGGGTTATGCTTGCAAACCATTAGAGGAGCTATGTGCTTTGCCCCAATAATGGCCACTAGGGGGCACGAGTTAGCAGGAATTCTGGCTTGTGACACATGAAGCTGTTTCCAGTTCTGCACCAAAGCCTGCTGACTGGCTGATTTAACCACATGGGGTTGAGCATTGGCCAATAGGGTTTAGGCTGAATAGTCGCTGTTGCTAAGGCAAGTCAGCTGTATAAGCTTCCAAGAGCAACCCCCCTCCCCCTCTCTCTCTCTCTCTCATCTCTCCTCTCTCTCGTCTCTCTCTCTCTCTCTCTCTCTCTCTCTCTCTCTCTCTCTCTCTCTCTCTCTCTGTGTGTCTCTCTCACTCACTCACGCACACTTTTCTCATATTCTTCTGGTTTTAATCAACTCTCCTTCTCCCTCTCACTCTTGTAGTTATATATATGAGAGAGAGAAAGAGACAGACTTTATATATATATATATGAGAGAGAGAGAAAGAGACAGACTTTATTATATATATATATATCTGTGTGTCTTTTTCTCTCTCTGCCCCTCCAACAGTGTATCCAGAGCTATCATTGGTTGGGAATGGGCAGAGTGAGGAGATGGGATGCATTGTGATGGAACCATGAACCAGAGAGAGAAGCCCAACTCCACGGCACAGCTTCACCACCACCACCGCTCACCTGACCGTCTGGACCGGCGCCCGATGGTTAGAGAAGTTGGTGAGGGGGGAAAAGTCGCCAGGTCGAATCCCAGGACCGGATGTAAATTTGATTTGAGTGGTCGTGAATAGGACGCGTGCTCACGGCCACATCAAGAATTATGACCCAAAATTACCCAAGTGTTGTCCACCAGACAGTTACACTCCTTCGCACTGTTGTTTTAGAATTCTATCCTTAAAATTGACCCATCTCAAACCCCCGTCCTTTTTCTTGATCCTCCAAGCACAACTTGCTTCCATTCGGGACAAACACATCGAGAGAAGAGGTCAGGGATTTGAGAGTGGTCATTTCCAACCAGTGGCGATTGTGACATCATCGTCATTAGAACATTCAGTTCTGCAAAGTCTAATGTCGCACGTGAGATATTACACCTGTGGGTTAATGCCAGTCTGCCTTAGACCACACTTCCAGTCACGTCTCTCTTGATTAACAACATAAGCAAGTAAAGTTTGGGGAATTAAGTGACTAAATCAGTCTCTCGCCCCGTTATATGCTTGTACTGTGTTTTTCAGTTGGTGGTAAATGTTATTAGATACTTAGCTATGACACGGATACATTTTAGGATGTCAAACTATTGCTCTGTTCATTTGTATTAGTGCTCTCGCCTCGGTAGGGAAATCAAAGTGAACCCGTTAACCCCTACCGTACTTTAAAGTGAGAGAATTGTACTAGTGATAATCACACACAATGTCAATAGCGTGACAGTGTGACTTTTCACAGGGCGCCAAAGATGTCAAGTCTTGCACTGTTTAGTCCTTAGCAGTGTTACATGGACACTGGAACAGGGCCACAGTGTGGAGTGAAAATCGGGCTCTTGCTGACATTACCACCCCCGTGCTTCTTATAATGTTGCATTGTGTTGCACATTTGCTGCCTCCTTTGCCACAGGGCTCGCTTGTAAGAGCGAAGGAAAAATTGTGCAGACAATGGATTCTTTGCTGGCGAACTGTGTGGAGGTTTAAAATATCTCTAGTAGTACTGTATTGGCCTTATTCCAACACTCACTCACTCATACACACTCACTCACTCAGAAAGAGAGAAACACTCTGTCTCTCTCCCTCTCTGCCATTATCCCCTCCTCCAAGCTCTCTACGCTGTGAGGCTGTGATAGGCAAATGGGAGTCTCTTCTCCCATTGGCTGGCCTAATGTAAATGGCAGCCTGTTGCCCCGCCCCCTGCTGGTCTCTGCACAGGAATATTGGTCTGATGCGAGAGAGGCCGGAGCCCGGAGCACCAGAGAGAGAGAGAGAGAGAGAGAGAGAGAGAGAGAGAGAGAGAGAGAGAGAGAGAGAGGGGAGAGAGAGAGAGAGAGAGAGAGAGAGAGAGAGAGAGAGAGAGAGAGAGAGAGAGAGAGAGAGAGGGGAGAGAGAGAGAGAGAGAGAGAGAGAGAGAGAGAGAGAGAGAGAGAGAGAGATAGGGAGAGAGAGAGAGAGACAGAGAGAGAGAGGCAAGGGCAGAAAGGGAGACAAGAGGAGAGGAATTGGGTGAGACAAGGTGGAGAGGAGAGGAGTGAAAGGAAAGGAGAGAGGAGAGGAGAGGAGAAGGGGTGAGGGCCGAGTCGGAGGAGGGGTGTGTGTGTGTGGAGTGGACCAAAACAGAACCAGGACAACAGGGAGGACACAGAGGACCTGCAGGTGTGAAACTTGATATGCAATATGCTAATGTGTGAACTGAAATATACAGTGTGTATATAAGGAATGCAGTGTGTGTGTGTGTTTTGTATGTATGTGTGTACTTCACGTTGCTCATTCTGTGTGTAGCTATAAGACATGTCTGCCATGTCTGTATGTATGTGTGTGCCATTGTTCTTCTGGACCGGCTGGCTCAGTTGAACATGCTGCAGGTTTTTTTTTTTTTCTTTTTTTTTTTTTACATCTGCAGCCGGGTGCTGTACATTCATGCAATAATGAATAAACACACGTGCACACGCAATGCATGCACGCGCATAGCCAGGGATTTATGAAATGGTGAATGCTTTTTTTTCCCTTTTTTTTGCATACCGTTTCCTAGGTCCTGTGTTTAGATTATTGCGTTTGGTGTTTTGATGTGTGCTTTGATGTGTGCTTGTCTGTAAAACAGTATTTGTACTGTTTGTACAAACCGTGTGTGTGTGTGTGTGTGTGTG
>NC_140172.1:14513930-14563930 GCF_963971535.1 Notolepis coatsorum | reverse complement strand
CTTTCACTACCACACTACAGAAGGTTAACCTTTACTACCACACTACAGACGGTTAACCTTTCACTACCACACTACAGAAGGTTAACCTTTCACTACCACACTACAGCAGGTTAACCCTTTCACTACCACACTACAGAAGGTTAACCCTTTCACTACCACACTACAGAAGGTTAACCCTTTCACTACCACACTACAGACGGTTAACACTTTCACTACCACACTACAGAAGGTTAACCTTTCACTACCACACTACAGACGGTTAACACGTTCACTACCACACTACAGAAGGTTAACCCTTTCACTACCACTACAGACGGTTAACACTTTCACTACCACACTACAGAAAGTTAACCCTTTCACTACCACTACAGAAGGGTAACCTTTCACTACCACACTACAGAATGTTAACCTTTCACTACCACACTACAGCAGGTTAACCCTTTCACTACCACACTACAGACGGTTAACCTTTCACTACCACACTACAGACGGTTAACCTTTCACTGCCACACTACAGACGGTTAACCTTTCACTACCACACTACAGAAGGTTAACCTTTCACTACCACACTACAGACGGTTAACCTTTCACTGCCACACTACAGAAGGTTAACCCTTTCACTACCACACTACAAAAGGTTAACCTTTCACTACCACACTACAGAAGGTTAACCTTTCACTATCACACTACAGAAGGTTAACCTTTCACTACCACACTACAGAAGGTTAACCCTTTCACTACCACACTACAGAAGGTTAACCCTTTCACTACCACACTACAGAAGGTTAACCCTTTCACTACCACACTACAGACGGTTAACACTTTCACTACCACACTACAGACGGTTAACACTTTCACTACCACACTACAGAAGGTTAACCCTTTCACTACCACTACAGAAGGGTAACCTTTCACTACCACACTACAGACGGTTAACACTTTCACTACCACACTACAGACGGTTAACACTTTCACTACCACACTACAGAAGGTTAACCCTTTCACTACCACTACAGAAGGGTAACCTTTCACTACCACACTACAGAATGTTAACCTTTCACTACCACACTACAGAAGGTTAACCCTTTCACTACCACAATACAGAAGGTTAACCTTTCACTACCACACTACAGAAGGTTAACCTTTCACTACCACACTACAGAAGGTTAACCCTTTACTACCACACTACAGAAGGTTAACCTTTCACTACCACACTACAGAAGGTTAACCCTTTACTACCACACTACAGAATGTTAACCTTTCACTACCACACTACAGAAGGTTAACCCTTTACTACCACACTACAGAATGTTAACCTTTCACTACCACACTACAGAAGGTTAACCCTTTCACTACCACACTACAGAAGGTTAACCTTTCACTACCACACTACAGAAGGTTAACCGTTCACTGCCACACTACAGACGGTTAACCTTTCACTACCACACTACAGATGGTTAACCGTTCACTACCACACTACAGACGGTTAACCTTTCACTACCACACTACAGAAGGTTAACCCTTTACTAGCACACTACAGAAGGTTAACCGTTCACTACCACCCTACAGAAGGTTAACCGTTCACTACCACACTACAGAAGGTTAACCTTTCACTACCACACTACAGAAGGTTAACACTTTCACTACCACACTACAGAAGGTTATATTTCGTATGGCTTATCGCGTCCCGCTCAAGCCTATTGAGATACCCCTTATCTCCTGTACCTACTGTACTCCACCACGAAACAACTTATGCACCCACACCTGACCGGGTCCCGCCCCTATGGAGGCGTAGCCTATAAGACCATGGTCCTGGTCACCAAACACCCTTCCTCTATTTTCGTTCCATCATATTGGATGCTGTGCACCGTATGTAACTAGTAGTATGAAAAGATTAGAGAAGGTTCGTAATGTTGAAAGCTTACCGGAGGTTTGCTTTTCCCTGGCATCTTCGGAGCATGTTTCAGCGACACATGGGGCCTGTGCTGATGTTTCCTCGGCTGACGGCGGCAGACCGAGGGGCAGCGTACAAGGTTTGACTATCAAGTCGGCTTGTACAAAGGTAAGGCCTGTGTCATTAGGCATCAATGTCAGTATTGGTAATGCTGTGGAGTATGATTCGGCGCCAGGGCCGGGGCGGCTTGGTGATCGTTCCACTGCAGTGGACGGTTTCCTGGCAATCCTGGAGCACGCTGCTAACGCTAATGCTGCTACTGCTACTTCTGCTAATGCTAACGTTGACGCTGAAATGGGTCGTTGTTCTAATAATCCCCGCCGCGGGATACCGCTTTTCCCTCCTCTTACCAGCTTCATTGATGAAGGTCAGCCGGTGGTTGATGTGGGGGGTTTCGCTGAGTCCTATTTACCTTTTTTACAGGTGAACAGGCTAACAACAGGGTGCAGGCCGGGTGTACCGTGGCTAAGTAGCCAGGTAGCTTTGTTCCTGTGCCCCGGCGGGGATGAACGACGTCCCGCCTGCGTTAACATTAAAGGCAACCAACTTGTGTTCGGCTTTTCTCTGATTGGCCGCGACCCCCCGCCCCCACGCGCAAGCAAAACGGCAGTCGTCCCACGTCCCGACCCAAATGAAATCCAAGGAGCAAGCGAGCGGCAGCGCGGGCAACCAACTTGTGTACCAACCAACTTGTGTTGAGCTGCTGTTCCAACCAACTTGTGTTCAGCTGCGGTAGCAGTGGAGCGCTATGAAATGCGCTGAACTAGAAAGCGTAACGTTATTATGTTTCGCGTTTTTAACAACCAACTACCAGATTCACTCGTACCAGATTCACTCGTGTATAAACAAAGCCCATACAGTTATGAAATGCGCTGAACTAGAAAGCGTAACGTTATTATGTTTCGCGTTTTTAACAACCAACTACCAGATTCACTCGTCACTGTACATCACCTCTGAAGTATAAACAAAGCCCATACAGTTATGAAATGCGCTGAACTAGAAAGCGTAACGTTATTATGTTTCGCGTTTTTAACAACCAACTACCAGATTCACTCGTCACTGTACATCACTTCAGCTCCAGCAGCAGCAGCAGCAGGCTCCGTTGTAGGAAGCCCTTCAATGACAGCGCTCTCATATTTTGCGAATGCATAAACTGTACATCACTTCAGCTCCAGCAGCAGCACCGTTGTAGGAAGCCCTTCAATGACAGCGCTCTCATATTTTGCGAATGCATAAACTGTACATCACTTCAGCTCCAGCAGCAGCAGCAGCGGGCTCCGTTGTAGGAAGCCCTTCAATGACAGCGCTCTCATATTTTGCGAATGCATAAACTATATCTTAAATTATGGCTATGTGTCTAATATGGCTGTCGCTTATCAATGACTTCGCGACAGCCATATTAGACACATCGCCATAATTTAAGATATAGTTTATGCATTCGCAAATATGAGAGCTCTGTCATTGAAGTGGGTGGTGGCACTAACAGCGCTCTCATATTTTGCGAATGCATAAACTTTATCTTAAATTATGGCTATGTGTCTAATATGGCTGTCGCTTATCAATGACTTCGCGACAGCCATATTAGACACATCGCCATAATTTAAGATATAGTTTATGCATTCGCAAATATGAGAGCTCTGTCATTGAAGTGGGTGGTGGCAGCATTACTAACAGTAGCGATTTTTATTGTTTTGTCATGACCAAACATAATCCCAACATAGATAGGAGGTGTACTGTATGTCAAATGTCGGTCATGTGGTGGAAGAGTTTAGTACAGTCACACAACAGAACACCAGTGTTTCTAGTAGATATGTTTATTAATATAAATAAACACCTCTGCGTGAACTGGTTCGACCAGCGCGTTGGTTCGACCAGCGCTTCTGCCGCGTCTCTCAGCGGAAAAGGGCGTGTGCTAGGGCGGTCACGTGGCCGTGTGGCCAATCAGAGAAACGCTGAACGAAAAGCTGAACACAAGTTGGTTGCCTTTAATATTCACGCGTCCCGCCCGGCCGATGCTTGATAGCGAATCGGCTCGGAGGGTGGCAGTATGGACGGATGAGTTGTATACTGCTACAGGATGGTATTTGGCGGCGGCCAGTGTTATGGCTCAGCTGGCTAGTTTCCTATCCACATTGGCGTCGGGTAGTAGGACTTTGGGTCCAGCCGACATTGTAAACATGGTTCATGTTTGTGGTGTTATGGAGATCTTGACTCAGTCGCAAGCTATAACTGCAGGGAGGGTTAGGATGCTATCAACGTTGGTTGTTAGGCATGTTTGGTTGGAGCAATCTCCTCTTGGGGAAGAGGATAGGTTTTCTCTCCTCACGACTCCTTTTTCCACAGATAGTCTTTTTGGGCATTCTGTGGAGGCGCAGGCGGTTGTTGATCTGGGTCCTACACCGCCTCACGCTGTGCAGCCAGAGGTGGGAGCACGGTCTCGTCAACGACTGTGGCGAGATCCTCGACAGGCGGCCATGTTTCCCCCGCCAGTGGTGCCCTGGGTGGAGAGTCAACAGGGTACCACAAGGCCGACAGCCTTGGCGGCCGAGGGATCGGCCATTTTGGGTGAATTCAAGTTTGGTAAAACAAGCCGTTGTCACTTTGCCGCGAGCAGCCCGCTCCCCGTTCAAACCTCTCTCTGTTACCCACGGAAGCGGGGCTCTGATCGTTCTCCTTTGGCTGCGGGCCGCGAACCTTCCTTGAAGCGTATGCGGCCCCATTCTTCACTTCTCATGGGGACAGGGGCTGACACCCAGTTGATGGCTGAGCCTGGGTCTGTCCGTGAGAATGTTCCGTTGTGTGGTTCCTGCACCACACGTTGTGTGTTGGATGAGCCTGGTGTTACAGCTGCCACTAGCTACAGTGGTCAGCAGGGGGACTCGAGGCCTCTTCTGTTGAATGCACAGCAAGGGTTACCCCGGCTTCGCCTTTGCCAGGCGGGGTATCGCGCCGATGCCTCCCACTCCCGTCACAGCGGCAGTGGTCTGCAAAGGAGAGGCGAGCGTGATTTGGGTGGTAGCAATATCACTGCAGGGCTTCGGCGTGTAGGAGCCCATGGGGTCCTCATGCCTTGCGTGTCTAGCTGCGGAACAACTCCTCAGCATGCGCTAGAGGGGTGTTCAGGGGGGGGGTGTGTGTCAACCAGTTTGATGACAGCTTCTCCCGTATCAAACCGGCCCTTTCTGTCGGGGTCCCCCCTTGGGTGCGTCGCACAGCGGGAGAGACCGGGCCAACTATCTACTGTTCCTTGCGGCCCAGCGTCAGTTGACGGCGGGTGCGCTGTGGGATTATTTTCACATATGGCGACAGGAATGCCGTCTGGATGGGTGGATAGAGGGAACGTTGAGGGAGGGGCTTGTTTTGCAGTTCGCACAACCCCACCCTCCGTTCTCAGGTTTGGTGCCGACCCTATTGTCAGGGTCAGAAGCAGTGACAGCCCTGGCCGACGAGATCCAATCTCTGTTGGCAAAGCAGGCCGTCGTTGTGGTTCCGAGAGAGGACGCAATGTCAGGCGTCTACTCCCGTTATTTTCTGATACCCAAGAAAACAGGGGGGGTCAGACCTATACTGCATCTGTCCGCGTTCAATCGGTTGATTGTAGCGAGACCGTTCAGAATGTTGACCGTCAAACTCCTTCTGCTTGCTGTCAGGAGGTGAGACTGGTTCACCTCCATAGACCTGAAGGATGCGTATTTTCACATCCCCATTTACCCAAATTCCTACGGTTCCTGTTTCAGGGCGTAGCGTACGAGTACCAGAGGATGCCGTTCGGTTATTCTCTGGCTCCCCGCACATTCACCAAGTGCGTGGCGACTGCGCTGGAGCCCTTACGTCGTCGGGGGTTACGACTTCTATTCTATCTCGACGACATTCTACTCCTCAGTCGTTCGGAGGAGGTTGCCAGGTCTCATACCAGGCTGGTGGTGGAATTCCTCACCAGCCTGGGTTTTGCTGTGAATTGGAAGAAGAGTACCCCTCTTCCCAGTCAACAGGTGGAGTACTTGGGCTTGACGTTGAGGTCAAGGCCCATGATTGCAACCCTCTCGGAGCAGCGTCGGGTGGTTCTCCGTTACGCGCTCTGGGGTTTCCGTCTGGGAGGGACGGTCACGGCGCTGCAAGTGATGCGTCTGCTAGGCATTATGGCATCTGCTCACACGGTGGTTCCTCTTGGCCTCCTCTTCATGAGGAGGATACAGAGGTGGTTTCTCTCTATGAGAATAGATCCGGTGAGGGACAAAAGGAAACGGTTGACGGTTCCTTTGTCGATATGGGGAGATCTCACCCACTGGAGGAGGGAGGGATGCCTCACCATTGGGGTCCCCATAGGCAGCAGGAGCTCACACGTCACAGTCTTCACCGACGCCTCTCTCACGGGTTGGGGAGGGACGTGTCGGACCCACGCAGTGGGGGGCAGCTGGACGGGTCATGCTGGCCCAGCTACCCCGCATATCAATGTGTTGGAGTTGAAGGCGGTCCTCCTGGTCCTCAAACGGTTCGACCACCTGGTGGTAGGCGAACACATTTTGGTCAGGACAGACAGTATGACGGCAGCGGCGTATATCAACAGGCAGGGTGGGACTCGTTCCATCCGCCTGCTCCGGGCGGCGGTCGAACTTTGGCTATGGGCATCCCGCAGGCTGCGTAGTCTGAGGGCGCTCCACATTCCTGGTACAGAGAATATGGGGGCGGATATGATGTCTCGGGGCGGTCCTCATTACGACAAGTGGGAACTCCGCCCCGACATAGTCAGACAGATCTGGGATCGGTTCGGGGAGGCCTCGGTAGATCTGTTTGCGTGCCGACGCTCTCACATGTGCCCCTTGTGGTTCTCGCTCAGGTGTTTACATTTTTATTTTGTTTCTATTTTATTTTATTTTATACATATATAGTTTTTGTTTTTTGTTTTGCATATATATATATATATATATTTTTTTTCTTTTCTTTTCTTTTCTTTTTTATGTTTAAAATAGTACACTCATTTGAGTAGTGGAAAAGGGGTAGGATTAAATAAGTGTATACTTCTTCCTACTCCTTTTCGAACATGCAGATTGAGTTGTTTTTCTTTTTTGTTATTGTTTGTTGTATTCATTGCATGTTCGAAATAAAGACTTCAAATTAGGGATGCTCGATATTGGCTTTTTTACCGATACCGATATTCCGATATTGTCCAACTCTTAATTTCGATACCGATACCGATACCGATATCAACCGATACCGATATATGCAGGGTTTCCCCCCCAAAAAACGGAATAATTTCAGGTAACTAATAATTTCACTGGATGCATTCAAAAGGCTTTCTAAATGTAAGCATTATCTGTGCAAAATATGATAATTAAAAAAGTAAAAATTAACATTACATATCTCTTGTTGTTGAATTAAACCAACATGCATACTTTTGACAATAAATAAAATAAGAATTGGTTCTTACTTGCTTGCCTGGGTAAATAAAGGTTAAATAAATGTTAAAAAAAAAAAAAAAAAAAAAATTGTTATTGTTTTTTTTTTTTTTTTACCGATACCGATATTTTCCGATATCACATTTTACTGCCGATATCGGCCGATAATATCGGTCGGCCGATAATATCGGACATCCCTACTTCAAATCAAATCAAATCAAATCATCCCCCCTTGGGGGTGGATGCTAGGGATGCCCCGATCGATCGGCCACGGATCGTTATCGGCCGATACTCAGTATAAATATGCGATCGGTGATCGGTGATAATGCTTTATTTTCGCCGATCGTCAAACCCGATTTCACTCGCTGTCGCTGAGTTCTGTCTCAACACCGGGTGGTGCGGCGTCTGCTCATCCCTCCAGCACGCATGTAAACACGGGTCTAGTAGTGGTCTACTCTAGTGGGACGGGACACGGGAGGACGGCGTCTCCATGCGCTAACGTTAGCTTAGCTACCGTTACAAAATGACCCAGTCAACTATTCACTTTTAGTTTAATACATGATGAGGCATTGTCTAACCGAACGGTATCTAGCCCAGGGTTTCCGTTAGAATTTTTTTTTGCAGGTCTGAGTGTGGGACAAATGGGATAAATTCCGGTCAGAGTTTATTGAGCTTAAAAACAATTGATAGGCCTATATAAAGAATGACATCATCAAGGCATTTATAATATTTTAACTTAAAACTAGACTACTTTTGCGTATATACAGTCATTAATATATTCCAAATAAAATAAGTCCCTCGAGACTGCGTGCTGCTGCCGACTTGAGGTGTCGGTGGGCAGTCTGCCCGACCTTAATAAACAGCAGTCTGTTATAATCACATTTTTATGAGCTAACGAATTCCGTTATATTGGACATTTGTATTAATTATATCAAGCGAAGAACTGAGAAATTTGGCAGAGAGACGGCAACATTATCGTGGGTTTGCGCCGTGATGTATATCTCCACCTCCCAACGACTTGGTGCTGCTGCTCATAATGTCCGGTGAAAATAATTCCCTCTAAGCACAATTTGATTATTTGAATTGTATTAAAATAGGCTAAAATTAAATAGCCTATGCGATGAACGAAACAATCATTACATTTGTCGTTGCTTCACCAAGCAGCCGGTCAATGACATCCTGTGTCAGCGAGCTGGCAGCTGATATATTTACGTGAAGCATGGAGCAGGAGCAGACAGAGCAGAGCAGCGGTGTCAGCAGCGCCCCCACCCAACAGCTGAATTGCCAATGGCTGAATTGGAGTACTGCACCCTGCCAAGCCATGCTTCACGTAAATATATCAGCTGCCAGCTCGCTGACACAGGATGTCATTGACCGGCTGCTTGGTGAAGCAACGACAAATGTAATGATTGTTTCGTTCATCGCATAGGCTATTTAATTTTAGCCTATTTTAATACAATTCAAATAATCTAATTGTGTTTAGAGGGAATTATTTTCACCGGACATTATGACCGGAGAGATTAGATATGTCGGACTTCACCAGATTTTGCCGGTCAAATACCGGTAATTACCGGCTAACGGAAACGCTGATCTAGCCGGCCAGCTACCGATAGCTCCTGACATAAACAAACGCTCCACAACGTCTAGTAGAGTGTATGATACCTGTTAGATGTTAGCTCACGTTAGCGCAAGCTAGTTCACTGTTCAAAACGAAATGTCCCATTGAACTAAATAATTCACTGAGGCGTTGTATCAACGTTATATATCCGGCTAGCAGTAGCTACAGATAGCTCCTGATATCAATGTCTTATAACACTAATTCGATGCGTATTCGAGCTGAGGGCTTGTGAATGTGATTTAACGTTATACCAATACTAGGGTCCAGCTGCAGCGCCGGAGAATCCTTGCCGTAGCTCGAGGCTACTCGAGTATAGGGTCCAGGTGCAGCTCCGGAGAATCCTGGCCGTAGCTGGAGGCTACTAGAGTACACACAGACAGTGGAGCTTGTTGCGTGGTGGCGATGTCTCGCAGATAATACAAGTACAAGTCTAATTATATAATATATATATTTTATAAAAAAATAAATAAAAAATTATATAAAATAAATTTTAATTTCTTTTAATCAAAAACGATCGGTATTGGATCGGTATCGGCCGATATGGCTCACGACGATCGGTGATCGGTATCAGTGGCAAAAAACGTGATCGGGGATGCCTTCTCGACCTTTCCATGGCCGCCCGGTCTTCTGTACGCCTTTCCTCCTGTACAGCTGTTGAGTCAGCTGTTGGAGCGGATACGGAGGGAGCGCAGGACGGTGATCCTGGTCGCGCCGGACCGGGGCAAGTCAGTGTGGTTCCCGGTCTTGATCCAGCTTCTGGTCGCTCCTCCTTGGGTCATTCCTTGGTCGGCGACGGCCCTCTCACAGCACGACGGGTCACTGTTCCAGTTTCCGATGTTGGGCCAACGGCTGTTGGCGTGGCTGGTGGGAGGGTGAGGCTGGAGAGAATGGACCCTTCGGTGGTTGAGACCATCCGGTGTGCGCATGCTCCCTCCACTGTCGCGGTTTACACGGGCAGATGGCGTGCGTTCCAAGAGTGGTGTAAGGCGGGGGGCTGGGACCCAGTCTCCTGCCCCCTGGATGCTGTTCTGAGTTATCTCCAGTCTCTTCTTGGTAGACTGTCGGCTTCGACGGTGAGGGTATATGCGGCAGCTATATCCTCCTATCATGAGGGAATTGAGGGGACTGTTTTGTTCAGCCACCCTCTTGTGAAGCGTTTCCTGCTTGGCGCTCGACGCGTTAAGCCGGTGCAACGCTCCTTGGCTCCGACTTGGGATCTTCAATTAGTCCTCGGTCGGTTGTCCTTGGCCCCGTTTGAGCCGCTCAAGCAGGCGCCGTTGGAACGGCTGTCTTTCAAGACCGCGTTCCTGCTGGCTGTCACTTCCGCTAAACGCGTGGGTGAGCTCTGTGCTCTCTCGGTACGTCCAGAGTGCCTGTCTTTTCGGGCCGATTGCGGTGCCACTCTGCGACCTAATCCTGCTTTCATGCCTAAGAATATCCGGAGTTCCTTCCGCTCCCGGGATATTGTGGTTCAGGCGTTTCGTCCTCCTCCTCACACTCAAGTTCAAGTTCTTTAGTTCAAGTTCTTTAATAGTTGTCATACAGAAGTACAGAATACTTTCATACAAAATGCTTCTTACTGTTACGCTCCAGAGACTGTGCTAGACAAGATAGTATCAAATAACATAATAACATAATATAGCATGAATTTAGAAGAAGAGAATGAGGTCACAGTGTTCGGTATAGACATATGTACAATGTTCTGAGTTACCATATAATATACAATACACAATACTATGCAGTGTACTAATGTACAGTACTATCTAGTGCAAAGCAGAAATGGGATGAGGTACAATTTTAGGTACAATTTACAGTAAGGTGTATGAGTTGTAGTGCAATCCTTCGTCCATAAATATAAAGTGTGGGGAGTGGGTGCTACAGTGTGTTTGTTTAAAGTGGGTGTATGCTATAAAGTGTGTGGAGTGGGTGCTACAGTGTGTTTGTTTAAAGTGAGTGTGTGCGTGTGGATGTGTGTGCTATGTGCGTTTGGTGGTTGTTGTTGTGTAGTGTTCATTCATTGTTCGTTTAGCAGCCTGATGGCCTGGGGATAGAAGCTACTTCTGAGTCTTTCTGTGCTCGCCTTGAGACTCCGGTATCGCTTGCCTGACCGCAGCAGTTCAAAGAGGCAGTTGTTCGGGTGACTGGAGTCTTTAATGATTCTCTTAGCCTTGCCCTTGCAACGCTTGTAGTAAATGTTCTGGAGGGTGGGGAGCCCCCCTCCAATTGTGCGTTCGGCTGCACGTGTCACTCTTTGTAGTCTGCTTCGGTCTTTTGCAGTGCTATTCCCAAACCAGGAGGTGATGTTGCCGGTCAAGATGCTCTCTATTGTACATGAGTAGAAGTTCTTAAGGATCTTCTGGCTGACTTGGAACTTCCTTAGGCGCCTGAGGAAGTAGAGGCGTTGTCGTGCCTTCTTCACCACACTGTTAATGTGTGTGGTCCATGTCAAGTCCTCGGATATGTAGGCTCCGAGGTACTTGAAGCTGTTGACTCTCTCAACCGGTGCCCCGTCGATGCTGAGGGGGCTGTAGTCCTTGACCCCCGACCTCCTGAAGTCCACAATCATCTCCTTTGTTTTGCTGACGTTCAGGGAGAGGCTGTTTTCCTGGCACCATCCCGCCAGGACCTTGACCTCTTCCAGGTAGGCCCTCTCGTCGTTGGCAGAGATCAGGCCCACCACCACTGTGTCGTCAGCAAATTTGACAATTGTATTGCTACTCCGCTGAGCCACACAGTCGTGTGTGTACAGGGAGTAGAGGAGGGGACTCAGAACACAGCCCTGGGGGGCCCCTATGTTGAGGGTGATGGATGAGGAGGTGCAGTTGCCTGCTCTCACCACCTGGGGTCTGCCAGTCAGGAAGTCCAAGACCCACTGGCAGAGGTCATAGCCCAAGCCCAGGTCCCTGAGCTTGGCTATGAGTATGGAGGGGACTATGGTATTGAATGCCGAGCTGTAGTCGATGAATAGCATTCTCACATAGTTCCCCTGCCTCTTGTCCAGGTGTGATGCTGCTGTGTGCAGCACATGGGATATGGCGTCCTCCGTGGACCTGTTGGGGCGGTATGCAAATTGCAGGGGGTCCATGTTGCTGGGGAGGGAGGAGCAGATGTAGCCCTTTACTAGCTTCTCGAAGCACTTCATGGCTATGGAGGTGAGAGCTACAGGGCGGTAGTCGTTGAGGCAAGCAGGCTTGGATTTTTTGGGTACAGGGATAATAGTGGACTTCTTCAGGCAGGTGGGGATGACAGCCTGTTCTAAGGACAGGTTAAATATGTCAGTGAATACTGGGGCCAGTTGGTCGGCACAGACTTTTAGGACGCGGCCGGGGATGCCGTCTGGACCTGCTGCCTTCCTGATATTCACTTTTTTAAAGGTCCGCCTCACCTCATGCTCTGTTACCCTGAACACTGCGCCTCCATCAGCAGCCGACCCCCCCCCCCCCATTGCCGAGGCTTGTGAGCTGGTGTTGTTATTACCAGCATCAAACCTCGCATAGAAGGTATTGAGGTCATTTGCTAAGGAGATGTCACTGTTCAGTTTGAGGGAGGCGCCGTTGTAGTCTGTCATCGTTTTGAGCCCCTGCCACATAGCTCTAGAGTCAGCTTGTTCAAACTGGAGTTCAATTTTATCCCTGTAGCGTCGTTTGGCCTCTGACACAGTCCTCCTTACGTTGTATCGCGCCACCTTGTGGTCATTCATGTTGCCTGCCTCTAGGCCGTCGTTGTATGCTTTGGTGCGCTCTCTCAGAGCTTCACGGACGGATTTGTCTACCCAGGGTTTTTGATTTGGGTAAACTTTCATTTTGGTAGTGGGGATTGTTTCTTTCACCCTAGTACAAACATAGTCCAGCACTGTCTCCGTGTAGGCATTAATGTTATCTGTGTCGCGGAACACATTCCAGTCTGTGTTGTGAAACACTGACCGGATCGTATCCTCTGACGTCACATCCCATTTCTGCACCTCTCGCGAGACTACGGGAGTACTTTTAATTCTCTGTCTATACTTTGGTGAAAGAAAAATTGATGCGTGATCTGACTTACCGAAGCCACTATCAGAATGACTAGTGAGTTAGATGCGGGCCTTCACCTGTCATGTCCGGTCCGTGCTTTGGGGATTTACCTCAGCCGTACTCAGGACCTCAGGGTTACCGATCAGCTTTTTGTCTGTTACGGTGGTTCTCGTTCCGGTAAGGCACTGTCGAAACAGCGCCTGTCCCATTGGTTGTGCGAGGGCATTGCCCTCTGCTACACATTGGCTGGGCAGGATCCCCCTGGGGGCATCAGCGCGCACTCCACTCGTGGGGTGGCTGCCTCTGCCGCTCTCCTGGGTGGGGCCTCGGTGGAGGACATCTGTGCTGCAGCTTCATGGTCCTCCCCGGGCCCCTTTGTAAGGTTTTACCTCATGGACATGACCGGGGGTTCTGTCTCCCAGGCGGTTCTGGGGTCTGTGGCCTTTCCTGCTTCCCGTCCTTTGGTAGGGTAGCAGGAGTGTGTGGGTATGGGCCACAGTGTGTTAGGTCACACGTGGTTCCGCCTGTGCTGTGTGTTCAAGGGGTTCTAGTTCCCTCTTGTTCGCACTCAGGTGGAGTTGACTGCGCCCCCCCTTCGTTAGGAAGGATGGGGTGACAGGGCTCCCCGCACCCCTTGATGTGGGCTTACGGGTCCTCAGGGGGTACATCTGTCGGGTCTCGCGTCCGCTCTAACCCATATCTCAATAGGCTTGAGCGAGATGCGATAAGCCATACGAAATATAACGAGTTATATGAGTATTGGCTGAGCGTCCCGCTCTAAGCGGCCCCGAGTTCCCTTTTGAGGGATCTTTTACTGGAACGGGATTTTGGCGAGGAAGGGTGTTTGGTGACCAGGACCATGGTCTTATAGGCTACGCCTCCATAGGGGCGGGACCCGGTCAGGTGTGGGTGCATAAGTTGTTTCGTGGTACAGTAGGTACAGGAGATAAGGGGTATCTCAATAGGCTTGAGCGGGACGCTCAGCCAATACGCATATAACGTTAACCCTTTCACTAGCACACTACAGAAGGTTAACCTGCCACTACTACACTACAGAAGGTTAACCTTTCACTACCACACTACAGAAGGTTAACCTTTCACTACCACACTACAGAAGGTTAACCTTTCACTACCACACTACATAAGGTTAACCCTTTCACTACCGCACTACGGAAGGTTAACCCTTTCACTACCACACTACAGATGGTTAACCTTTCACTACCACACTACAGAAGGTTAACCTTTCACTACCACACTACAGAAGGTTAACCTTTCACTACCACACTACAGAAGATTAACCTTTCACTACCACACTACAGAAGGTTAAACTTTCACTACCACACTACAGAAGGTTAACCTTTCACTACCACACTATAGAAGGTTAACCTTTCACTACCACACTACAGAATGTTAACACTTTCACACTACAGAAGGTTAACCCTTTCACTACCACACTACAGAAGGTTAACCTTTCACTACCAGACTACAGAAGGTTAACCCTTTCACTACCACACTACAGAAGGTTAACCTTTCACTACCACACTACAGAAGGTTAACCTTTTCACTACCACACTACATACACTACAGAAGGTTAACCCTTTCACTACCACACTACATAAGGTTAACCCTTTCACTACCACACGCTAACCTTTCACTACCACACTACAGAAGGTTAACCTTTCACTACCACACTACAGCCGGTTAACCTTTCACTACCACACTACAGACGGTTAACCTTTCACTACCACACTACAGAAGGTTAACCTTTCACTACCACACTACAGACGGTTAACTGTAGTGTGGTAGTGAAAGGGTTAACCTTCTGTATTGTCGCAGTGAAAGGGTTAACCCTTTGGTAGTGAAAGGGTTAAACCTCATTCACTGCCATTCATGTTGAAACAGTGTGTAAAAACACCAGACCTGACGGTTGCTGGCTACAGTATAATTCACCCTTTTGAAAATCACTGTTGTTTCAAATTCACACAGGTCTGAGGTGTCACTTCCATGTTTATGTTTGGATCTGCCCTCTGAGCTGTCAATCACAACAAGAGAGCCGTTTACACAGATTTTACTCTTGGAAAAATAGTTTCTTACTAGTGCTGCATTTCAAACTTTTTTTACTAAAGTGTGGTAGTGAAAGGGTTAATGTTTTAGCTAACCTTGACACACACACATTATCTAAAAAATAAAGCAATTTTAAAAATGGTTGAGGTTTATGTAAACTATGTGGTCGATGTTGACAATGGACAGTGACATGCAAGGGGCGAAACTTTAGTTTGAGAAGCGGGGGGGGGGGGGGCACAATTATTATGGGATGGGAAATATGTGCGTGCGATTGATTTTTTTCGTGCATGTGAAGAACGCACATGTGTGAAGCTTACAGTAAATCATACCCACGATGATTCCCATTTAAAGGAACATGCCAACTTTTTGGGAAATTAGCTTATTTGCCATCTACCCTGGAGTTAGACATGCAGATGCATACCCTTTTTCTTCTCTGTGCATGCATTACTTAGGCTTAGGGAACAGCCGCACCGTTAGCCTAGCTTAGCGCCATTCACTGGAAGTATATGGCTGCTTTATTTTTTATATAGCAGCTTTTATCCAAAGCGCTTTACAATTTGTTCCTCACATTTTACCCATTCACTCACACATTCACACACCGACGGCGGAGGCGACCATGCAAGGTGCCAACCTGCTCATCGGAAGCAATTAGTGGTTAAGTGTCTTGCTCAAGGACACATCGACACGCTGCCCGGGAGGAGCGGGAATCGAACCGGGAACCTCCGGATTGCCAGACGACTGCTCTACCTCACAAGCCACTGTCGCCAGTGTAGCCTAGTTCCCAACAGTCACAAAATACACTCCAAATACAACTCCAAAACGTTCCTGTAAACATGTTGTGACCTGTGTATTTACCACGTGGAGAAATAATAAAAAATAAAAGCAGATATATACTCTGAACAATTTTTTGCCAAACCACTGCTGCCTAGGCGCAGTGATTTCATCACCTCAAAAGGCCTGTTGTTTTTTGAAGAACAGGGCTTTTGAGGTGATGATATCACTGCGCCTATTAGGCAGCAGTGGTTCAGCAAAACATAGTTATGAGTATATATCTGCTTAGAAAATGAAAATGTCAAATAATTTTTTATGTATCTGCATGTCTAACTCCAGGGTAGATGGCAAATAAGCTAATTTCCCAAAAAGTTGGCGTTTTCCTTTAACCATGCTTTTTTTCATTAGCCATACTCCTCTTGACATGCCATTGCACAAACGCACACATCACATACAATTTAAAAGGACCTTACTCCTGTAATAGCCCAAGTACTTGGCATAGTACTCATAAATCATGTCATTGATCTTGGAATTTGCATTTTGGACCATATCGGATTTTCAACTAATAAAACCTTTTAGAAAAACTGTTATTTCCCTAACGCCTTCCATCAACACCAAACTCAGTAATGCTACACGCCCTAAAATGACCTACGTACTTGATAGGACTATAAATCAACCCACTCTGACTCCATGACACTCTGCTCATTAAATCATGAAACTTGGTCCACACATTAAAGTTATATAATGCAACACTGAAAAAATATATAATAATAATAATAATAATAATAATAAAAAATTAAATAAAATATAAAATACTTGTATCACAAAAAATGATGCAAGTGAGGACAGTAGAAGAAGAAATTTTTTAGTTTTTGTGCTTTGAACTGATTGGTCTTTATCCCTCCCTCCCTTCTGTCTCTGTGTGTGTGTGTGTGTGTGTGTGTGTGTGTGTGTGTGTGTGTGTGTGTGTGTGTGTGTGTGTGTGTGTGTGTGTGTGTGTGTGTGTGTGTGTGTGTGTGTGTGTGTGTGTGTGTGTGTGTGTGTGTGTGTGTGTGTGTGTGTGTGTGTGTGTGTGTGTGTGTGTGTGTGTGTGTGTGTGTGTGTCTGTGTGTCTGTGTGTGTGTGTATTTGCATCTACTATGTTTGTGTTTGTGCCATTGTTATCAACCGTTCTGTTCCTGCACACATACTCACACACACTATGTATTTACTTATTTTTAATAAAGATGAACCCTTTCACTGCCACACTACAGCTTTCACTACCACACTACAGACCGTCTGTACTAGTGTGGTAGTAAAAGGGTTAACCTTCTGTAGCGTGGTAGTGAACGGGTTAACCCATTGTTGTGTGGCAATGAAAGGGTTAACCGTATGTATTGTCGCAGTGAAAGGGTTAACCATTTGGTAGTGTGGTAGTTTTAAAAAGGGTTAAAGAAGGGTTAAAAGAGAAGATGTTACATACACAGTGTACACAGAAGACATATTGGTTCTCATTAGGGATGGGTACCTTTCACATTTGAACCGATACCGGTACCGGTGCCTGTGAATCGATACCGGTACCCAACGGTACCTTTTTTCTGTACTTTAGTCTCAAGAAATTTAATTTACACAACTCAGTCGTAAAAAAAAAAAATCCAAACTTCAAATAACTACAATTTCGACAGTTTTCGGCTTGCCATTGCTCCGACTGCTTTGTTGTTGAATCAAGTCAAATCCTAGGTAAGCATATATTGTGCGTGTGAACGTTGACATGAAAAGTAAAAATGTAAAAAAAAAAAAAAAAAAGTAAAAAAAATATATATATATATATTGGTATCTCACTTGATTCGATACTCGGTAGTACCGACGTGTTTCGGTTCGGTACCTCAAAAGTACCGAATTCGGTACCCATCCCTAGTTCTCATGCTGTGTTTTATGTTTCATTTGATTCAAAGGGGATCACAGAGCGCACATGGCTGCTGGCCGTTATCAGTCTGGTTTCTGAGTGACAGCTGGTACCACACACCCTCATCAGTAAGTAAGTAACGTTTATTTGTATAGCAGCACATTTCACAGATACAGACGCACACAAGGTGCTTCACAGAATTAAGTACACAGTAGCTAACGGTATCAAGTAAGAGCAGATTAAAACGAGCTGAAACAGGACAGAAAGACATGGCCACACACGTTTAATTTAAAGCCTGTCTGAATAAAACATCTTTAGCTGGCTTTTAAAAGAACGACAGGATTCTGCAGATTGCAGCGGTAAGAGGAGGGTGTGGAAAGCACCTCTGGTGTTTAGACGGGTTGGAGGGATGGATAGCAGTTGTTGTTGAGATGACCTGAGAGCCAGGCTGGTAGACTGGTAGACTGGTAGACTGGTAGACTGGTAGACTGGTAGACTGGTAGACTGGTAGACTGGTAGAGTAGGCTGGTAGACTGGTAGACTGGTAGACAGGTAGGTTGGTAGACTGGTAGACTGGTAGAGTAGGCTGGTAGACTGGTAGACTGGTAGACAGGTAGGTTGGTAGACTGGTAGAGTAGGCTGGTAGACTGGTAGACTGGTAGACAGGTAGGTTGGTAGACTGGTAGAGTAGGCTGGTAGACTGGTAGACTGGTAGACAGGTAGGTTGGTAGACTGGTACAGTAGGCTGGTAGACTGGTAGACTGGTAGACTGGCAGGTTGGTAGGCTGGTAGGTTGGTAGACTGGTAGACTGGTAGACTGGTAGGCTGGTAGACTGGCAGGTTGGTAGGCTGGTAGACTGGTAGACTGGCAGGTTGGTAGGCTGGTAGACTGGTAGACTGGCAGGTTGGTAGGCTGGTAGGTTGGTAGGTTGGTAGACAGGTAGGTTGGTAGACTGGCAGGTTGGTAGACTGGCAGGTTGGTAGACTGGTAGACAGGTAGGTTGGTAGACTGGTAGACTGGTAGGTTGGTAGACTGGTAGGGTGGTAGACTGGTAGACTGGTAGGTTGGTAGACTGGTAGGGTGGTAGACTGGTAGACTGGTAGGTTGGTAGACTGGTAGGTTGGTAGACTGGTAGGGTGGTAGGTTGGTAGACTGGTAGGTTGGTAGACTGGTAGACTGGTAGACTGGTAGGTTGGTAGACTGGTAGACTGGTAGGTTGGTAGACTGGTAGGTTGGTAGACTGGTAGGTTGGTAGACTGGTAGACTGGTAGACTGGTAGACTGGTAGGTTGGTAGACTGGTAGACTGGTAGGTTGGTAGACTGGTAGGTTGGTAGACTGGTAGGTTGGGAAGATGGTAGGTTGGTAGACTGGTAGGTTGGGAAGATGGTAGGTTGGTAGACTGGTAGACTGGTAGACAGGTAGTGTGGTCAGCACTGTACCCATGTGTCTGACCATGCAGGGCTTTAAAAGTTTGCACCAGTACTTTGAACTGGACCCGGTAATTGTATTGTCATTATACAGGATCAGATATGTGACGGTTTAAAAGCTGTGCAGCTGCATTGTGAACAGTGTTCAGGTGGCCCAGCAGCACGGGACAGTAAGACTGACAGATACTGGACAATGATCTGTACACCATGACGCATTATCTAAATACTAGTGCGAATATTACATATATTTTCAATAATTGTATACAAATTCCTTGAATATATGGAACATGTTTGTTGGGGTTCTTTTTTTCCAAAGAAACGACTAGTCTAAATACAATTTTAAAGGAGCTGTAAGTGGCATTTCTTTTGTTAAAATACGTGTTAAATAGCTCTACATTCCAACAGCCATCACAGATATAGAGTGTTTGTCAGTAACATGGGTCTCTCAGTCCCTCCAGTAAATGGAAAATACATTTTCTGGTATCCAACCCGCACTTCATCCAATCAGGAGAGAGAACTAGACATTTAAAAAAATATATATATTTTTAGGAGCGGCTGGGACTAAGCACTCGCCTACCACCGCAGAGACTCTGGGATCGAATCCAGCTGTCAGCGGTACCTCCGGCTTGGTCAGTCGTCCCTACTAACACAATTGGCAGTGTTAGCGGGTGGGAAGCCGGTGGGGTATGTATCCTGGTCGTTGTAAACTGTGACTCCTACAGGTCGGTCGGGGCGCCTGTTCAGCAGGGAGGGGATCTGGGGGAAATAGCGTGAACCTCTGCACACGTTACATTCCCCCAGTGAGAGTCCTCACTGTCAGGTGAAAAGAAGCGGCTGGCGACCCCACATGTATTGGAAGAGGCATGTGGTAGTCCTACACCCTCCCCAGGCCGACAATGTGCGCAATGACCAGGAAGGGAATTGGCATAACGACTTGGGATGGGTGAAAAATACAGAAAGCCCCCCAAAGATATATATATATATTAACTTATTTTCACTCAGATTAAGAAATCTTGCCAAGCAAAATATGCTTACTGTACTGGCAGATATTTGTATGACGTGTATTCAAATTCAAACACAGTTTTTAATGGCGTAAAAACCAAATGTGGGTAAATTTTATTTATACAAATGACATGGAACAGGGGAATACTAGGAATCGGAAGTAACCTAAACAAGAAAACAAAAAACGGAAATAAAGTCCAAACAAAAAGCAACGCCGAGCGTCATCAATAATATAAGCCAAACAAAGTGTCAAAAGAAAACCACAGGAATTAAAAGTCCAATTGCCTGCCTGGGAACAAACATATTTTAAAAACTCACTGGACAAAACAAAGAGTAAAATAATGCAGATAAATAATAAAGGGAGCAGGCAGGAGGAGGTTCACCAGGCTGAGACTGTGGTACAAGATTTTTCTATGCTTTTCTCCCCCATCCCAATTTAGTCGTTATGCCAATTCCCCCCTACCCTACCTGGTCGTTGTGCGCATGTTCCCCCTACTGGTCGGTACAAGGGAACCCTGAAGTCTACCACATGCTTCCTCCGACACTTCCGGAGACAGCCAGCGGCTCTCTTTTCACCTGGCAGCGAGGACTCTCATTGGTGAAGCGTAACGCGTGGGAGGTCACGCTGCCTTCACCACTTCCTGCCTTTCGCTGAGCAGGCGCCCAGACCTGACCTGTAGGCGTCGCTGTCAACAACGCCAGATTCCCACCCTCGACTTCCCTCCCGCTAACTCAGCCAAACGAGTTAGTATGACGATCGGCTCAAGCCACAGGCAATGCTGACTCCGGGAGTCGAGACCGCAGCCTCTTGCATTGGTGACGAGCGCAATCTCCACTACGCCACCCGACCGCCCTATTATTAACTGGTATCTCAATGGGAAAAGCATAGGACTCGACTAACAGGATGTAAGTCTACCATCTGGCAAAGTGGAAGAGTGTGTGAGTTGTGAGCTTTATGGCAGGGTGGATTGGATAGGAAACAGCAATGGGGGACCAGTCTTTCCCTGGTCTGCATCCCCTTAACAATTGTGTGTATTGAGCCATACTGTACTTGTACCCATTCTTCACCGTGCAGATTGATTGATTGAATGAAAGTTTTATTAACAGATTGCAGAATGGGTACAGTACGGCTCAATACACACAATTGTTAAGGGGATGCAGACCAGAGAAAGACGTTTGTCTTGTTTACATCAGGGTCCCCCATTTTCAATTCATAATGAATTGTAAGTAAGGGTGCAACTTGCTCCGTGCAATCCATTCTTTGTGGATCTAGCCCTCAGTCATGGCTCAGTGATCGCCATCAGAATGTGGAGCTATTTTGTTAACAGGTACACCTTATTTTAACCAAAATATACCACTTTATTTACCGTATTGTCCCGAATATAAGAATATAAGAAGATTTTTGCAGCAAATTAGACCGTGAAAAAAAGGGGGGGGGCATCTTATCTTCGCCATATATATTGTAGTTGTCACTGTGAAGAAATATATTGATCCCCTTTTCCGGTAACCCTTTCACTGCCGCACTACCAAACAGTTAACCCTTTCACTGCGACAATACACAGAAGGTTAACCCTTGCACTGCCACACAACAGCAGGTTAACCCTTTCACTGCCACACTACAGAAGGTTAACCCTTTACTATCACACTACTGACGCTTACCGTCGGTAGTGTGATAGTAAAGGGTTAACCTTCTGTAGTGTGGCAGTGAAAGGGGTATGCTAGTATGTGATGTTTGGTATGAATGGGTAGCTTGATTCATATGATATCGGTGGCGTTGCATTCGCTTAAAAACTGAGCGTAGGTACGGCCTTCAAAAGACAGTGACGTTAATGTCGGATGATCCACTGGCTAGTAATAATCCGTAAATTTCAGAGGGTTGAAAGTAAGACCAAGTATGTTCAGGACTGAGGCGGAGTTATAATTATTATTATTCATTTTAATAAGGCGGTCTAACTGAAATATAACCTATGGTTCTATTTTAACATCATGGTGATCAATGAGGCAGTCTGACTGAAATATAACCTATTATGGTTCTATTGTTCACATTGAGATCTAAGTTATTTTAGATATAGGCTTACCAGCAGGCTACAGTTTAATTAAACGTGTATCTTATTTAAATAACTCAGTTGACTTTATAATAAAAAAATTTTAGAAAATCTTGGGTAAACCGGACCATTTAATAAAAAATATGTATACCTACCTTGTTTTATTCAATGTGTTACATTCTAGATAAAAACAAGATTTGTTCTTCAAAACATATTTTTCCAAGAATGAATCTTGGGAAAGAAAAAGGGAGGGTGTCTTATAATTCAGGGTTGTCTTCTATTCAGGCCAAGATGTTATTTATTTTTTAACCTCTTTATTCCCTTGTATTGAACTGGCGTGCAATACACTCTTTTTGGTGGATGTAGCAATACACCACGTAATCCCGTCCCTGCCTGCCTACCCTGTTTACACCCAAGGGGTAAAAAAAACACGTTACAAACTGAGCAGTACATTGGGCCAGCAGGTGTTCCTGGCTCCAAAAAGCACAGCTAATTGATTAATCAAAGCTAATTCATCCCATTGTGACATCATCAAGGGATAAGCAATTCTGAACCGCTTGTTAAATGGAAGACTTCACACCCGGGCCGCAAGGAGTACATTATGTCATAATTTCCCTCAAACTGCCAAATATATACCAAGACATTTTCTATAATATGTCCCCTTTAACACATTAGTCACAAGTCTTGATGTACAGACCATTTCATCCTGCATGAGTTGAATGTGTTGCTTCTGTCTTATACCGTGTATATATGTATTTATATTTTATATTTATTTATACGTTTACCCTTAGTTTGCCCCCCTCTTCTGTTACTGTAAGTGCCTTGGGTTCCTTGAAAGGCCCTATATATATTTAAGAAATTATTATTATTATAACAACACTTTAACACTGTACATCTGATTAGCACTATTACTCATTGCCTCTGCTCTCTACTACAGGGCATTTCTCAAGATAGCTGGGTTTAGACGGTTCCACTTTTTCAGCTGGTCTGAAATTCGGCAGAAGCGGAGTTAAAGTAATAATTAAATGAGATTTGCATTTTTTTTATTTGATAAAAAGTGGAAAGGTTATGGCACCAAAGATGCACATGGAACTACATTTCAAGACCAGTGTTGAGCGAAGGAATTACAACACCGTTGGGATTACATACTCACGGTTACTTGACTGATTTTTCAGTGCCGTAGTTTTCGTGTTTTTGATGTCGGCGTTTGCTGTGATCAAAGAAAAACAAAGACGGCGGTGAATGAAGGGAAGTCAGAGTAGCTTATGGTTATTATAGTTACCATGGGAAACAAGCAGAAATTATGATTAGGGCTGTCAGTTTATCGTGTTAATTAGATTCATGAATTACACAGCAAATTATCGCGTTATGAAAGTTTACTTAAAATTTATAAAAAAACTAAAAAAAACATTTTTTTTCATTTTTTTATAAATTTCTTTTTTTATCTCATTCATTCCATAAGAACGTAGAATACACATTTACAGACTTTTTTTTAATATGGTCCATTTGCATGTTCTTGGTATCTGATTCTAGGGACATCTATGGATCTCAAGGAATGTATTCCCAGTGTCAGAAATATTGTCTGTTACTAGGGTTGATTAAATTGTAATGAACCAAATGAGAATATCAATAACATTTGTATCACATGTATCAGACAAATCTAAGCAAATGAATAAATGGAAGATGATTAAACAGAAGGTTTTGTAAATACAGTACTGAATTCTGCCATCCGGACACATGCTATTTGAAATATGATTATAGAATATAGAATATCAGGCATAAAATGGTTATGCGATTAAAATGCGATTAATTAGATTAATTAATTACAAATCCTGTAATTAAATAGATACATTTTTTGAATCGCCTGACAGCACTAATTATGATATAAAGCACATTTTCTCAAACATTCAGTTAAAGCAAATACCTTTATCGGTTGTAACACTAAAAGAAAAGTACGGCTAAATACACACAATTGTTAAGGGGATGCAGACCTGAGAAAGACGTTTATCTTGTTTACATCAGGGTCCCCCATTTTCAATTCATAGTGACATTTATGACATACACGACATGTGTATGTGTATGACATAGCGACATACATGACATACAGGTATATAGTACTGTTACATTTGTGAGACATACAATATGCAAATATACAGTACTGTTACCCAGAGATCCTACCAGAAAATATATACATACGGTGGGGAGGAGACTGTATTAGGAGGGGGTGGGGTGGGGGTTTGGACATTTACGGTGGCCAGTTTCGAATTGCAGCCTCCCGTAGGTGCTCTTTTTTTATTTATTTTGGCCACGCAGGACCGATAGAGGGAGAGAGGGAGGACGGGAGGAGAGGCAGGGAAGACATGCGGCAAATGGTCGCCGGGACTGGGAAACGAACCCGGGACGACCGCTTCGCGACTCAGCGTGCTATGTGGAGTGCTACTGGAGTGCCCCCCGTAGGTGCTCTTTAAGAGCGGTTTTGAATGTGGATAGGGATTCACATCTTTTTACGGCTGTGGGTAGGGCGTTCCACATTGTTGTGGCATAATTGTGAAACGTGTGTTTAGTCCCTTGTTTGAGCCGAATCTTCAGGTTGCCATGGCGCTGCATCTCAGAGCCATGTCTTAATCAGTGGTTGGCCACCGGCTCCAGTGGTGGCTGGGGAGGAAGGGGTGATTAGAGCGGGTCTGGATGCCCTGCTGCGGCTCTGGCTGACTGGTGGTGATACACCCCAGCATGACGACGTGAAGCAGACAGGCCGCTATAGAAAGAGAAGGAGAGTGGGTGTAAATGAGAGAGCCACAGGGGTGTAGCTAATTTACTGTCAGGCCACCATTGTGGAGGCATTGCAGGGAACAGCTGTGAGACGGCCACGGTGTTATTTCGCTAACAGAATGTATCCCTCCTCGTCCTAGGAGATTATAAAAGAAGGAAGGGTCAACACGTCAGGATATCAACCTTCTATGCTCTCCTCCTTGGCGCCAGACTTTGGTGCCAATTTCTATTGAAGCCTGCATTAAAATATACAAGCTATCTGAGGAGATATACATCAACCAATATATCAAACGTTAGCTGGTTAACAATGCAAACAAATTGATGATAATTCTGACATCCAAGGTTTAAAACGACAGGTCATAAACAAGGACACTGCTCATCCCATTCAACTCAATGATGTTGGCGGAACGGAAAGTTTCCACATTTGGCACCATGCTGTGTGTTCACGTGCTACACAGTGACGTGATGTCCCTTCCTTCTTTTTATAGTGTCCTTGCTCTTCCCACAGGCCATCTGACCATCTTTGGCGGCGTGTATAGTGGAGGGCTTGGCACACACAGACGACTGGTGAGTACTGAGTATCCGTGTGTCATGTCACCGTGCTTGCGTGTGGTAAGTTGGTTTTGCACATTGTATCAGGGCGCACTGGAAGTCATCCGCGTTGATCACCATAGGGAGGTGTCTGACGTCACTGTAGTTTCCTATAGGGAGGTGTAGTGTGACGTCACTTTAGTTTCCTATAGGGAGGTGTAGTCTGACGTCACTTTAGTTTCCTATAGGGAGGTGTAGTCTGACGTCACTGTAGTTTCCTATAGGGAGGTGTAGTCTGACGTCACTTTAGTTTCCTATAGGGAGGTGTAGTCTGACGTCACTTTAGTTTCCTATAGGGAGGTGTAGTCTGACGTCACTTTAGTTTCCTATAGGGAGGTGTAGTCTGACGTCACTTTAGTTTCCTATAGGGAGGTGTAGTCTGACGTCACTTTAGTTTCCTATAGGGAGGTGTAGTCTGACGTCACTTTAGTTTCATATAGGGAGGTGTAGTCTGACGTCACTTTAGTTTCCTATAGGGAGGTGTAGTCTGACGTCACTTTAGTTTCCTATAGGGAGGTGTCGTCTGACGTCTCTTTAGTTTCCTATAGGGAGGTGTAGTCTGACGTCACTTTAGTTTCCTATAGGGAGGTGTAGTCTGACGTCACTTTAGTTTCCTATAGGGAGGTGTAGTCTGACGTCACTTTAGTTTCCTATAGGGAGGTGTAGTCTGACGTCACTTTAGTTTCCTATAGGGAGGTGTAGTCTGACGTCACTTTAGTTTCCTATAGGGAGGTGTAGTCTGACGTCACTTTAGTTTCCTATAGGGAGGTGTAGTCTGACGTCACTTTAGTTTCCTATAGGGAGGTGTAGTCTGACGTCACTTTAGTTTCCTATAGGGAGGTGTAGTCTGACGTCACTTTAGTTTCCTATAGGGAGGTGTAGTCTGACGTCACTTTAGTTTCCTATAGGGAGGTGTCTGACGTAACTTTAGTTTCCTATAGGGAGGTGTAGTCTGACGTCACTTTAGTTTCCTATAGGGAGGTGTAGTCTGACGTCACTTTAGTTTCCTATAGGGAGGTGTAGTCTGACGTCACTTTAGTTTCCTATAGGGAGGTGTAGTCTGACGTCACTTTAGTTTCCTATAGGGAGGTGTAGTCTGACGTCACTGTAGTTTCCTATAGGGAGGTGTTGTCTGACGTCACTTTAGTTTCCTATAGGGAGGTGTAGTCTGACGTCACTTTAGTTTCCTATAGGGAGGTGTAGTCTGACGTCACTTTAGTTTCCTATAGGGAGGTGTAGTCTGACGTCACTTTAGTTTCCTATAGGGAGGTGTAGTCTGACGTCACTTTAGTTTCCTATAGGGAGGTGTAGTCTGACGTCACTTTAGTTTCCTATAGGGAGGTGTAGTCTGACGTCACTTTAGTTTCCTATAGGGAGGTGTCTGACGTAACTTTAGTTTCCTATAGGGAGGTGTAGTCTGACGTCACTTTAGTTTCCTATAGGGAGGTGTAGTCTGACGTCACTTTAGTTTCCTATAGGGAGGTGTAGTCTGACGTCACTATAGTTTCCTATAGGGAGGTGTAGTCTGACGTCACTTTAGTTTCATATAGGGAGGTGTAGTCTGACGTCACTTTAGTTTCCTATAGGGAGGTGTAGTCTGACATCACTTTAGTTTCCTATAGGGAGGTGTAGTCTGACGTCACTTTAGTTTCCAATAGGGAGGTGTAGTCTGACGTCACTTTAGTTTCCTATAGGGAGGTGTAGTCTGACGTCACTTTAGTTTCCTATAGGGAGGTGTAGTCTGACGTCACTTTAGTTTCCTATAGGGAGGTGTAGTCTGACGTCACTTTAGTTTCCTATAGGGAGGTGTAGTCTGACGTCACTTTAGTTTCCTGTAGGGAGGTGTAGTCTGACGTCACTTTAGTTTCCTGTAGGGAGGTGTAGTCTGATGTCACTTTAGTTTCCTATAGGGAGGTGTAGTCTGACGTCACTTTAGTTTCCTATAGGGAGGTGTAGTCTGACGTCACTTTAGTTTCCTATAGGGAGGTGTAGTCTGACATCACTTTAGTTTCCTATAGGGAGGTGTAGTCTGACGTCACTTTAGTTTCCTATAGGGAGGTGTAGTCTGACGTCACTTTAGTTTCCTATAGGGAGGTGTCGTCTGACGTCACTTTAGTTTCCTATAGGGAGGTGTAGTCTGACGTCACTTTAGTTTCCTATAGGGAGGTGTAGTCTGACGTCACTTTAGTTTCCTATAGGGAGGTGTCGTCTGACGTCACTTTAGTTTCCTATAGGGAGGTGTAGTCTGACGTCACTTTAGTTTCCTATAGGGAGGTGTAGTCTGACGTCACTTTAGTTTCCTATAGGGAGGTGTAGTCTGACGTCACTTTAGTTTCCTATAGGGAGGTGTAGTCTGACATCACTTTAGTTTCCTATAGGGAGGTGTAGTCTGACGTCACTTTAGTTTCCTATAGGGAGGTGTAGTCTGACGTCACTTTAGTTTCCTATAGGGAGGTGTAGTCTGATGTCACTTTAGTTTCCTATAGGGAGGTGTAGTCTGACGTCACTTTAGTTTCCTATAGGGAGGTGTAGTCTGACGTCACTTTAGTTTCCTATAGGGAGGTGTAGTCTGATGTCACTTTAGTTTCCTATAGGGAGGTGTAGTCTGATGTCACTTTAGTTTCCTATAGGGAGGTGTAGTCTGACGTCACTTTAGTTTCCTATAGGGAGGTGTAGTCTGACATCACTTTAGTTTCCTATAGGGAGGTGTAGTCTGACGTCACTTTAGTTTCCTATAGGGAGGTGTAGTCTGACGTCACTTTAGTTTCCTATAGGGAGGTGTAGTCTGACGTCACTTTAGTTTCCTATAGGGAGGTGTAGTCTGACGTCACTTTAGTTTCCTATAGGGAGGTGTAGTCTGACGTCACTTTAGTTTCCTATAGGGAGGTGTAGTCTGACGTCACTTTAGTTTCCTATAGGGAGGTGTAGTCTGACGTCATTTTAGTTTCATATAGGGAGGTGTAGTCTGACGTCACTTTAGTTTCCTATAGGGAGGTGTCGTCTGACGTCACTTTAGTTTCCTATAGGGAGGTGTAGTCTGACATCACTTTAGTTTCCTATAGGGAGGTGTAGTCTGACGTCACTTTAGTTTCCTGTAGGGAGGTGTAGTCTGACGTCACTTTAGTTTCCTATAGGGAGGTGTAGTCTAACGTCACTTTAGTTTCCTATAGGGAGGTGTAGTCTGACGTCACTTTAGTTTCCTATAGGGAGGTGTAGTCTGACGTCACTTTAGTTTCCTATAGGGAGGTGTAGTCTGACGTCACTTTAGTTTCCTATAGGGAGGTGTAGTCTGACGTCACTTTAGTTTCCTATAGGGAGGTGTAGTCTGACGTCACTTTAGTTTCCTATAGGGAGGTGTAGTCTGACGTCACTTTAGTTTCCTATAGGGAGGTGTAGTCTGACATCACTTTAGTTTCCTATAGGGAGGTGTAGTCTGACGTCACTTTAGTTTCCTATAGGGAGGTGTAGTCTGATGTCACTTTAGTTTCCTATAGGGAGGTGTAGTCTGACGTCACTTTAGTTTCCTATAGGGAGGTGTAGTCTGACGTCACTTTAGTTTCCTATAGGGAGGTGTAGTCTGACGTCACTTTAGTTTCCTATAGGGAGGTGTAGTCTGATGTCACTTTAGTTTCCTATAGGGAGGTGTAGTCTGACGTCACTTTAGTTTCCTATAGGGAGGTGTAGTCTGACATCACTTTAGTTTCCTATAGGGAGGTGTAGTCTGACGTCACTTTAGTTTCCTATAGGGAGGTGTAGTCTGATGTCACTTTAGTTTCCTATAGGGAGGTGTAGTCTGACGTCACTTTAGTTTCCTATAGGGAGGTGTAGTCTGACATCACTGTAGTTTCCTATAGGGAGGTGTAGTCTGACGTCACTTTAGTTTCCTATAGGGAGGTGTAGTCTGATGTCACTTTAGTTTCCTATAGGGAGGTGTAGTCTGATGTCACTTTATTTTCCTATAGGGAGGTGTAGTCTGACGTCACTTTAGTTTCCTATAGGGAGGTGTAGTCTGACGTCACTGTAGTTTCCTATAGGGAGGTGTAGTCTGACGTCACTTTAGTTTCCTATAGGGAGGTGTAGTCTGACATCACTTTAGTTTCCTATAGGGAGGTGTAGTCTGACGTCACTTTAGTTTCCCATAGGGAGGTGTAGTCTGACGTCACTTTAGTTTCCTATAGGGAGGTGTAGTCTGATCTCACTTTAGTTTCCTATAGGGAGGTGTAGTGTGACATCACTTTAGTTTCCTGTAGGGAGGTGTAGTCTGACGTCACTTTAGTTTCCTATAGGGAGGTGTAGTCTGACATCACTTTAGTTTCCTATAGGGAGGTGTAGTCTGACGTCACTTTAGTTTCCTGTAGGGAGGTGTAGTCTGACGTCACTTTAGTTTCCTATAGGGAGGTGTAGTCTGACATCACTTTAGTTTCCTATAGGGAGGTGTAGTCTAACGTCACTTTAGTTTCCTATAGGGAGGTGTAGTCTGACGTCACTATAGTTTCCTATAGGGAGGTGTAGTCTGACATCACTTTAGTTTCCTATAGGGAGGTGTAGTCTGACATCACTTTAGTTTCCTATAGGGAGGTGTAGTCTAACGTCACTTTAGTTTCCCGCGCGGTCCACTCGTATAGGGATTTATCATTGGGAAAATGTATTATCGGGTATTGTAATAATTATGCCTCATGAACATTGGCAAGCTTTCCATTTTCCTTCTATCACTAACATTTTTGTTGAAGTATTTCTGGTTTAAATAAAATTATACGTAATTATTTTACGATTAATTGCGAATAGTTTCATGTTGAGCTATATATTGTGGATGAATACACACAGAAAGGTACACCGTGCCAATGTCCATGCTTTACTTGTTTTAAACGAGACGATTTAGAAATGTGTCCATTGGAAATACATTGCGATTTCAAGCGAGGTGGACCAGCGCGGGAAACAACAATGAAGTAACCACTACACCTCCCTATAGACCAGGAAGTAACCACTACACCTCCCTATAGACCAGGAAGTAACCACTACACCTCCCTATAGACCAGGAAGTAACCACTACACCTCCCTATAGACCAGGAAGTAACCACTACACCTCCCTATAGACCAGGAAGTAACCACTACACCTCCCTATAGACCAGGAAGTAACCACTACACCTCCCTATAGACCAGGAAGTAACCACTACACCTCCCTATTGGCTGTCAAATTAGAAAGGGGCGGGGTTGGTCCGAGGGAGCCAGGGAGATAGGGGAGGGAACGGCAAGGGGGAGGTATGATCTCTATTTCGGTTTTTCAAAATGTTACCGGCTTCCAGCGAATTTCACCAAAAACAGCAGCTTTGAGGGAAAATCTTGACATTTTGAATTATAGCTGATTATTATTTTAATAATTATCCCTTATTCAACCCCACTGCTTCAGGTTGGATGTATCACCCAGCCGAGCTATACTCTGCCCGCAACACATGGGACTCCTATTCAGCCGGGGGACCCGACAGAGTGCCATGGGCCCCCATGAGCAGTCGCCCCTGGGGCCCAACGAACAGGTCAGCAGCACTCACAGCGCACGCACACCAGCCACAGAGAAGAGGGTCGTGCTGTGTAAAGACAGAGCATCAGGCAGACTCACTTATTTACTTAAAGGGGAACTATCTTATAAATGGCCTTTTTGAGTGTTTAGCATTGTTTCCTAGCTATGTGAACTTATATTAATATGATCTATGTCTCAAAATTCTCATATTGGTGCATTCTTCCAATTCTCCTCTCACAATATTCACCCTCACTGAACTGAGTCGTTTGAAAATGTGCCTATATGTGATGTCAGAGAGACACTGCTGCATGTTAATGTTCAGGCGAAGACGACGCTGCACAGTGGTTTAGGAGCCCAGGCTCAAAACGGCTCGAGATCTTGAGGTAGAAAAATGCTGTTTTTGAGGACTTGATTAGAAATACAAAACAATGAATAAAAAAAATATATATATTACAGAGGTGTTCCATAGACTCACAGGAATTGTGTAAAAGTGCCCAAATAGTGAAAGAAATAGTAAAATAGTTCCCCTTTAAGAATGAAAAATTTTCGAGAGATTTAGAGAATCAAGTTGAAGAGAGACTTTCTCTGGTGGTTTCAGCATCATATCCCAGGTCTCCTGATGAGACAAACTCAGACCTGAGGTGAGGAGCAAGGAGAGGGCACCAACTAACGCTGATAGCAGACAATAACACCCAGCAGTATACAGACCACTAGCCTAGATTAAAACTCTGCTAGAGGGGCGTTTTTGGCCAACAGCTATAGGCTAGCTGGTCCGTATCGGCTTCCATTCATTTGTGCTAAGCTAGGCTAGCTTGCAGCCGGATAGCTTTCTACGGAATGCACAGAGAGGAAACGTGCCTCTCTCTTCTAGATATTACATTTTTAACTCTCACTGCCTCCACTTCTGTGCTTTCTTCATGCTTTGTACTGAAAATAATTACAATCACTTTCCTACACGCTACAGATGTCAAGGCGGAATCAACCAATCACAGCACCCACCCCCAAGTCACATTTACATCAGGTGAGTTAAATGTGTCAATATGCCTGGTAGTATTATATTTTTTTAAATTGCTAAATTTGCTGCTTGTATTGTACCTTCATAATGTTGCATGGCCTGGGGGGAGTAGTTACGGGACAAACACACACACACACACACACACACACACACACACACAACACACAACACACAACACACACACACACACACACACACACACACACACACACACACACACACACACACACACACACACACAACACACAACACACGCACACGCACACACACACACACACACACACACACACACACACACACACACACACACACACACACACACACACACACACACACACACACACACACACACACACACACTGTACACGACAATGCCCAGTGCCCAGCACAACCACAGTATAAAACAAACATACACTACTCTGTAAGTAGCTAAGGGTTAATCTCAAAGCCTGCCCACTTTTCTTGATCCTCCAATCACACCTGTTGCTTAGTTTGGGGATTAGAGGATTAGCAACGCTAGTTTTTAGTTGGCAAAATAAAGAAATAATAGTTTTGTTACCGCAATCACCTGACCCGGCTATAATCCATTATAATCGATCATGGAAAACAGCCCTTTGAGCCCTCCGAGAGGATTGTAAACAGCAGCGTGAGAATGCTCATGCTCAGTGTGCGAACCATATCACAATTTTCGGGGGTTGCAAAAAGAAAAAAACTCAGAGCGTGTTTTTATAGTCACATATTTGTCATGTGTAGGTGGGTTTTCCAGCAAACTCACCACTCTCGCTGCCGTTGAATTCGTAAGGGCTGCTACCACATAGTAGTACTTGGTGGCATCCGCGGTAATATTCCTGAGAGCGAATTGGGCTTCGCGCGAACCAAGCGTTGGCACTCTGCGCAGCTTGAGTGAAACTGCGTTCAAAGTTCTGCGATCTGCGTTCTGTTGTTCAGTTGACATGTTCGATATAATCTCCGAAATACGTCCAAGGGTCACAAATGTAGGAATGCAGTAATGATAGCGTAGACGGAGTCGTGTTCCGATGCAAAAACGCTAGTTTATTACGCACAAACAACACTTCGATTCAACTTTCACTGTCTCTCTTTAACTACGTCATCCCCCGCTAAGGGTCATGGGAGATGTAGTAAACACCACAAAAGGCTAGAATGCCGTGAATTATGTCCCAGTAAGTAGCCACTACACGCAAATCATTAATCATACATCCAAAATAGCATACGTTTATTATTATACACGATGATGATACAGCTCCCAGGGGAGCTTTAGAGACCCCCAGGGGAGCTGATGTCTGATCTAGGGGAGCTATAGCGGACCTAGCTCCCCCTGTGGATCGCACCCTGCTCATGCTGCTTTGGCCGTATTGAATTTCTAATAGTTGACGGCGCACCCATCGCCTTTTGGTGGTTAAAAACTGAAAAGTCCCAAATGGAAAGAATAATCCGATTCCACGCGGTTGTAGTAAAAAAAAAAACGTGTTGTTGTCTCCTATTTAAGGGGAGTAGCCGTTTGAACGCAGACGCCATTTTGACAGGCATTTCTCCAACAAAACACACAGGGATTGGTTACATTTTTAGTGGTTGTTTGTTCTACCAATTGAAAGTATGGCTTTTTGTGAGAAAAGTGGCGTGAAAATGTAAGGGCCGAAACTGCATTCAGAATAGCACAGTGGGCGGAGCTCCCGTTTGATTACATTTACGGAAGAACGTTGGACCTCCCTAACATGAGGAGCGCTATCATGTCATATACAGTGATGCAGTGGTCATGGGACGCGGTTGCACACCGTTCAACCAGGTCTGTGAGCAGGAGCACGCGCACGCACATGCACGGATGTCTAAGCGGAAGTACAGGAAGTACAGGCTACAGGCGTTCCGGTTCCGACAAAACAATTATAGAAACATGTGAAGTGCACAATATTTCCTCGTTTAAGCCACTGCAAAGGCTTTGCCTGAAGAATTTACTACATGAGCTAGCATGAGTTAGCTTGTTTGCCACTCGACTCTGCGCCAAGTACCCACCTGGCTACTTTGCATAACAATAGCTCAGGTCGTCAGGTGTGTTCAAATACTACAGTAGGACCATTCACACAACCATTCCTAGAGGCAATTAGGCATCGTCTTTATTCGCGAGGGAACATTTATGCGCATGCGCGGGAGCATGTGACGTCATTAAAACATAGTGCAACCAGAGATAAAATCACCACTGCACCACTGGTCATATACCCAACCAATCTTTCGCCGTCGACTAAAAACACACTTCTTCAATCAATATCTGAAAAAAACGAACTAACTAACCTTACTGTCTTATACTATCATGCACTCTTCCTATACTAATATGTCTTTACTACTATGCACTCAACACTGCAGCACCCACGTTTCAGCACTGTTTGAAGAACATACTCATAATTCAGTATTAACAGAGTAGGCCTACTCATAATTCAGTATTCACAGAGTACTCATAATTCAGTATTCACAGAGTACTCATAATTCAGTATTCACAGAGTACTCATAATTCAGTATTCACAGAGTACTCATAATTCAGTATTCACAGAGTACTCATAATTCAGTATTCACAGAGTACTCATAATTCAGTATTCACAGAGTACTCATAATTCAGTATTCACAGAGTACTCATAATTCAGTATTCACAGAGTACTCATAATTAAGTATTAACAGAGTACTCATAATTCAGTATTCACAGAGTACTCATAATTCAGTATTAACAGAGTACTCATAATTCAGTATTAACAGAGTACTCATAATTCAGTATTCACAGAGTACTCATAATTCAGTATTAACAGAGTACTCATAATTCAGTATTCACAGAGTACTCATAATTAAGTATTAACAGAGTACTCATAATTCAGTATTCACAGATTACTCATAATTCAGTATTAACAGAGTACTCATAATTCAGTATTCACAGAGTACTCATAATTCAGTATTAACAGAGTACTCATAATTCAGTATTAACAGAGTACTCATAATTCAGTATTAACAGAGTACTCATAATTCAGTATTAACAGAGTACTCATAATTCAGTATTAACAGAGTACTCATAATTCAGTATTAACAGAGTACTCATAATTGCATTTTTGCTGTTTTCCTAGATGCTGAAGAGTTGGGGCAACATTTTGTTATAGTTGATAGTATTTAATTAGGGGAGGTGTCTGAGGCCCTCTGGCGGATAGGCGGCGGTTGTGTGAGAGGTGCTGCAAAAGTTAACCCTATACTGCCCTGCAGGAGCTGGCACTGGGCTATAGGCAATGGGTCTCATTCTCCAACGGACTTAAGACAAGGGCCATTTAAGACATCTTAGGGCAGATTTTGGGATTTTAAGCTTGGATTCGGCCCTGACTAAGAGCAGGATTTAGGAGCAGGCTTAACTTGACAGACTGTTGTCCTCCATGTTCTTAAGGGCTTTATTTGGGAGGAATCATAGTGATTCCTTCATGTCAACTCTACAGGCCTCCTTGGAATTAATAAATCATAAGTTAAATAAATATGACAATGTGTAGTGGACTTCGTCACATGGTGCGATAAAAACCACCTGCAGCTAAATGTGGCGAAGACCAAGGAACTGGTTGTGGAGCTGGGGAGGAGGAGGAGTGCACCCGTGACCCCCGTTTCCATCAGGGGAGTTGATGTGGACATGGTTGAGGTGTACAAATATCTCGGTGTGCACATCGACAACAACCTGAACGGGTCAAAACACGCAGAGGCACTGTACAAGAAGGGCCAGAGCCGACTCTACTTCCTCAGAAGGCTGAGATCCTTCAATGTCTGTACAAGGATGTTGAGGATGTTCTATGAGTCGGTGGTGGCGGGCGCCTTCTTGTAGGCTGTGACCTGCTGGGGCAGCGGACTGAGAGCAGGGGACACAACCAGGCTGGATAAGCTGGTCAGGAAGGCCAGCAGCGTGGTTGGGGTGGAGCTGGACTCCCTAGCGAGGGTGGCGGAGAGGAGGAGCCTTGCTAAGCTCCAGGCCATCAGGGAAAACCCCTCCCACCCACTATACACAGACTTGGCTGACAGGAGGAGCATGTTCAGTGCCCCATATCGTCTCTCGATCTTCCTCTCCCTGCTCTCTGTCGGTCACGTCTGACCAGGAAAAAGGTGTAAAAATGCTCAAAAAAAATAAAAAAAAATAGGGCGGCTGGGTGGCGCAGCGGACTAAGTGCTTGTCACCACCGCAAGAGACACTGGTATCGAATCCGGCTGTCAGCGGTGCCTCCGGTTTGGACCGGCCGTCATACTGGCACAATTGGCGGTGTCAGCGGGAGGGAAGCCGGTGGGTGGTAATCTGGTCGTTGTAAACAGCGACTCCTACAGGTCGGTCAGGGCGCCTGCACAGCGAGGGAGGGAAATGGTGAAGGTAGTGTGACCTCCCACACGTTACACTTCACCAATGAGAGTCCGCGCTGGCAGGTGAAAAGAGGCTGCTGGCTGTCTCCTATGTATCGGAGGAAGCATGTGATAGACTTCAGGGCTCCCTAGACCGACCAGTGGGGGGGGCACATGCGCGCAACAACCAGGAAGGGGATGGGGGAATTGGCATAACGACTAAATTGGGATGGGAGGAAAATACAGAAAAACAGGAGGAGAAAAAGTGGATCAAAAAGAAAAAGAAAAAGAATATAATATAATTATGAAATAAAATACAATTTTATTTCTGTTCTGTGTCCGGTGTGCAGGGAGGATAGAGTGGCCAATCATGGCCCAGGAAAGGGCCACCCCAAGGGACAGAGACCGCCGCCGCCACGGCCTTGGGACCACAAGGACCAGCCTTACGAGAGCCAGAGCTGGCTGCACCCGGACTCCGCACGCCCGCTCCACCACCGTGCCAGCAGTCACAGCGGTTACAGCGGTTACCCACCTGGACCGGGAGGAGAACCCTACATCCACCGGGACAATTATGTCAGCAACTCACGGGTGAGGAGGCTCACCAGAACTCATTTATGGAGTACCATTAGGTTAACCCTTTCACTACCACACTACAGAAGGTTAACCCTTTCACTACTACACTACAGAAGGTTAACCTTTCACTACCACACTACAGAAGGTTAACCTTTCACTACCACACTACAGAAGGTTAACCCTTTCACTACCGCACTACATAAGGTTAACCCTTTCACTACCGCACTACAGAAGGTTAACCCTTTCACTACCGCACTACATAAGGTTAACCTTTCACTACCACACTACAGAAGGTTAACCCTTTCACTACCGCACTACATACGGTTAACCCTTTCACTACCACACTACATAAGGTTAACCCTTTCACTACCACACTACAGAAGGTTAACCCTTTCACTACACACTGCAGACGGTTAACCTTTCACTACCACACTACAGAAGGTTAACCCTTTCACTACCACACTACAGAAGGTTAACCTTTCACTACCACACTACATAAGGTTAACCCGTTCACTACCACACTACAGAAGGTTAAACTTGCACTACCACACTACAGACGGTTAACCCTTTCACTACCACACTACATAAGGTTAACCCTTTCACTGCCACACTACAGAAGGTTAACCTTTCACTACCACACTACATAAGGTTAACCCTTTCACTACCACACTGTAGTGAAATGGTTAACCTTCTGTAGTGTTGTTGTGAAAGGGTTAACCATTTGTCATGTGCCAGTGAAAGGGTTAACCATTTGTTGTGTGCCAGTGAAAGGGTTAACCTTTTGGTAGTGTGGTAGTGAACGGGTTAATGTGAGAAATTAGATGTACACCTTGCATTTTGAAGACATCCTCGTTTAACCTAACCTTTTTTCCTAAAAACCATTCTGTTAACACTTTAATCGCCGATGACGTGTTTAGACGTCATTCCTAGCCATGCTCATTCTGCCAAAGACGCCGTAACTCGTCTTTGATATCAATAATTCAAAAATCTGTGATCGAAATCATATTTCTCCTCCGGAGACATGAGATGTACTGGTAAGCTCCACTCAACTGTCTAACGGTTCAAGAGCGCCATCCGGTGGCCGATCGGCAGATCGGCCAAGAGGGAGGGGCGCGCCAAACAGGAAGTGCTCATCCATAATCCGTCCGGGCACTCGCGATCGGTAGCCGGACCCCATCTCAACACACTGGATAATCAATCGCTCGCCCTAACTCAATAAACAACGTTATTTGGACGTATATAGTATTATACAACCTGGAAATGGTTCATCAGGATCAACATCCCATAATCGAAAACTGTCTACTCCACGCTCATCCCCCAACGGCGCGAGGAACATACGGTAAGATCCAGCGTTATTTTCTAACGTATTCCATATAAACTGCTCTGATGACCATATGACCCACACTAGACGAATGGTATAACGTTGCCCACGGAATTATAAACGCCCCCTCGCCCATCCGGTCAATATCAGATTATACGTAGTAACTTCTAGAACCACGTCCAGTTGAAATTTTTCATCTGGCAACGATCACTACCAAACTGTATTTGATCATCAATATAATGCATTTGGAGCTATAAATCAAGTTCTGGAGAAAGCTGCAGAAAACGATAAAAACATACTTATACTTTAGACCATATTTTAGTATGAATATGTGAATGAAAAAGTATATCGTTGCTACACCCTGAACAATGGATATAGGACATTGAATGGGCCATAATAATGGCAATTTAGCAATAGAATTTAAAAAGTTATAGCCCTGCAAAGAAGGGGAACTTCTCCATAGACAAAATAGAGCTGGCTAGGGATGGTAAATTATGAATTTGAACCATGGCGATCAAAGTGTTAAAGGAACACGCCTTTAGTTATTTCCATGTATTTACCACATGGAGAAATTTCTTTAAGAATAATTTGACATTTACATTTTTCTAACCAGATATACTCTTTTTGAAAAACTGGGCTTTTGAGGTGATGAAATCACTGCGCCCAGGCAGCAGTGGTCGACAAAAAAAATCAGAGTATATCTCTGCTTAGAAAACAAAAATGTCTAATAATTTTGTTTTCTCCACGTGGTAAATACACAGGTCACAACATGTTTACAGGAATGTTTTGGAGTTGTATTTGGAGTGTATTTCGTGACTTTTGGGAACTAGGCTACACTGGCACACCTACTTTCAGTGAATGACGCTAAGCTACGCTAACGGTGCGGCTGTTCCCTAAGCCTAATGCATGCACAGAGAACAAAAGGGTATATATATATCTGGGGTGTAACGGTACACAAAAACCACGGTTCGGTTCTGGTTTTTGGTACAGTGGGGGAAAGTTTGGCTTTCTATGTTCCACTCAGGGGTGATGTAGTGTGCAGTAACTAATTGTACTTGTGGGGTTGTCAACGAATATTCTATATTGAAATTAATAATAGACTTCGGTACGGTACGGTACACACTGAAACGGTTCGGTACGGATATGTGTACCATTTACACCCCTTATCAGCTTGTCTAACTCCAGGGTAGATGGCAAATAAGCTAAATGTCCCAAAAAGTTGGCGTGTTCCTTTAATATTTGCAAATTGACGTTTTTAAGAAGTGCATTACAAGTATTATCATTTAAATTTTTGCATAACGATTATGTTTTAGTACGGCGGTCCTCAGCCGCGTCACACCCCGTCCCGAGAGCTGCCCCTCCCCCCGCAGAGGTGGGCCCCTTCAGAATGCCACAGGGATTTTCCAGCCCGGATGATGGACGACCGACCCACCGGGCCCTGGCGACGCTCAGCCTTCCACGAGCAGCGCCGGAACCAACAGCACCAGCAGCAGCACAGTCCATCCCCCCCGCAGAAACACCCGTTCCCCCAAGACGAGTACTGTGTCAAGAGGAGCAGGAACTCTGGCCCTGAACAGGTGATGTCGGCTGACTAAGTACAGCACACTTGGATTAATTGTCCTCTTGCATTACTATTATTATTTTATTTTATTCAACCTTTCTTTTTTTTTATCCACTTTTTCTCCTCTTTTTAAATTTTTCTCCCATCCCAATTCCACTGTGCCAATTCTCCCCTCCCCTGTCTTGAACGTTGCTCGCATATGCCCCCCACTGGCCGGTTGTAGGGAGGATAGAAGCCTTGCATCACATGTCCCCTCCAGTACACGAGGAGGCAGCCTGTCACATCTTTTCACCTGCCAGCGCGGACTCTCATTGGCGAGGTGTAACGTGTGGGCGGCTCACACTACCCCCGCCATTTCCCTGTCTCTGCTGTGCAGGCGTCCCCCAACCGACCTGTAGGAGTCGCTGTCCACAACGTCCAGATTACCACCCATCGACTTCCACCCGCTGACTCTGCCAATTGAGTTAGTATGACGACTGGCCCAAGCCGGAGGCAACGCCGACAGCGGGAGTCGAACCCGGTGTCTCTTGCATTGGTGACGAGCGCAATGTCCGCTGCGTCACCCAGCCGCCCTTTATTCAACCTTTCTTTAACCAGGCAGGACAATTAAGAACAAATTCTCATTTACAATGACGGCCTGGTGAGACGACAAAGGGGCCTCTTGAGGGGTAACAGGGAAATGGAACAAAAAGTAATAGTCCAGTCATTATATGAAAAAACCTAGGACAAATTGCAACAGTAGCAAACTAAACTGATTTTGTATCCTCATTATGTCCTTAGTGAGGGAAAAAAAGTCCCAAGGAATCCCATCATGGGAAAGTTTTGAAAACGACCTATATATATTCATATCGAAAAATGCCTGTTATAACATAGTGGTGAAAATTTTACTTTTAGATATCACTATAAAAACTCACAAGCTGATTACACACACAAAGACAAGAAAAAAAGTCAATCACAACTTCATTGAATTATTCTGTTTACTCATGCAAATCACACATTATCTTATTTGATATGCACCAATTAGCATACACGCCAGAACTAATCAAAACATTTGATAAAGAAAAAATTTTCTTCTTGGAATATTAGTAGATAGGCTCTGTGGAGCTCAGTCCACGAGGATGGGGCTCAAGGGTTTATGTCCGTGGGGATAGGTCCATGGAGATGGGGGTTTTTATAATAGGCGGAAACTACATATTTGTACAGCATGCAAAACACTACATGATTCTTGCACAAAACTACATGGGCTTAACATAAATTTGGTATGTCTGTATAGGGAAGGCTTGTAGGTACCCATGTAACCCATTTCCATTAACATATATTGAGGTAGAAGGCCAAGGGACCATTTGAAAAATGGTGATGGCCATATTTCCCTCCCCAAAAAATCGTCTTAACTTTGAATAATTAGGTATGTAGCCCCCTTTCCAATGAGGTAACATGACATGATTGGTCTCATTGGAAACCCGGGGTTGTCTAGAATCAAATGGTATCTTTACTTTTGAGCTACCTCAAAATTTGAACGCGTCACAATCTCTGAAAGACAGTGTCGTCAGTGATCCTGCCAGCAATCAAGTACATTGAAAAAAAACACATTTCCCATGCTGGGATTCCTTGGGACTTTTTTCTCTCACTAAAGACATATTGAGGATACAAAATCAGTTGAGTTTGCTAATGTTGCAATTTGTGCTAGGTTTAGCCTAATTCTGGCCTATAATGACTGGACTATAATGGTTTTGTAGCTCTACCCTCCTGGGTTAAAGCCACAGCCCGTCTCTCTTCTGCCTTGTCCACCCTGGGATTCAGTACAAACCAGGCATCTTCTGTACCATGTTGTGTACCATGTTGTGTACCATGTTGTGTACCATGTTGTGTACTATGTCCAATGGGCGGTTCAGTTGGGGCATGAGGTACAATGAGGTTAAGGTTACAGTTAAGGTAAGGGGTGGGCTTATACATGAGATGCCTAACTTTTAGGGAGTCCCTTTTCACCGGCACTCAACTTCCTTGAAAGGTCTTGCATTATTATTATTATTATTTACATTTTTCTTCTTCTTCTTCTTCTTCTTCTTCTTCTTCTTCTTCTTCTTCTTCTTCTTCTTCTTCTTCTTCTTCTTCTTCTTCTTCTTCTTCTTCTTCTTCTTCTTCTTCTTCTTCTTCTTCTTCTTCTTCTTCTTCTTCTTGTTCTTCTTGCTATTATTCAACAGAGAGGTGGCAGTAGACCACTGCAACATGGCGGCAAAGGGGAGGTTGACCGCAGACCCCCCTCCTCACCAGCAGACCACCCCCGTGTGCCTTACAGCCACCAGCGGCACACCGGCCACGCCATCGTCCGACAGCACAGCCCCTTGTCACCCCCTCTGGAGGACACCCAGGGTCACTACAGCAAGCAAAGCACAGTGAGTATAAGAGTTACACACATTTACTTCTGGGACATTGCATTACATTTATATTTATATATCACTGCTACCGGCATCCATACAACAGAAAATAATCATTCTGGCGGGGCGTTACTGCAGCCAAGAAGCTGATAGCCATGAGGTGGAAAGAACCTGAGAGGCTCACAATGATTAATTGGTCTCTGACACTATTGGATATAATTTATATGGAAATCTCTACTGCACGGGTGATTGGGGTTGGACAGGCCGGCATTGGACTTGGGGTCTCAGCGGCCGAGAGAGTAAAGGCCACAATCTAGCGGTGGAGTGGGGTTGGGGTGTTGGTCCTGGGGGGTCCGGGGGTCCGGGGGTGGGAGTGGGGGAGGAATTGTCTTTTGTGGTGTCTATTGTGGTGTCTGTAATAGTATAAGTTGATTTTTTATGTTCTGTATTTATTATTTTTGTTATTGCTAATTCATTGTTGTTATTATTATTATTGTGGTATTGTGAGGTCTTGTTATTGTTACTGTATTGTGTCTGTCTTGTTTTGTGTATAAAAAGAAATACAAATATTTGATACTCTTACATTAATTCCCTAGCCCCTAATGCTAATGGATTTATGTTTAGGTTTAGTCCACTTTGACTAAATTGACTAAGACAGAGCTGCCCGAGTGAAGTTCTGAATCACATCTTTAAAACAGAATTCAGCATGATGTGTCTATTGTTTTCACTCCCTAGGACGAGCAGTACACCACCAGTACAAGGGACAGGTCAAGGAACCCACCCACCTCAGGTGCAGAGCCTCCTTCCTACCATTCCCTCCACTACAGCCGCAGAGACGGAGCCTCCGCTGCCATGAATCCTCCTGCCCCTCCGAGACCCTCCACATACACTACAGCCAGCGGGAGGAAGGAACCTTCGGTTGGTCATCGGAAGAGTCCTGGTCGGCACGCGGGAACCGGCACGACACCACCCTATCATCGAGGACAACAGATGACCCAGTGGAGTCCCACCCATCCCCGTCTCTCTAGTCCTTCAACTCCCCCTCATCTTGCATCTTCCGCCAGCCCCGACCCGCGCTCCCTCAAGCTGGAGGTCAAATCCGCCTCGCAGACCCACGGCTGCGCGCAGTCACCCTACGACCGGCCGAGAGTCACCAAGTCCGAGAGGGACTCTCAGGAACTGATCAAGTCCGAGTGCAAACGGAAGTGTAAACAGAGGAAGATGGCGAAAGTGGCCAAGTTGCAGAAGATGAACGGAACGGCGGGGGAGGACAGGAAAAGTAGGAAGAGAAGAGATGAGAAAACGAGGGACGCCTCGAAGAAGAGAAGTTGCAAAGGGGAAGAGGCACGACACAAAGGAGACAGGAAAAGGAAAAAGAAGAGGGAGAGGAAGGAGGAAAAGATGGAGGCAAGTCTGAGGATTAAGATGGCGGACCAAACATTGAAGGGAACGTCGACATCTCTGTGTAAATTCCCCTCGGAGAGAGGACCTAACATGAGCCAATGTGTCAATCTGATCTTCGGCCCGTCTCCACAGAAAACATCCAAACACAAACGCAGGGAGAGGAGTGACAGAACAGAGAGGACATTACATAGAAGTCAAACAGCCACAGGCACTCCAAATATTTCAGATATTCCCTCGTCCCCCGGAGAAGGCCCTCTCTCCAGATGCTCCTCACCACATCCATCTAAACACAAAGTGTCAGAGCCGGGCCGCCGCCGCCGCCGGCCGCCCAAACCCCACATCAAGAAACCCTTACGGGACGTCAGGCGGCACACCATCACACCTGGCAAGCGGAGGAGACGGGACTACCTCCAGAGACCTCCACCGCCAGCACAGAGTCCTTCCGCTATCACCGGCACCAACCAGACCACAACCAAGAACCCCCCCATCAACAACCGATTTCCATCACAATGCAGCCTGGAAACAAAGCCTGACACTACACTCCCTGCCCTATCGTGTCCTCCCTGCCCCAGCTCAATCAACAACAAGGAGGCTGTTCGGGCCAACGTGGCCGGGCAAGGAGGTGTCCTCACGGCCCCCTACCTCCAGCCTGCTGCTGTGATGGGGAGTGTACTGGAGCTGGGAGAGAACCCCGCGGCGAGTCCCCCGGTGCTCAGCTGGCAAGGCTCTCCGGTGTCATCTGAAGACGAGGACGAGATGGATAAGGGAGTGATAAGCAGACCCGTCCTCCAGCCCAGCCCCACCCATGGCCTCTCTCCTGCTCATAGAGGAACCCAGGAGGTGGAAGATGTGGACCAGGAGGCACGCGAGGACTATTGCCATAATGACCTGGCTCAGCTAAACGGGCAGACCTGTGTGAAGAAAGGAGTCGCAGAGGAGGAAGATGAGGAGGAAGTCGAAGACGGCAACCCGGACACATCTGGCTCGGTTCTGCACCAACGGCTTCACCTTCACCAGACAGGATTGGCTGATGTCTTCAAGTCCCTGGCCTCTTTCCTGGGTAGCCAGAAATACGCGTATCGGGGCGGTCCGTTCGGGCGGCCCCCTCCTAGTTCCCCGGGAATTGTCAAGTACTCCTCTTCTCTAGCACTGGGTCCGGACGTCCACTGTCAGGAGCGTCAGGATCCAACCCCGGCGGATGCCTCCGCGTCCTCCTCCTCCTCCACACCCCCCGACCGATCACCAACTCACACTACCTCAGACACATGCCCGAAACTCCATCCTCCCTCAGACTGCGGCCAACAGCAGCCGGTCGTGGAGAGTCTAAGGCAGAAACAGGAGGAGGAGGAGGAGGAGGAGGAGGAGAATGATAGAAAAGAGAAGAGAGAAGGTAGAGGCACAGATACTCACCCCGAGAAGACATCGCCACTTTTGGCCGGGTCACTGAGTGCTGAGCTGACACTAACCACCACACATACAACAAGTCTGGCCGCTCGGCCGCCTGGCCCTGCCAAGCACGAGAGAGCACCCAGCAAGGCAAAGAGACACGACTACACGGAGGTAAAGAGAAAACAAATACGTGTAGATGTCGAAAGGGAAGAAGTAAACGTCAAGAGAATAAAGGAAGATAGCAGTGGCGTCTGTAATCATCGCGACGACGAGGCTAATGAAATACAAGAATTGGAAGAAAAGAACGACAAAATGTCAACACCTGTTTCGTCGTCGCTGTCGTTCTGCTCTAGTAATTTATCCAAACAGCTTGGAGAAGATATAAAAGAAAGGCTGGCTCAGGAAGATCACAACCAGCCTGGCGATGACCTCCAGGGACAGAAAGGAGACGTGCGTAAGGAACCCACTGAGCAGATGGCACTGATTGCGGTGACGAAGGAGGTCAGTGAGTTGGAAACTAAGACGTCCTCACCAGCTAAAACCACAGACGCCGTGACATCAAGCGCAACCCCGGTCACGTCAACCAGCACAACCACTTCGTTTACCTCGACACCAGCCAGCAAAACCCCCTGTCCGTTAGCTCCGACCGATCCACTCAGGCTGAAGGCCCTGGCCATGGGCTTGTCCAAAGAGCTGAAGATCCGGCTGATCAAAGTGGAGACTGCGGACAGCGGGACATTCATCACGTCACGTATGGAGGAGCGCAGGATCCCTCTGTCCAAGATCAGCATTGAGAACACAGGCAGCGAGGTGGTGGGGGCCTGCAAGTAAGTAGATCTTGTTCCTCTTTTGCTTGCATCAAAATAGACAAAACTGTTCTAGTGCTACCCTACAACTATTGGCCTGTGTCCAAGATTGGCATCACACACATTAACGCTATTGATTTGATCAGGGCGTACAATTAAGTAAACCTGACAAAAAATCTGAAATAATAGAAGAGTTCTGTTGGAGTGTTCAGTCACAGATATGTAAAGTTTACCTCACAAACGTGTATGTGCCTGATATATATATATTTTTTATAGTTTTTATTTAACCACACATGAAGACCTTTATTCTTATAGCAGTGGCCTTGGGATGTCGTTTGTGTTCGGCTGCAGGGTTACAGTACATACAGTACATCGCACCTTGAGAGCTGTCCACTACAACAACAGTCAGGGCCATTTCTAGCTTTTTGGGGGCCCTATGTGAAATGTTGTTTGGGGGCCCCTATTTTGTGAAACTATGGTGGGGGGATTCCAAACCCTTTAAGGCGGGCATGCATTTAACATTTAAATGCATCAATCTGGTGCACTTTAAGATGAAATTCACAAATTCAAAACAAACATCTCATGTTGACCTTAGCAATGACAGAACATTATAATAAATAGGAAACACTGGGGCTCCCCTACATCAAGAAACACCAGAAAACGTACAGGATTTACCGAATCTGCATTATAACATCTCCCAAACGCACCTAAATGAGACAGATACTGCATTTTCCTTACATTTCTGACTTATAATATTGCAATTTAAATGGAACTATTTAAGATAAAGTTAAAGTTAAATAAAGTTTTTTATAAAGAAACGCCCACTTGCGGTCATAAGCAGTAGCCTATCTGTAAAAAAATGTAAGCTGATGATTTGTTATATCCCTACAGGATAAATATATATATATATACAGTGTTTTTTTTTGTATGGCATTTTATTGGTGGCTTCGGGGGCCCTATGCAACCGCATAGTCCGCATATGGCAAGAAGCGGGCCTGACAACAGTCTCCTGCAGTTGGCCCTGCTCTGCTTGAGCAGTTGAGAGTTAACCCTTTCACTGTCGCACTACCAAACGGTTAACCCTTTCACTGCGACAATTCACAGCAGGTTAACCCTTTCACGGCGACCGTCGGTTGTGTGATAGTAAAGGGTTAACCTTCTGTCGTGTGGCAGTGAAAGGGATAATGAGTTCAGGGGAAATTATTTCAGTGGGGGGAAATTATCTCATTCACTTCCCCAGATGTTCCCAACCGGTCTGGGGATTTCAACCAGTGGTGTTCCTTCCGACTCACAAGCTCACTCCACTATAACCGTTCCATGTCTGCTGCGCCCACCCACCACAGAAAAGTAGGACCTACATTATAGAGTAAATGGAAATGGAGTGAAATATAACCAACCACCTCTTGTTTGCTGAATCTCCTCTCTTCCAGGGGAGCGAAGGTGACGGGGAAGTTCAAGGAGTCTCTTCTGCTCTCTGCCTTCTCCGTCAAGCCCCACATCAACATGGACGCCATCATCCCTCGGGAGAAGCTCAACCCGCCGACACCAAGCATCTATGTGAGTCCACACTAGGGACGTCCCATATTATCGGCCGATATTGACATTCAAATGTAATATCGGAAATGATCGGTATGGGTTTTCAAAATTCTTTATTTGTATATATATATTCTTTTTACATTTTCTTTTTTTGTAATTGTCTTTTTCCCCCTTCTTTTTCCGTTTTTTCTCCCATCCCAATGTTAGTCGTTATGCCAATTCCCAATCCCCCCACTTCCTGGTCGTTGCGCACTCTACCCCCTACCGTCGGTCTGGGAGGGCGGAGACTATCACATGCTTCCTCCGACACATGTGTACCCAGCCCACCACTTCTTTTCACCTGGCAGCGTGGACTCTCACTTGGAGAGTGTAACGTGTGGAAGGTCACACTACCTCTCCCAGATCCTTCCCTCGCTGTGCAGGCGCCCCGACCGAACTGTAGGAGTCGCTGTTTACAACGACCAGGACCCACCCTCGCCGGGTTTCCCACCCGCTGACACTGCCAATTGTGTTAGTATTGACGGGCGACCAACCCGAAAGCACCACAGCTGGATTCGATCCCACTGGCTCTGTGGTGGTAGACAGACGCTTAGTCCGCTGCGCTACCCGGCCGCCCTCTTTTTACATTTATTTAAACTTTATTTAACCGGGCAAGCAAGTAAAAACAAATTCTTATTTTATTTATTGTCAAAAGTATGCATAATGTTGTGTTAATTCCACGACAAGAGATATGTAATGTTAAAGGGGAACTATTTTACTATTTCTTTCACTATTTGGGCACTTTTACACAATTCCTGTGAGTCTATGGAACACCTCTGTAATATATATATTCTTTTTATTCATTGTTTTGTATTTCTAATCAAGTCCTCAAAAACAGCATTTTTCTACCTCAAGATCTCGAGCCGTTTTGAGCTAGAGGCTGTGTGGGCTCCAGGTCCAGCTCCAGGTCTCTCCATATCTCAACATTAACATGCAGCGGTGTCTTTCTGACATCACATATAGGCACATTTTCAAACGACTCAGTTCAGTGAGGGTGAATATTGTGAGAGGAGAATTGGAAGAATGCGCCAATATGAGAATTTTGAGACATAGATCATATTAATATAAGTTCACATAGCTAGGAAACAATGCTAAACACTCAAAAAGGCCATTTATAAGATAGTTCCCCTTTAATTACCTGAAATTATTCCGTTTTTTGGGGGGGCAAACCCGCATATATCGGTATCTGTTGATATCGGTATCGGAAATTAAGACTTGAAAACAGCAATAGATAAATGCTAATTGAGATTTGCATGTTTGCTAGCTATTCAATATTTAACTATGAGTAGCTGACTGGCTTATCAGGACTTCTATTTTTCAGTAATTTGGTAGCCTATACGGTGGAATATCCTTTTGTCTGTGCATCACACCGTCACAGTGGACTCGGAGTGAATTACAGTCGACATTGATTGGCTTCAAGGGCAGCCTTGCTTACCTAACCAATCAATTAAAGTGTAGGTGGCCTTACTGAAAGTCATGGACTTCTGTCATCCGGGTGAAACCAGAAGGCGTTTAATTACCTCGTTCTTTCCTTCCAACTCATCATGTTAATCATTGTCACCTCTCTTACAAGTGGCTCCCATCATGATGGCTTTCATCAGGATCATTTTATAAGCAAGTGACAGACGATTGGCACTAACAGATCATGGCACAAACTAATGCGAAGAATGCCTACATTTATTGATTGATAAAAAAAAAGATAAACTAATTGTATCATGAATTAAATATATCTATGAGAATATTGCATTAAAATTATTAGAATAGGATAACACAATAATGTCAGGACTTTTATTGTGGTCCTGAAAATCTCGCTTTTCTCTTTCAGTTTGAAATAATTTAGTTGTGCTTACTGTCAAAACAGGACATTTGTACTACATGAGGTTTTTAATTTTGATAGCTGAGGTGTTGACCTTTTGACCTTGCATGGGCTTCTATAATGACTAGCCATCATTGAGTACCCCCCCCCCCCCCCCCCCCTAGCCTACTATACACGAGACAAAGCCAAACCTTATGTGCCCAAGACATGTGCACCCAAGACAAAAGCCAGACACTGGACTGGGAATAGGTAGATGAGTACTCAGACATCTCCCACTCTGCTTTTCAGATTTGTCATGTACGTCCTCTAATGGAATGACAGCGGTCAGGACGATGAGCATGATAATGATTATGCTGTGGCCTTTTTTTGTGCCATAGCTTTTATGGTTTAAAGTCACACAGTGCCATCTAGTGAGAGAGAGAGAGAGAGAGAGAGAGAGAGAGAGAGAGAGAGAGAGAGAGAGAGAGAGAGAGAGAGAGAGAGAGAGAGAGAGAGAGAGAGAGAGAGAGAGAGAGAGAGAGAGAGAGAGATTCAGTTTCACATGCAATGACAATTTACACCACCAAAGAATAAGAAAGGTGACATTTTTAGTAGTGGTTTCAATATAAACAATGCTTGATCAGAAGAGTCCTTTTTATTTTCAAGTGACGTGGATGAATTGAAGGACATTTCAATCACAACAAACTCATTTGAATCATCAAATATATATATATATCTTTTTTTTCGTATCAAGTTAATTTGACACAAATGGTGTAATCTT